>NC_083716.1:141737896-142037896 GCF_028564815.1 Eubalaena glacialis
CAGCATGGCCCTTATGACCGATGGCAAGCGAGACTTCTTTGTAGTGCTGATTTGCACTTCCGGCTTGCTTGGTTGGCCAAAAAGGGCGTATGCGTTTTTTCCTGAATATATTCAGGAAAAAACGCATACGCCCTTTTTGGCCAAGGGCATCATTATCAACGTTTTGCCGCTTTTCATGTGCTTTAAAGGCGAGTCGAATCTACCTCCTGAAATCTGTTTCCGGCAATTCTGCCTTGCTTTCAAATCGTCTTCGTTGCCTTCCCTCAATATATTTGTGGACGAGAGTTATCATTTATAACTCTGCAGGTTTGTGAATTGCAGTGGCCCTGAGCTCCATTTGTCAACTCGCTTTTTGGGGAGCTGGCCGCAAAAGCGCAGGATTGCTTCAGGCCCTATTCTGGTTCCGGGGGGGCAGGCTGAGCCTGTGCTTCATTCTTCTTCCTGATGGGGAAATAGAGTGACCGCTGCCTGTCCCAACACCTAGAGCTAGTCTCTCATTGGTTCCCCGTCCTCCCGTTCATCTTCAGGACAAATTGCAACCTGTACGAAACAAACAGGAGGTTCAAGGTGCTGATTCTCCAAGTAGGGAGATTGTTAGTAAAGCGACTGGAATGGCGAACCCGAGCACAAGGAGAGGAGAAATGAGGTGCGTTTTAGAAACCTTTCCCGATCACACGGTGTACCATCTTCTGGGTTTCCGAGGCATGTTTTCGATGTAGGAAGATGCCCTTGAACCTGGAGATTTGGGACCCATGGGATGGGTACCGCGCGGTATTACTTTAAAGCGTCTGCGTTTGCTCACCCAACCTCACCAATCCTCTCAGCCCCAAGAGTGTCCAGCCTTATGTCTCATTCAAGTGTGGTTCTAGATATGGTCAATCCAGGTTGCATCAGAGCCCCGAACGGATTTTGGAAGAATTTCTCTCTCTTTCACTGTCTTTGTTTTATGGGGTTCATTTTAAGTAATTTATTTTGATAATGGGGTTGAGCTGCTTTCCCTGCTGTGTTTATGCCGCTTTACACCTCTTGATTCAACTTCAGAGAGATATCAATACATAGGTTTTAAGATTCTTGCTAGTCAGATATATTCTTGTGCGGTGAATAGGGGGTGTTGAGTCCAGTTCACTGAGCAGGGAGGAGGTCTTGTCTGTTACATATTTGGCTTATGGAACGGTATGGGAGCTAATTTCAAACCCTTGTTTGATGCATCACCCCACCTCACCTTTCCCGTTACGCAGCCATAGTGTGTCTTCTAAATGTGTGACTCTGTTCTGTTTTGTAATTCAGTTCAAGTGTAGCGATTTTGACATGCCCTCTATAAGTGATATCTTAGGATAAGTGTCTTTTTCTGTGTGACTTATTTCACTTAGAATCCTCGTCCCTAAATCCACTCATCATGCTGCTACTAGCCTTATGACATTGATTTCATGGCTGAGTGATATTCCATTGTGCCTAAGTACCACAACTTCTTTATCCATTTTTCTCTTTCCTGGGATGTTTAAGGTGTACTGAAGTGGAGGTTCTTGTACAGAGCAGCCCTAAACTTTGGGGTGCCTGTGTCTTGTTGATTTTTAGTTTTCCCAATTTATATGCCCATGAGTGGAAGTGCCCTATGCTCTGTAAGCTGTGTTTATTACATGTTTCAGGACACACCGTACACTTCTCCAGAGTGGCTGTTGGCAATTGACATCCCGCCCATCAGCGTAGCAAGGCTCCCATGTCTCCACGGCCTGTCCTGCATTTCTGGTTTTTACACATTTTGCAGCATGGCCCTTATGACCGATGGCAAGCGAGACTTCTTTGTAGTGCTGATTTGCACTTCCGGCTTGCTTGGTTGGCCAAAAAGGGCGTATGCGTTTTTTCCTGAATATATTCAGCAAAAAACGCATACGCCCTTTTTGGCCAAGGGCATCATTGTCAACGTTTTGCCGCTTTTCATGTGCTTTAAAGGCGAGTCGAATCTACCTCCTGAAATCTGTTTCCGGCAATTCTGCCTTGCTTTCAAATCCTCTTCGTTGCCTTCCCTCAATATATTTGTGGACGAGAGTTATCATTTATAACTCTGCAGGTTTGTGAATTGCAGTGGCCCTGAGCTCCATTTGTCAACTCACTATTTTGGGAGCTGGCCGCAAAAGCGCAGGATTGCTTCAGGCCCTATTCTGGTTCCGGGGGGCAGGCTGAGCCTGTGCTACATTCTTCTTCCTGATGAGGAAATAGAGTGACCGCTGCCTGTCCCAACACCTAGAGCTAGTCTCTCATTGGTTCCCCGTCTTCCGTTCATCCTCAGGACAAATTGCAACCTGTACAAAACAAACAGGAGGTTCAAGGTGCTGATTCTCCAAGTAGGGAGATTGTTAGTAAAGCGGCTGGAATGGCGAACCCGAGCACAAGGAGAGGAGAAATGAGGTGCGTTTTAGAAACCTTTCCCGATCACACGGTGTACCATCTTCTGGGTTTCCAGGCATGTTTTCGATGTAGGAAGATGCCCTTGAACCTGGAGATTTGGGACCCATGGGGTGGGTACCGCGCGGTATTACTTTAAAGCGTCTGCGTTTGCTCACCCAACCTCACCAATCCTCTCAGCCCCAAGAGTGTCCAGCCTTATGTCTCATCCAGCTGTGGGTCTAGATATGGTCAATCCAGGTTGCATCAGAGCCCCCGAACGGATTTTGTAAGAATTTCCCTCTCTTTCACTCTCTTTGTTTTATGGGGTTCATTTTAAGTAATTTATTTTCATAATGGGGTTGAGCTGCTTTTCCCTCCTGTGTTTAGGCCGCTTTACACCCTCTTGATTCAACTCCAGAAAGATATCAATACATAGGTTTCAAGATTCTTGCTAGTCAGATATATTCTTGTGCGGTGAATAGGTGGTGTTGAGTCCAGTTCACTGAGCAGGGAGGAGGTCTTGTCTTTTACATATTTGGCTTATGGAACGGTATCTGAGCTAATTTCAAATCATTGTTTTATGCATCACCCCACCTCACCTTTCCCGTTAAGCAGCCATAGTGTGTCTTCTAAATGTGTGACTCTGTTCTGTTTTGTATATCAGTTCAAGTGTAGCGATTTTGACATGCCCTCTATAAGTGATATCTTAGGATAAGTGTCTTTTTCTGTGTGACTTATTTCACTTAGAATCCTCGTCCCTAAATCCACTCATCATGCTGCTACTAGCCTTATGACATTGATTTCATGGCTGAGTGATATTCCATTGTGCCTAAGTACCACAACTTCTTTATCCATTTTTCTCTTTCCTGGGATGTTTAAGGTGTACTGAAGTGGAGGTTCTTGTACACAGAGCAGCCCTAAACTTTGGGGTGCCTGTGTCTTGTTGATTTTTAGTTTTCCCAATTTATATGCCCATGAGTGGAAGTGCCCTATGCTCTGTAAGCTGTGTTTATTACATGTTTCAGGACACACCGTACACTTCTCCAGAGTGGCTGTTGGCAATTGACATCCCGCCCATCAGCGTAGCAAGGCTCCATGTCTCCACGGCCTGTCCTGCATTTCTGGTTTTTACATATTTTGCAGCATGGCCCTTATGACCGATGGCAAGCGAGACGTCTTTGTAGTGCTGATTTGCACTTCCGGCTTGCTTGGTTGGCCAAAAAGGGCGTATGCGTTTTTTCCTGAATATATTCAGGAAAAAACGCATACGCCCTTTTTGGCCAAGGGCATCATTGTCAACGTTTTGCCGCTTTTCATGTGCTTTAAAGGCGAGTCGAATCTACCTCCTGAAATCTGTTTCCTGCAATTCTGCCTTGCTTTCAAATCCTCTTCTTTGCCTTCCCTCAATATATTTGTGGACGAGAGTTATCATTTATAACTCTGCAGGTTTGTGAATTGCAGTGGCCCTGAGCTCCATTTGTCAACTCGCTTTTTTGGGAGCTGGCCGCAAAAGCGCAGGATTGCTTCAGGCCCTATTCTGGTTCCGGGGGGCAGGCTGAGCCTGTGCTTCATTCTTCTTCCTGATGGGGAAATAGAGTGACCGCTGCCTGTCCCAACACCTAGAGCTAGTCTCTCATTGGTTCCCCGTCTTCCCGTTCATCCTCAGGACAAATTGCAACCTGTACGAAACAAACAGGAGGTTCAAGGTGCTGATTCTCCAAGTAGGGATATTGTTAGTAATGCGGCTGGAATGGCGAACCCGAGCACAAGGAGAGGAGAAATGAGGTGCGTTTTAGAAACCTTTCCCGATCACACGGTGTACCATCTTCTGGGTTTCCCAGGCATGTTTTCGATGTAGGAAGATGCCCTTGAACCTGGAGATTTGGGACCCATGGGGTGGGTACCGCGCGGTATTACTTTAAAGCGTCTGCGTTTGCTCACCCAACCTCACCAATCCTCTCAGCCCCAAGAGTGTCCAGCCTTATGTCTCATCCAGCTGTGGGTCTAGATATGGTCAATCCAGGTTGCATCAGAGCCCCCGAACGGATTTTGTAAGAATTTCTCTCTCTTTCACTGTCTTTGTTTTATGGGGTTCATTTTAAGTAATTTATTTTGATAATGGGGTTGAGCTGCTTTTCCCTCCTGTGTTTATGCCGCTTTACACCCTCTTGATTCAACTCCAGAGAGATATCAATACATAGGTTTCAAGATTCTTGCTAGTCAGATATATTCTTGTGCGGTGAATAGGTGGTGTTGAGTCCAGTTCACTGAGCAGGGAGGAGGTCTTGTCTTTTACATATTTGGGTTATGGAACAGTATCTGAGCTAATTTCAAACCATTGTTTTATGCATCACCCCACCTCACCTTTCCCGTTAAGCAGCCATAGTGTGTCTTCTAAATGTGTGACTCTGTTCTGTTTTGTAATTCAGTTCAAGTGTAGCGATTTTGACATGCCCTGTATAAGTGATATCTTAGGATAAGTGTCTTTTTCTGTGTGACTTATTTCACTTAGAATCCTCGTCCCTAAATCCACTCATCATGCTGCTACTAGCCTTATGACATTGATTTCATGGCTGAGAGATATTCCATTGTGCCTAAGTACCACAACTTCTTTATCCATTTTTCTCTTTCCTGGGATGTTTAAGGTGTACTGAAGTGGAGGTTCTTGTACACAGAGCAGCCCTAAACTTTGGGGCGCTGTGTCTTGTTGATTTTTAGTTTTCCCAATTTATACGCCCATGAGTGGAAGTGCCCTATGCTCTGTAAGCTGTGTTTATTACATGTTTCAGGACACACCGTACACTTCTCCAGAGTGGCTGTTGACAATTGGCATGCTGCCCATCAGCGTAGCAAGGCTCCCATGTCTCCATGGCCTGTCCTGAATTTCTGGTTTTTACACTTTTGGCAGCATGGCCCTTTTGACCGATGGCAAGCGAGACTTCTTTGTAGTGCTGATTTGCACTTCCGGCTTGCTTGGTTGGCCAAAAAGGGCGTATGCGTTTTTTCCTGAATATATTCAGGAAAAAACGCATACGCCCTTTTTGGCCAAGGGCATCATTTTCAACGTTTTGCTGCTTTTCATGTGCTTTAAAGGCGAGTCGAATCTACCTCCTGAAATCTGTTTCCTGCAATTCTGCCTTGCTTTCAAATCTTCTTCATTGCCTTCCCTCAATATATTTGTGGACGAGAGTTATCATTTATAACTCTGCAGGTTTGTGAATTGCAGTGGCCCTGAGCTCCATTTGTCAACTCGCTTTTTTGGGAGCTGGCCGCAAAAGCGCAGGATTGCTTCAGGCCCTATTCTGGTTCCGGGGGGCAGGCTGAGCCTGTGCTTCATTCTTCTTCCTGATGGGGAAATAGAGTGACCTGTGCCTGTCCCAACACCTAGAGCTAGTCTCTCATTGGTTCCCCGTCTTCCCGTTCATCCTCAGGACAAATTGCAACCTGTACGAAACAAACAGGAGGTTCCAGGTGCTGATTCTCCAAGTAGGGAGATTGTTAGTAAAGTGGCTGGAATGGAGAACCCGAGCACAAGGAGAGGAGAAATGAGGTGCGTTTTAGAAACCTTTCCCGATCACACGGTGTACCATCTTCTGGGTTTCCCAGGCATGTTTTCGATGTAGGAAGATGCCCTTGAACCTGGAGATTTGGGACCCATGGGGTGGGTACCACGCGGTATTACTTTAAACGGTCTGCGTTTGCTCACCCAACCTCACCAATCCTCTCAGCCCCAAGATTGTCCAGCCTTTTGTCTCATCCAGCTGTGGGTGTAGATATGGTCAATCCAGGTTGCATCAGAGCCTCCGAACGGATTTTGTAAGAATTTCTCTCTCTTTCACTGTCTTTGTTTTATGGCGTTCATTTTAAGTAATTTATTTTGATAATGGGGTTGAGCTGCTTTTCCCTGCTGTGTTTATGCCGCTTTACACCCTCTTGATTCAACTCCAGAGAGATATCAATACATAGGTTTTAAGATTCTTGCTAGTCAGATATATTCTTGTGCGGTGAATAGGGGGTGTTGAGTCCAGTTCACTGAGCAGGGAGGAGGTCTTGTCTGTTACATATTTGGCTTATGGAACGGTATGGGAGCTAATTTCAAACCCTTGTTTTATGCATCAGCCCACCTCACCTTTCCCGTTAAGCAGCCATAGTGTGTCTTCTAAATGTGTGACTCTGTTCTGGTTTGTAATTCAGTTCAAGTGTAGCGATTTCGACATGCCCTCTATAAGTGATATCTTAGGATAAGAGTCTTTTTCTGTGTGACTTATTTCACTTAGAATCCTCGTCCCTAAATCCACTCATCATGCTGCTACTAGCCTTATGACAGTGATTTCATGGCTGAGTGATATTCCATTGTGCCTAAGTACCACAACTTCTTTATCCATTTTTCTCTTTCCTGGGATACTTAAGGTGTAGCTAAGTGGAGGTTCTTGTACACAGAGCAGCCCTAAACTTTGGGGTGCCTGTGTCTTGTTGATGTTTAGTTTTCCCAATTTATACGCCCATGAGTGGAAGTGCCCTATGCTCTGTAAGCTGTGTTTATTACATGTTTCAGGACACACCGTACACTTCTCCAGAGTGGCTGTTGGCAATTGACATCCCACCCCTCAGCCTAGCAAGGCTCCCATGTCTCCACGGCCTGTCCTGAATTTCTGGTTTTTACACTTTTGGCAGCATGGCCCTTTTGACCGATGGCAAGCGAGACTTCTTTGTAGTGCTGATTTGCACTTCCGGCTTGCTTGGTTGGCCAAAAAGGGCGTATGCGTTTTTTCCTGAATATATTCAGGAAAAAACGCATACGCCCTTTTTGGCCAAGGGCATCATTGTCAACGTTTGGCCGCTTTTCATGTGCTTTAAAGGCGAGTCGAATCTACCTCCTGAAATCTGTTTCCGGCAATTCTGCCTTGCTTTCAAATCCTCTTCGTTGCCTTCCCTCAATATATTTGTGGACGAGAGTTATCATTTATAACTCTGCAGGTTTGTGAATTGCAGTGGCCCTGAGCTCCATTTGTCAACTCGCTATTTTGGGAGCTGGCCGCAAAAGCGCAGGATTGCTTCAGGCCCTATTCTGGTTCCGGGGGGCAGGCTGAGCCTGTGCTTCATTCTTCTTCCTGATGAGGAAATAGAGTGACCGCTGCCTGTCCCAACACCTAGAGCTAGTCTCTCATTGGTTCCCCGTCTTCCCGTTCATCCTCAGGACAAATTGCAACCTGTACAAAACAAACAGGAGGTTCAAGGTGCTGATTCTCCAAGTAGGGAGATTGTTAGTAAAGCGGCTGGAATGGCGAACCCGAGCACAAGGAGAGGAGAAATGAGGTGCGTTTTAGAAACCTTTCCCGATCACACGGTGTACCATCTTCTGGGTTTCCCAGGCATGTTTTCGATGTAGGAAGATGCCCTTGAACCTGGAGATTTGGGACCCATGGGGTGGGTACCGCGCGGTATTACTTTAAAGCGTCTGCGTTTGCTCACCCAACCTCACCAATCCTCTCAGCCCCAAGAGTGTCCAGCCTTATGTCTCATCCAGCTGTGGGTCTAGATATGGTCAATCCAGGTTGCATCAGAGCCCCCGAACGGATTTTGTAAGAATTTCCCTCTCTTTCACTCTCTTTGTTTTATGGGGTTCATTTTAAGTAATTTATTTTCATAATGGGGTTGAGCTGCTTTTCCCTCCTGTGTTTAGGCCGCTTTACACCCTCTTGATTCAACTCCAGAGAGATATCAATACATAGGTTTCAAGATTCTTGCTAGTCAGATATATTCTTGTGCGGTGAATAGGTGGTGTTGAGTCCAGTTCACTGAGCAGGGAGGAGGTCTTGTCTGTTACATATTTGGCTTATGGAACGGTATCTGAGCTAATTACAAACCATTGTTTTATGCATCACCCCACCTCACCTTTCCCGTTAAGCAGCCATAGTGTGTCTTCTAAATGTGTGACTCTGTTCTGTTTTGTAATTCAGTTCAAGTGTAGCGATTTTGACATGCCCTCTATAAGTGATATCTTAGGATAAGTGTCTTTTTCTGTGTGACTTATTTCACTTAGAATCCTCGTCCCTAAATCCACTCATCATGCTGCTACTAGCCTTATGACATTGATTTCATGGCTGAGTGATATTCCATTGTGCCTAAGTACCACAACTTCTTTATCCATTTTTCTCTTTCCTGGGATGTTTAAGGTGTACTGAAGTGGAGGTTCTTGTACACAGAGTAGCCCTAAACTTTGGGGCGCCTGTGTCTTGTTGATTTTTAGTTTTCCCAATTTATATGCCCATGAGTGGAAGTGCCCTATGCTCTGTAAGCTGTGTTTATTACATGTTTCAGGACACACCGTACACATCTCCAGAGTGGCTGTTGGCAATTGACATCCCGCCCATCAGCGTAGCAAGGCTCCCATGTCTCCACGGCCTGTCCTGAATTTCTGGTTTTTACACTTTTGGCAGCATGGCCCTTTTGACCGATGGCAAGCGAGACTTCTTTGTAGTGCTGATTTGCACTTCCGGCTTGCTTGGTTGGCCAAAAAGGGCGTATGCGTTTTTTCCTGAATATATTCAGCAAAAAACGCATACGCCCTTTTTGGCCAAGGGCATCATTGTCAACGTTTTGCCGCTTTTCATGTGCTTTAAAGGCGAGTCGAATCTACTTCCTGAAATCTGTTTCCGGCAATTCTGCCTTGCTTTCAAATCCTCTTCGTTGCCTTCCCTCAATATATTTGTGGACGAGAGTTATCATTTATAACTCTGCAGGTTTGTAAATTGCAGTGGCCCTGAGCTCCATTTGTCAACTCGCTTTTTTGGGAGCTGGCCGCAAAAGCGCAGGATTGCTTCAGGCCCTATTCTGGTTCTGGGGGCAGGCTGAGCCTGTGCTTCATTCTTCTTCCTGATGGGGAAATAGAGTGACCTCTGCCTGTCCCAACACCTAGAGCTAGTCTCTCATTGGTTCCCCGTCTTCCCGTTCATCCTCAGGACAAATTGCAACCTGTACGAAACAAACAGGAGGTTCAAGGTGCTGATTCTCCAAGTAAGGATATTGTTAGTAATGCGGCTGGAATGGCGAACCCGAGCACAAGGAGAGGAGAAATGAGGTGCGTTTTAGAAACCTTTCCCGATCACACGGTGTACCATCTTCTGGGTTTCCCAGGCATGTTTTCGATGTAGGAAGATGCCCTTGAACCTGGAGATTTGGGACCCATGGGGTGGGTACCGCGCGGTATTACTTTAAAGCGTCTGCGTTTGCTCACCCAACCTCACCAATCCTCTCAGCCCCAAGAGTGTCCAGCCTTATGTCTCATCCAGCTGTGGGTCTAGATATGGTCAATCCAGGTTGCATCAGTGCCCCCGAACGGATTTTGTAAGAATTTCTCTCTCTTTCACTGTCTTTGTTTTATGGGGTTCATTTTAAGTAATTTATTTTGATAATGGGGTTGAGCTGCTTTTCCCTCCTGTGTTTATGCCGCTTTACACCCTCTTGATTCAACTCCAGAGAGATATCAATACATAGGTTTCAAGATTCTTGCTAGTCAGATATATTCTTGTGCGGTGAATAGGTGGTGTTGAGTCCAGTTCACTGAGCAGGGAGGAGGTCTTGTCTTTTACATATTTGGCTTATGGAACGGTATGTGAGCTAATTTCAAATCATTGTTTTATGCATCACCCCACCTCACCTTTCCCGTTAAGCAGCCATAGTGTGTCTTCTAAATGTGTGACTCTGTTCTGTTTTGTAATTCAGTTCAAGTGTAGCGATTTTGACATGCCCTCTATAAGTGATATCTTAGGATAAGTGTCTTTTTCTGTGTGACTTATTTCACTTAGAATCCTCGTCCCTAAATCCACTCATCATGCTGCTACTAGCCTTATGACATTGATTTCATGGCTGAGTGATATTCCATTGTGCCTAAGTACCACAACTTCTTTATCCATTTTTCTCTTTCCTGGGATGTTTAAGGTGTACTGAAGTGGAGGTTCTTGTACACAGAGCAGCCCTAAACTTTGGGGTGCCTGTGTCTTGTTGATTTTTAGTTTTCCCAATTTATATGCCCATGAGTGGAAGTGCCCTATGCTCTGTAAGCTGTGTTTATTACATGTTTCAGGACACACCGTACACTTCTCCAGAGTGGCTGTTGGCAATTGACATCCCGCCCATCAGCGTAGCAAGGCTCCCATGTCTCCACGGCCTGTCCTGCATTTCTGGTTTTTACATATTTTGCAGCATGGCCCTTATGACCGATGGCAAGCGAGACGTCTTTGTAGTGCTGATTTGCACTTCCGGCTTGCTTGGTTGGCCAAAAAGGGCGTATGCGTTTTTTCCTGAATATATTCAGGAAAAAACGCATACGCCCTTTTTGGCCAAGGGCATCATTGTCAACGTTTTGCCGCTTTTCATGTGCTTTAAAGGCGAGTCGAATCTACCTCCTGAAATCTGTTTCCTGCAATTCTGCCTTGCTTTCAAATCCTCTTCTTTGCCTTCCCTCAATATATTTGTGGACGAGAGTTATCATTTATAACTCTGCAGGTTTGTGAATTGCAGTGGCCCTGAGCTCCATTTGTCAACTCGCTTTTTTGGGAGCTGGCCGCAAAAGCGCAGGATTGCTTCAGGCCCTATTCTGGTTCCGGGGGGCAGGCTGAGCCTGTGCTTCATTCTTCTTCCTGATGGGGAAATAGAGTGACCGCTGCCTGTCCCAACACCTAGAGCTAGTCTCTCATTGGTTCCCCGTCTTCCCGTTCATCCTCAGGACAAATTGCAACCTGTACGAAACAAACAGGAGGTTCAAGGTGCTGATTCTCCAAGTAGGGATATTGTTAGTAATGCGGCTGGAATGGCGAACCCGAGCACAAGGAGAGGAGAAATGAGGTGCGTTTTAGAAACCTTTCCCGATCACACGGTGTACCATCTTCTGGGTTTCCCAGGCATGTTTTCGATGTAGGAAGATGCCCTTGAACCTGGAGATTTGGGACCCATGGGGTGGGTACCGCGCGGTATTACTTTAAAGCGTCTGCGTTTGCTCACCCAACCTCACCAATCCTCTCAGCCCCAAGAGTGTCCAGCTTTATGTCTCATCCAGCTGTGGGTCTAGATATGGTCAATCCAGGTTGCATCAGAGCCCCCGAACGGATTTTGTAAGAATTTCTCTCTCTTTCACTGTCTTTGTTTTATGGGGTTCATTTTAAGTAATTTATTTTGATAATGGGGTTGAGCTGCTTTTCCCTCCTGTGTTTATGCCGCTTTACACCCTCTTGATTCAACTCCAGAGAGATATCAATACATAGGTTTCAAGATTCTTGCTAGTCAGATATATTCTTGTGCGGTGAATAGGTGGTGTTGAGTCCAGTTCACTGAGCAGGGAGGAGGTCTTGTCTTTTACATATTTGGGTTATGGAACAGTATCTGAGCTAATTTCAAACCATTGTTTTATGCATCACCCCACCTCACCTTTCCCGTTAAGCAGCCATAGTGTGTCTTCTAAATGTGTGACTCTGTTCTGTTTTGTAATTCAGTTCAAGTGTAGCGATTTTGACATGCCCTGTATAAGTGATATCTTAGGATAAGTGTCTTTTTCTGTGTGACTTATTTCACTTAGAATCCTCGTCCCTAAATCCACTCATCATGCTGCTACTAGCCTTATGACATTGATTTCATGGCTGAGAGATATTCCATTGTGCCTAAGTACCACAACTTCTTTATCCATTTTTCTCTTTCCTGGGATGTTTAAGGTGTACTGAAGTGGAGGTTCTTGTACACAGAGCAGCCCTAAACTTTGGGGCGCCTGTGTCTTGTTGATTTTTAGTTTTCCCAATTTATACGCCCATGAGTGGAAGTGCCCTATGCTCTGTAAGCTGTGTTTATTACATGTTTCAGGACACACCGTACACTTCTCCAGAGTGGCTGTTGACAATTGGCATGCTGCCCATCAGCGTAGCAAGGCTCCCATGTCTCCATGGCCTGTCCTGAATTTCTGGTTTTTACACTTTTGGCAGCATGGCCCTTTTGACCGATGGCAAGCGAGACTTCTTTGTAGTGCTGATTTGCACTTCCGGCTTGCTTGGTTGGCCAAAAAGGGCGTATGCGTTTTTTCCTGAATATATTCAGGAAAAAACGCATACGCCCTTTTTGGCCAAGGGCATCATTGTCAACGTTTTGCTGCTTTTCATGTGCTTTAAAGGCGAGTCGAATCTACCTCCTGAAATCTGTTTCCTGCAATTCTGCCTTGCTTTCAAATCTTCTTCATTGCCTTCCCTCAATATATTTGTGGACGAGAGTTATCATTTATAACTCTGCAGGTTTGTGAATTGCAGTGGCCCTGAGCTCCATTTGTCAACTCGCTTTTTTGGGAGCTGGCCGCAAAAGCGCAGGATTGCTTCAGGCCCTATTCTGGTTCCGGGGGGCAGGCTGAGCCTGTGCTTCATTCTTCTTCCTGATGGGGAAATAGAGTGACCTGTGCCTGTCCCAACACCTAGAGCTAGTCTCTCATTGGTTCCCCGTCTTCCCGTTCATCCTCAGGACAAATTGCAACCTGTACGAAACAAACAGGAGGTTCCAGGTGCTGATTCTCCAAGTAGGGAGATTGTTAGTAAAGTGGCTGGAATGGAGAACCCGAGCACAAGGAGAGGAGAAATGAGGTGCGTTTTAGAAACCTTTCCCGATCACACGGTGTACCATCTTCTGGGTTTCCCAGGCATGTTTTCGATGTAGGAAGATGCCCTTGAACCTGGAGATTTGGGACCCATGGGGTGGGTACCACGCGGTATTACTTTAAACGGTCTGCGTTTGCTCACCCAACCTCACCAATCCTCTCAGCCCCAAGATTGTCCAGCCTTTTGTCTCATCCAGCTGTGGGTCTAGATATGGTCAATCCAGGTTGCATCAGAGCCTCCGAACGGATTTTGTAAGAATTTCTCTCTCTTTCACTGTCTTTGTTTTATGGCGTTCATTTTAAGTAATTTATTTTGATAATGGGGTTGAGCTGCTTTTCCCTGCTGTGTTTATGCCGCTTTACACCCTCTTGATTCAACTCCAGAGAGATATCAATACATAGGTTTTAAGATTCTTGCTAGTCAGATATATTCTTGTGCGGTGAATAGGGGGTGTTGAGTCCAGTTCACTGAGCAGGGAGGAGGTCTTGTCTGTTACATATTTGGCTTATGGAACGGTATGTGAGCTAATTTCAAACCCTTGTTTTATGCATCAGCCCACCTCACCTTTCCCGTTAAGCAGCCATAGTGTGTCTTCTAAATGTGTGACTCTGTTCTGTTTTGTAATTCAGTTCAAGTGTAGCGATTTCGACATGCCCTCTATAAGTGATATCTTAGGATAAGAGTCTTTTTCTGTGTGACTTATTTCACTTAGAATCCTCGTCCCTAAATCCACTCATCATGCTGCTACTAGCCTTATGACAGTGATTTCATGGCTGAGTGATATTCCATTGTGCCTAAGTACCACAACTTCTTTATCCATTTTTCTCTTTCCTGGGATACTTAAGGTGTAGCTAAGTGGAGGTTCTTGTACACAGAGCAGCCCTAAACTTTGGGGTGCCTGTGTCTTGTTGATGTTTAGTTTTCCCAATTTATACGCCCATGAGTGGAAGTGCCCTATGCTCTGTAAGCTGTGTTTATTACATGTTTCAGGACACACCGTACACTTCTCCAGAGTGGCTGTTGGCAATTGACATCCCACCCCTCAGCCTAGCAAGGCTCCCATGTCTCCATGGCCTGTCCTGCATTTCTGGTGTTTACTCTTTTTGCAGCGTGGCCCTTTTGACTGATGGCAAGCGAGACTTCTTTGTAGTGCTGATTTGCACTTCCGGCTTGCTTGGTTGGCCAAAAAGGGCGTATGCGTTTTTTCCTGAATATATTCAGCAAAAAACGCATACGCCCTTTTTGGCCAAGGGCATCATTGTCAACGTTTTGCCGCTTTTCATGTGCTTTAAAGGCGAGTCGAATCTACCTCCTGAAATCTGTTTCCGGCAATTCTGCCTTGCTTTCAAATCCTCTTCGTTGCCTTCCCTCAATATATTTGTGGACGAGAGTTATCATTTATAACTCTGCAGGTTTGTGAATTGCAGTGGCCCTGAGCTCCATTTGTCCACTCACTATTTTGGGAGCTGGCCGCAAAAGCGCAGGATTGCTTCAGGCCCTATTCTGGTTCCGGGGGGCAGGCTGAGCCTGTGCTACATTCTTCTTCCTGATGAGGAAATAGAGTGACCGCTGCCTGTCCCAACACCTAGAGCTAGTCTCTCATTGTTTCCCCGTCTTCCCGTTCATCCTCAGGACAAATTGCAACCTGTACAAAACAAACAGGAGGTTCAAGGTGCTGATTCTCCAAGTAGGGAGATTGTTAGTAAAGCGGCTGGAATGGCGAACCCGAGCACAAGGAGAGGAGAAATGAGGTGCGTTTTAGAAACCTTTCCCGATCACACGGTGTACCATCTTCTGGGTTTCCCAGGCATGTTTTCGATGTAGGAAGATGCCCTTGAACCTGGAGATTTGGGACCCATGGGGTGGGTACCGCGCGGTATTACTTTAAAGCGTCTGCGTTTGCTCACCCAACCTCACCAATCCTCTCAGCCCCAAGAGTGTCCAGCCTTATGTCTCATCCAGCTGTGGGTCTAGATATGGTCAATCCAGGTTGCATCAGAGCCCCCGAACGGATTTTGTAAGAATTTCCCTCTCTTTCACTCTCTTTGTTTTATGGGGTTCATTTTAAGTAATTTATTTTCATAATGGGGTTGAGCTGCTTTTCCCTCCTGTGTTTAGGCCGCTTTACACCCTCTTGATTCAACTCCAGAAAGATATCAATACATAGGTTTCAAGATTCTTGCTAGTCAGATATATTCTTGTGCGGTGAATAGGTGGTGTTGAGTCCAGTTCACTGAGCAGGGAGGAGGTCTTGTCTTTTACATATTTGGCTTATGGAACGGTATCTGAGCTAATTTCAAATCATTGTTTTATGCATCACCCCACCTCACCTTTCCCGTTAAGCAGCCATAGTGTGTCTTCTAAATGTGTGACTCTGTTCTGTTTTGTAATTCAGTTCAAGTGTAGCGATTTTGACATGCCCTCTATAAGTGATATCTTAGGATAAGTGTCTTTTTCTGTGTGACTTATTTCACTTAGAATCCTCGTCCCTAAATCCACTCATCATGCTGCTACTAGCCTTATGACATTGATTTCATGGCTGAGTGATATTCCATTGTGCCTAAGTACCACAACTTCTTTATCCATTTTTCTCTTTCCTGGGATGTTTAAGGTGTACTGAAGTGGAGGTTCTTGTACACAGAGCAGCCCTAAACTTTGGGGTGCCTGTGTCTTGTTGATTTTTAGTTTTCCCAATTTATATGCCCATGAGTGGAAGTGCCCTATGCTCTGTAAGCTGTGTTTATTACATGTTTCAGGACACACCGTACACTTCTCCAGAGTGGCTGTTGGCAATTGACATCCCGCCCATCAGCGTAGCAAGGCTCCCATGTCTCCACGGCCTGTCCTGCATTTCTGGTTTTTACATATTTTGCAGCATGGCCCTTATGACCGATGGCAAGCGAGACGTCTTTGTAGTGCTGATTTGCACTTCCGGCTTGCTTGGTTGGCCAAAAAGGGCGTATGCGTTTTTTCCTGAATATATTCAGGAAAAAACGCATACGCCCTTTTTGGCCAAGGGCATCATTGTCAACGTTTTGCCGCTTTTCATGTGCTTTAAAGGCGAGTCGAATCTACCTCCTGAAATCTGTTTCCTGCAATTCTGCCTTGCTTTCAAATCCTCTTCTTTGCCTTCCCTCAATATATTTGTGGACGAGAGTTATCATTTATAACTCTGCAGGTTTGTGAATTGCAGTGGCCCTGAGCTCCATTTGTCAACTCGCTTTTTTGGGAGCTGGCCGCAAAAGCGCAGGATTGCTTCAGGCCCTATTCTGGTTCCGGGGGGCAGGCTGAGCCTGTGCTTCATTCTTCTTCCTGATGGGGAAATAGAGTGACCGCTGCCTGTCCCAACACCTAGAGCTAGTCTCTCATTGGTTCCCCGTCTTCCCGTTCATCCTCAGGACAAATTGCAACCTGTACGAAACAAACAGGAGGTTCAAGGTGCTGATTCTCCAAGTAGGGATATTGTTAGTAATGCGGCTGGAATGGCGAACCCGAGCACAAGGAGAGGAGAAATGAGGTGCGTTTTAGAAACCTTTCCCGATCACACGGTGTACCATCTTCTGGGTTTCCCAGGCATGTTTTCGATGTAGGAAGATGCCCTTGAACCTGGAGATTTGGGACCCATGGGGTGGGTACCGCGCGGTATTACTTTAAAGCGTCTGCGTTTGCTCACCCAACCTCACCAATCCTCTCAGCCCCAAGAGTGTCCAGCCTTATGTCTCATCCAGCTGTGGGTCTAGATATGGTCAATCCAGGTTGCATCAGAGCCCCCGAACGGATTTTGTAAGAATTTCTCTCTCTTTCACTGTCTTTGTTTTATGGGGTTCATTTTAAGTAATTTATTTTGATAATGGGGTTGAGCTGCTTTTCCCTCCTGTGTTTATGCCGCTTTACACCCTCTTGATTCAACTCCAGAGAGATATCAATACATAGGTTTCAAGATTCTTGCTAGTCAGATATATTCTTGTGCGGTGAATAGGTGGTGTTGAGTCCAGTTCACTGAGCAGGGAGGAGGTCTTGTCTTTTACATATTTGGGTTATGGAACAGTATCTGAGCTAATTTCAAACCATTGTTTTATGCATCACCCCACCTCACCTTTCCCGTTAAGCAGCCATAGTGTGTCTTCTAAATGTGTGACTCTGTTCTGTTTTGTAATTCAGTTCAAGTGTAGCGATTTTGACATGCCCTGTATAAGTGATATCTTAGGATAAGTGTCTTTTTCTGTGTGACTTATTTCACTTAGAATCCTCGTCCCTAAATCCACTCATCATGCTGCTACTAGCCTTATGACATTGATTTCATGGCTGAGAGATATTCCATTGTGCCTAAGTACCACAACTTCTTTATCCATTTTTCTCTTTCCTGGGATGTTTAAGGTGTACTGAAGTGGAGGTTCTTGTACACAGAGCAGCCCTAAACTTTGGGGCGCTGTGTCTTGTTGATTTTTAGTTTTCCCAATTTATACGCCCATGAGTGGAAGTGCCCTATGCTCTGTAAGCTGTGTTTATTACATGTTTCAGGACACACCGTACACTTCTCCAGAGTGGCTGTTGACAATTGGCATGCTGCCCATCAGCGTAGCAAGGCTCCCATGTCTCCATGGCCTGTCCTGAATTTCTGGTTTTTACACTTTTGGCAGCATGGCCCTTTTGACCGATGGCAAGCGAGACTTCTTTGTAGTGCTGATTTGCACTTCCGGCTTGCTTGGTTGGCCAAAAAGGGCGTATGCGTTTTTTCCTGAATATATTCAGGAAAAAACGCATACGCCCTTTTTGGCCAAGGGCATCATTGTCAACGTTTTGCTGCTTTTCATGTGCTTTAAAGGCGAGTCGAATCTACCTCCTGAAATCTGTTTCCTGCAATTGTGCCTTGCTTTCAAATCTTCTTCATTGCCTTCCCTCAATATATTTGTGGACGAGAGTTATCATTTATAACTCTGCAGGTTTGTGAATTGCAGTGGCCCTGAGCTCCATTTGTCAACTCGCTTTTTTGGGAGCTGGCCGCAAAAGCGCAGGATTGCTTCAGGCCCTATTCTGGTTCCGGGGGGCAGGCTGAGCCTGTGCTTCATTCTTCTTCCTGATGGGGAAATAGAGTGACCTGTGCCTGTCCCTACACCTAGAGCTAGTCTCTCATTGGTTCCCCGTCTTCCCGTTCATCCTCAGGACAAATTGCAACCTGTACGAAACAAACAGGAGGTTCCAGGTGCTGATTCTCCAAGTAGGGAGATTGTTAGTAAAGTGGCTGGAATGGAGAACCCGAGCACAAGGAGAGGAGAAATGAGGTGCGTTTTAGAAACCTTTCCCGATCACACGGTGTACCATCTTCTGGGTTTCCCAGGCATGTTTTCGATGTAGGAAGATGCCCTTGAACCTGGAGATTTGGGACCCATGGGGTGGGTACCACGCGGTATTACTTTAAACGGTCTGCGTTTGCTCACCCAACCTCACCAATCCTCTCAGCCCCAAGATTGTCCAGCCTTTTGTCTCATCCAGCTGTGGGTCTAGATATGGTCAATCCAGGTTGCATCAGAGCCTCCGAACGGATTTTGTAAGAATTTCTCTCTCTTTCACTGTCTTTGTTTTATGGCGTTCATTTTAAGTAATTTATTTTGATAATGGGGTTGAGCTGCTTTTCCCTGCTGTGTTTATGCCGCTTTACACCCTCTTGATTCAACTCCAGAGAGATATCAATACATAGGTTTTAAGATTCTTGCTAGTCAGATATATTCTTGTGCGGTGAATAGGGGGTGTTGAGTCCAGTTCACTGAGCAGGGAGGAGGTCTTGTCTGTTACATATTTGGCTTATGGAACGGTATGGGAGCTAATTTCAAACCCTTGTTTTATGCATCAGCCCACCTCACCTTTCCCGTTAAGCAGCCATAGTGTGTCTTCTAAATGTGTGACTCTGTTCTGTTTTGTAATTCAGTTCAAGTGTAGCGATTTCGACATGCCCTCTATAAGTGATATCTTAGGATAAGAGTCTTTTTCTGTGTGACTTATTTCACTTAGAATCCTCGTCCCTAAATCCACTCATCATGCTGCTACTAGCCTTATGACAGTGATTTCATGGCTGAGTGATATTCCATTGTGCCTAAGTACCACAACTTCTTTATCCATTTTTCTCTTTCCTGGGATACTTAAGGTGTAGCTAAGTGGAGGTTCTTGTACACAGAGCAGCCCTAAACTTTGGGGTGCCTGTGTCTTGTTGATGTTTAGTTTTCCCAATTTATACGCCCATGAGTGGAAGTGCCCTATGCTCTGTAAGCTGTGTTTATTACATGTTTCAGGACACACCGTACACTTCTCCAGAGTGGCTGTTGGCAATTGACATCCCACCCCTCAGCCTAGCAAGGCTCCCATGTCTCCACGGCCTGTCCTGAATTTCTGGTTTTTACACTTTTGGCAGCATGGCCCTTTTGACCGATGGCAAGCGAGACTTCTTTGTAGTGCTGATTTGCACTTCCGGCTTGCTTGGTTGGCCAAAAAGGGCGTATGCGTTTTTTCCTGAATATATTCAGGAAAAAACGCATACGCCCTTTTTGGCCAAGGGCATCATTGTCAACGTTTGGCCGCTTTTCATGTGCTTTAAAGGCGAGTCGAATCTACCTCCTGAAATCTGTTTCCGGCAATTCTGCCTTGCTTTCAAATCCTCTTCTTTGCCTTCCCTCAATATATTTGTGGACGAGAGTTATCATTTATAACTCTGCAGGTTTGTGAATTGCAGTGGCCCTGAGCTCCATTTGTCAACTCGCTATTTTGGGAGCTGGCCGCAAAAGCGCAGGATTGCTTCAGGCCCTATTCTGGTTCCGGGGGGCAGGCTGAGCCTGTGCTTCATTCTTCTTCCTGATGAGGAAATAGAGTGACCGCTGCCTGTCCCAACACCTAGAGCTAGTCTCTCATTGGTTCCCCGTCTTCCCGTTCATCCTCAGGACAAATTGCAACCTGTACAAAACAAACAGGAGGTTCAAGGTGCTGATTCTCCAAGTAGGGAGATTGTTAGTAAAGCGGCTGGAATGGCGAACCCGAGCACAAGGAGAGGAGAAATGAGGTGCGTTTTAGAAACCTTTCCCGATCACACGGTGTACCATCTTCTGGGTTTCCCAGGCATGTTTTCGATGTAGGAAGATGCCCTTGAACCTGGAGATTTGGGACCCATGGGGTGGGTACCGCGCGGTATTACTTTAAAGCGTCTGCGTTTGCTCACCCAACCTCACCAATCCTCTCAGCCCCAAGAGTGTCCAGCCTTATGTCTCATCCAGCTGTGGGTCTAGATATGGTCAATCCAGGTTGCATCAGAGCCCCCGAACGGATTTTGTAAGAATTTCCCTCTCTTTCACTCTCTTTGTTTTATGGGGTTCATTTTAAGTAATTTATTTTCATAATGGGGTTGAGCTGCTTTTCCCTCCTGTGTTTAGGCCGCTTTACACCCTCTTGATTCAACTCCAGAGAGATATCAATACATAGGTTTCAAGATTCTTGCTAGTCAGATATATTCTTGTGCGGTGAATAGGTGGTGTTGAGTCCAGTTCACTGAGCAGGGAGGAGGTCTTGTCTGTTACATATTTGGCTTATGGAACGGTATCTGAGCTAATTACAAACCATTGTTTTATGCATCACCCCACCTCACCTTTCCCGTTAAGCAGCCATAGTGTGTCTTCTAAATGTGTGACTCTGTTCTGTTTTGTAATTCAGTTCAAGTGTAGCGATTTTGACATGCCCTCTATAAGTGATATCTTAGGATAAGTGTCTTTTTCTGTGTGACTTATTTCACTTAGAATCCTCGTCCCTAAATCCACTCATCATGCTGCTACTAGCCTTATGACATTGATTTCATGGCTGAGTGATATTCCATTGTGCCTAAGTACCACAACTTCTTTATCCATTTTTCTCTTTCCTGGGATGTTTAAGGTGTACTGAAGTGGAGGTTCTTGTACACAGAGTAGCCCTAAACTTTGGGGCGCCTGTGTCTTGTTGATTTTTAGTTTTCCCAATTTATATGCCCATGAGTGGAAGTGCCCTATGCTCTGTAAGCTGTGTTTATTACATGTTTCAGGACACACCGTACACATCTCCAGAGTGGCTGTTGGCAATTGACATCCCGCCCATCAGCGTAGCAAGGCTCCCATGTCTCCACGGCCTGTCCTGAATTTCTGGTTTTTACACTTTTGGCAGCATGGCCCTTTTGACCGATGGCAAGCGAGACTTCTTTGTAGTGCTGATTTGCACTTCCGGCTTGCTTGGTTGGCCAAAAAGGGCGTATGCGTTTTTTCCTGAATATATTCAGCAAAAAACGCATACGCCCTTTTTGGCCAAGGGCATCATTGTCAACGTTTTGCCGCTTTTCATGTGCTTTAAAGGCGAGTCGAATCTACCTCCTGAAATCTGTTTCCTGCAATTCTGCCTTGCTTTCAAATCCTCTTCGTTGCCTTCCCTCAATATATTTGTGGACGAGAGTTATCATTTATAACTCTGCAGGTTTGTAAATTGCAGTGGCCCTGAGCTCCATTTGTCAACTCGCTTTTTTGGGAGCTGGCCGCAAAAGCGCAGGATTGCTTCAGGCCCTATTCTGGTTCTGGGGGCAGGCTGAGCCTGTGCTTCATTCTTCTTCCTGATGGGGAAATAGAGTGACCTCTGCCTGTCCCAACACCTAGAGCTAGTCTCTCATTGGTTCCCCGTCTTCCCGTTCATCCTCAGGACAAATTGCAACCTGTACGAAACAAACAGGAGGTTCAAGGTGCTGATTCTCCAAGTAAGGATATTGTTAGTAATGCGGCTGGAATGGCGAACCCGAGCACAAGGAGAGGAGAAATGAGGTGCGTTTTAGAAACCTTTCCCGATCACACGGTGTACCATCTTCTGGGTTTCCCAGGCATGTTTTCGATGTAGGAAGATGCCTTTGAACCTGGAGATTTGGGACCCATGGGGTGGGTACCGCGCGGTATTACTTTAAAGCGTCTGCGTTTGCTCACCCAACCTCACCAATCCTCTCAGCCCCAAGAGTGTCCAGCCTTATGTCTCATCCAGCTGTGGGTCTAGATATGGTCAATCCAGGTTGCATCAGTGCCCCCGAACGGATTTTGTAAGAATTTCTCTCTCTTTCACTGTCTTTGTTTTATGGGGTTCATTTTAAGTAATTTATTTTGATAATGGGGTTGAGCTGCTTTTCCCTCCTGTGTTTATGCCGCTTTACACCCTCTTGATTCAACTCCAGAGAGATATCAATACATAGGTTTCAAGATTCTTGCTAGTCAGATATATTCTTGTGCGGTGAATAGGTGGTGTTGAGTCCAGTTCACTGAGCAGGGAGGAGGTCTTGTCTTTTACATATTTGGCTTATGGAACGGTATGTGAGCTAATTTCAAATCATTGTTTTATGCATCACCCCACCTCACCTTTCCCGTTAAGCAGCCATAGTGTGTCTTCTAAATGTGTGACTCTGTTCTGTTTTGTAATTCAGTTCAAGTGTAGCGATTTTGACATGCCCTCTATAAGTGATATCTTAGGATAAGTGTCTTTTTCTGTGTGACTTATTTCACTTAGAATCCTCGTCCCTAAATCCACTCATCATGCTGCTACTAGCCTTATGACATTGATTTCATGGCTGAGTGATATTCCATTGTGCCTAAGTACCACAACTTCTTTATCCATTTTTCTCTTTCCTGGGATGTTTAAGGTGTACTGAAGTGGAGGTTCTTGTACACAGAGCAGCCCTAAACTTTGGGGTGCCTGTGTCTTGTTGATTTTTAGTTTTCCCAATTTATATGCCCATGAGTGGAAGTGCCCTATGCTCTGTAAGCTGTGTTTATTACATGTTTCAGGACACACCGTACACTTCTCCAGAGTGGCTGTTGGCAATTGACATCCCGCCCATCAGCGTAGCAAGGCTCCCATGTCTCCACGGCCTGTCCTGCATTTCTGGTTTTTACATATTTTGCAGCATGGCCCTTATGACCGATGGCAAGCGAGACGTCTTTGTAGTGCTGATTTGCACTTCCGGCTTGCTTGGTTGGCCAAAAAGGGCGTATGCGTTTTTTCCTGAATATATTCAGGAAAAAACGCATACGCCCTTTTTGGCCAAGGGCATCATTGTCAACGTTTTGCCGCTTTTCATGTGCTTTAAAGGCGAGTCGAATCTACCTCCTGAAATCTGTTTCCTGCAATTCTGCCTTGCTTTCAAATCCTCTTCTTTGCCTTCCCTCAATATATTTGTGGACGAGAGTTATCATTTATAACTCTGCAGGTTTGTGAATTGCAGTGGCCCTGAGCTCCATTTGTCAACTCGCTTTTTTGGGAGCTGGCCGCAAAAGCGCAGGATTGCTTCAGGCCCTATTCTGGTTCCGGGGGGCAGGCTGAGCCTGTGCTTCATTCTTCTTCCTGATGGGGAAATAGAGTGACCGCTGCCTGTCCCAACACCTAGAGCTAGTCTCTCATTGGTTCCCCGTCTTCCCGTTCATCCTCAGGACAAATTGCAACCTGTACGAAACAAACAGGAGGTTCAAGGTGCTGATTCTCCAAGTAGGGATATTGTTAGTAATGCGGCTGGAATGGCGAACCCGAGCACAAGGAGAGGAGAAATGAGGTGCGTTTTAGAAACCTTTCCCGATCACACGGTGTACCATCTTCTGGGTTTCCCAGGCATGTTTTCGATGTAGGAAGATGCCCTTGAACCTGGAGATTTGGGACCCATGGGGTGGGTACCGCGCGGTATTACTTTAAAGCGTCTGCGTTTGCTCACCCAACCTCACCAATCCTCTCAGCCCCAAGAGTGTCCAGCTTTATGTCTCATCCAGCTGTGGGTCTAGATATGGTCAATCCAGGTTGCATCAGAGCCCCCGAACGGATTTTGTAAGAATTTCTCTCTCTTTCACTGTCTTTGTTTTATGGGGTTCATTTTAAGTAATTTATTTTGATAATGGGGTTGAGCTGCTTTTCCCTCCTGTGTTTATGCCGCTTTACACCCTCTTGATTCAACTCCAGAGAGATATCAATACATAGGTTTCAAGATTCTTGCTAGTCAGATATATTCTTGTGCGGTGAATAGGTGGTGTTGAGTCCAGTTCACTGAGCAGGGAGGAGGTCTTGTCTTTTACATATTTGGGTTATGGAACAGTATCTGAGCTAATTTCAAACCATTGTTTTATGCATCACCCCACCTCACCTTTCCCGTTAAGCAGCCATAGTGTGTCTTCTAAATGTGTGACTCTGTTCTGTTTTGTAATTCAGTTCAAGTGTAGCGATTTTGACATGCCCTGTATAAGTGATATCTTAGGATAAGTGTCTTTTTCTGTGTGACTTATTTCACTTAGAATCCTCGTCCCTAAATCCACTCATCATGCTGCTACTAGCCTTATGACATTGATTTCATGGCTGAGAGATATTCCATTGTGCCTAAGTACCACAACTTCTTTATCCATTTTTCTCTTTCCTGGGATGTTTAAGGTGTACTGAAGTGGAGGTTCTTGTACACAGAGCAGCCCTAAACTTTGGGGCGCCTGTGTCTTGTTGATTTTTAGTTTTCCCAATTTATACGCCCATGAGTGGAAGTGCCCTATGCTCTGTAAGCTGTGTTTATTACATGTTTCAGGACACACCGTACACTTCTCCAGAGTGGCTGTTGACAATTGGCATGCTGCCCATCAGCGTAGCAAGGCTCCCATGTCTCCATGGCCTGTCCTGAATTTCTGGTTTTTACACTTTTGGCAGCATGGCCCTTTTGACCGATGGCAAGCGAGACTTCTTTGTAGTGCTGATTTGCACTTCCGGCTTGCTTGGTTGGCCAAAAAGGGCGTATGCGTTTTTTCCTGAATATATTCAGGAAAAAACGCATACGCCCTTTTTGGCCAAGGGCATCATTGTCAACGTTTTGCTGCTTTTCATGTGCTTTAAAGGCGAGTCGAATCTACCTCCTGAAATCTGTTTCCTGCAATTCTGCCTTGCTTTCAAATCTTCTTCATTGCCTTCCCTCAATATATTTGTGGACGAGAGTTATCATTTATAACTCTGCAGGTTTGTGAATTGCAGTGGCCCTGAGCTCCATTTGTCAACTCGCTTTTTTGGGAGCTGGCCGCAAAAGCGCAGGATTGCTTCAGGCCCTATTCTGGTTCCGGGGGGCAGGCTGAGCCTGTGCTTCATTCTTCTTCCTGATGGGCAAATAGAGTGACCTGTGCCTGTCCCAACACCTAGAGCTAGTCTCTCATTGGTTCCCCGTCTTCCCGTTCATCCTCAGGACAAATTGCAACCTGTACGAAACAAACAGGAGGTTCCAGGTGCTGATTCTCCAAGTAGGGAGATTGTTAGTAAAGTGGCTGGAATGGAGAACCCGAGCACAAGGAGAGGAGAAATGAGGTGCGTTTTAGAAACCTTTCCCGATCACACGGTGTACCATCTTCTGGGTTTCCCAGGCATGTTTTCGATGTAGGAAGATGCCCTTGAACCTGGAGATTTGGGACGCATGGGGTGGGTACCACGCGGTATTACTTTAAACAGTCTGCGTTTGCTCACCCAACCTCACCAATCCTCTCAGCCCCAAGATTGTCCAGCCTTTTGTCTCATCCAGCTGTGGGTGTAGATATGGTCAATCCAGGTTGCATCAGAGCCTCGGAACGGATTTTGTAAGAATTTCTCTCTCTTTCACTGTCTTTGTTTTATGGCGTTCATTTTAAGTAATTTATTTTGATAATGGGGTTGAGCTGCTTTTCCCTGCTGTGTTTATGCCGCTTTACACCCTCTTGATTCAACTCCAGAGAGATATCAATACATAGGTTTTAAGATTCTTGCTAGTCAGATATATTCTTGTGCGGTGAATAGGGGGTGTTGAGTCCAGTTCACTGAGCAGGGAGGAGGTCTTGTCTGTTACATATTTGGCTTATGGAACGGTATGTGAGCTAATTTCAAACCCTTGTTTTATGCATCAGCCCACCTCACCTTTCCCGTTAAGCAGCCATAGTGTGTCTTCTAAATGTGTGACTCTGTTCTGTTTTGTAATTCAGTTCAAGTGTAGCGATTTCGACATGCCCTCTATAAGTGATATCTTAGGATAAGAGTCTTTTTCTGTGTGACTTATTTCACTTAGAATCCTCGTCCCTAAATCCACTCATCATGCTGCTACTAGCCTTATGACAGTGATTTCATGGCTGAGTGATATTCCATTGTGCCTAAGTACCACAACTTCTTTATCCATTTTTCTCTTTCCTGGGATACTTAAGGTGTAGCTAAGTGGAGGTTCTTGTACACAGAGCAGCCCTAAACTTTGGGGTGCCTGTGTCTTGTTGATGTTTAGTTTTCCCAATTTATACGCCCATGAGTGGAAGTGCCCTATGCTCTGTAAGCTGTGTTTATTACATGTTTCAGGACACACCGTACACTTCTCCAGAGTGGCTGTTGGCAATTGACATCCCACCCCTCAGCCTAGCAAGTCTCCCATGTCTCCACGGCCTGTCCTGAATTTCTGGTTTTTACACTTTTGGCAGCATGGCCCTTTTGACCGATGGCAAGCGAGACTTCTTTGTAGTGCTGATTTGCACTTCCGGCTTGCTTGGTTGGCCAAAAAGGGCGTATGCGTTTTTTCCTGAATATATTCAGGAAAAAACGCATACGCCCTTTTTGGCCAAGGGCATCATTGTCAACGTTTGGCCGCTTTTCATGTGCTTTAAAGGCGAGTCGAATCTACCTCCTGAAATCTGTTTCCTGCAATTCTGCCTTGCTTTCAAATCCTCTTCGTTGCCTTCCCTCAATATATTTGTGGACAAGAGTTATCATTTATAACCCTGCAGGTTTGTGAATTGCAGTGGCCCTGAGCTCCATTTGTCAACTCGCTTTTTTGGGAGCTGGCCGCAAAAGCGCAGGATTGCTTCAGGCCCTATTCTGGTTCCGGGGGGCAGGCTGAGCCTGTGCTTCATTCTTCTTCCTGATGGGGAAATAGAGTGACCGCTGCCTGTCCCAACACCTAGAGCTAGTCTCTCGTTGGTTCCCCCTCTTCCCGTTCATCCTCAGGACAAATTGCAACCTGTACGAAAGAAACAGGAGCTTCAAGGTGCTGATTCTCCAAGTAGGGAGATTGTTAGTAAAGCGGCTGGAATGGCGAACCCGAGCACAAGGAGAGGAGAAATGAGGTGCGTTTTAGAAACCTTTCCCGATCACACGCTGTACCATCTTCTGGGTTTCCCATGCACGTTTTCAATGTAGGAAGATGCCCTTGAACCTGGAGATTTGGGACCCATAGGGTGGGTACCCCGCGGTATTACTTTAAAGGGTCTGCGTTTCCTCACCCAACCTCACCAAACCTCTCAGCCCCAAGAGTGTCCAGCCTTATGTCTCATCCAGCTGTGGGTCTAGATATGGTCAATCCAGGTTGCATCAGAGCCTCCGAACGGATTTTGTAAGAATTTCTCTCTCTTTCACTGTCTTTGTTTTATGGCGTTCATTTTAAGTAATTTATTTTGATAATGGGGTTGAGCTGCTTTTCCCTGCTGTGTTTATGCCGCTTTACACCCTCTTGATTCAACTCCAGAGAGATATCAATACATAGGTTTTAAGATTCTTGCTAGTCAGATATATTCTTGTGCGGTGAATAGGGGGTGTTGAGTCCAGTTCACTGAGCAGGGAGGAGGTCTTGTCTGTTACATATTTGGCTTATGGAACGGTATGTGAGCTAATTTCAAACCCTTGTTTTATGCATCACCCCACCTCACCTTTCCCGTTAAGCAGCCATAGTGTGTCTTCTAAATATGTGACTCTGTTCTGTTTTGTAATTCACTTCAAGTGTAGCGATTTTCACATGCCCTCTATAAGTGATATCTTAGGATAACTGTCTTTTTCTGTGTGACTTATTTCACTTAGAATCCTCGTCCCTAAATCCACTCATCATGCTGCTACTAGCCTTATGACATTGATTTCATGGCTGAGTGATATTCCATTGTGCCTAAGTACCACAACTTCTTTATCCATTTTTCTCTTTCCTGGGATGTTTAAGGTGTACTGAAGTGGAGGTTCTTGTACACAGAGCAGCCCTAAACTTTGGGGCGCTGTGTCTTGTTGATTTTTAGTTTTCCCAATTTATACGCCCATGAGTGGAAGTGCCCTATGCTCTGTAAGCTGTGTTTATTACATGTTTCAGGACACACCGTACACTTCTCCAGAGTGGCTGTTGACAATTGGCATGCTGCCCATCAGCGTAGCAAGGCTCCCATGTCTCCATGGCCTGTCCTGAATTTCTGGTTTTTACACTTTTGGCAGCATGGCCCTTTTGACCGATGGCAAGCGAGACTTCTTTGTAGTGCTGATTTGCACTTCCGGCTTGCTTGGTTGGCCAAAAAGGGCGTATGCGTTTTTTCCTGAATATATTCAGGAAAAAACGCATACGCCCTTTTTGGCCAAGGGCATCATTGTCAACGTTTTGCTGCTTTTCATGTGCTTTAAAGGCGAGTCGAATCTACCTCCTGAAATCTGTTTCCTGCAATTCTGCCTTGCTTTCAAATCTTCTTCATTGCCTTCCCTCAATATATTTGTGGACGAGAGTTATCATTTATAACTCTGCAGGTTTGTGAATTGCAGTGGCCCTGAGCTCCATTTGTCAACTCGCTTTTTTGGGAGCTGGCCGCAAAAGCGCAGGATTGCTTCAGGCCCTATTCTGGTTCCGGGGGGCAGGCTGAGCCTGTGCTTCATTCTTCTTCCTGATGGGGAAATAGAGTGACCTGTGCCTGTCCCAACACCTAGAGCTAGTCTCTCATTGGTTCCCCGTCTTCCCGTTCATCCTCAGGACAAATTGCAACCTGTACGAAACAAACAGGAGGTTCCAGGTGCTGATTCTCCAAGTAGGGAGATTGTTAGTAAAGTGGCTGGAATGGAGAACCCGAGCACAAGGAGAGGAGAAATGAGGTGCGTTTTAGAAACCTTTCCCGATCACACGGTGTACCATCTTCTGGGTTTCCCAGGCATGTTTTCGATGTAGGAAGATGCCCTTGAACCTGGAGATTTGGGACCCATGGGGTGGGTACCACGCGGTATTACTTTAAACGGTCTGCGTTTGCTCACCCAACCTCACCAATCCTCTCAGCCCCAAGATTGTCCAGCCTTTTGTCTCATCCAGCTGTGGGTGTAGATATGGTCAATCCAGGTTGCATCAGAGCCTCCGAACGGATTTTGTAAGAATTTCTCTCTCTTTCACTGTCTTTGTTTTATGGCGTTCATTTTAAGTAATTTATTTTGATAATGGGGTTGAGCTGCTTTTCCCTGCTGTGTTTATGCCACTTTACACCCTCTTGATTCAACTCCAGAGAGATATCAATACATAGGTTTTAAGATTCTTGCTAGTCAGATATATTCTTGTGCGGTGAATAGGGGGTGTTGAGTCCAGTTCACTGAGCAGGGAGGAGGTCTTGTCTGTTACATATTTGGCTTATGGAACGGTATGGGAGCTAATTTCAAACCCTTGTTTTATGCATCAGCCCACCTCACCTTTCCCGTTAAGCAGCCATAGTGTGTCTTCTAAATGTGTGACTCTGTTCTGTTTTGTAATTCAGTTCAAGTGTAGCGATTTCGACATGCCCTCTATAAGTGATATCTTAGGATAAGAGTCTTTTTCTGTGTGACTTATTTCACTTAGAATCCTCGTCCCTAAATCCACTCATCATGCTGCTACTAGCCTTATGACAGTGATTTCATGGCTGAGTGATATTCCATTGTGCCTAAGTACCACAACTTCTTTATCCATTTTTCTCTTTCCTGGGATACTTAAGGTGTAGCTAAGTGGAGGTTCTTGTACACAGAGCAGCCCTAAACTTTGGGGTGCCTGTGTCTTGTTGATGTTTAGTTTTCCCAATTTATACGCCCATGAGTGGAAGTGCCCTATGCTCTGTAAGCTGTGTTTATTACATGTTTCAGGACACACCGTACACTTCTCCAGAGTGGCTGTTGGCAATTGACATCCCACCCCTCAGCCTAGCAAGGCTCCCATGTCTCCACGGCCTGTCCTGAATTTCTGGTTTTTACACTTTTGGCAGCATGGCCCTTTTGACCGATGGCAAGCGAGACTTCTTTGTAGTGCTGATTTGCACTTCCGGCTTGCTTGGTTGGCCAAAAAGGGCGTATGCGTTTTTTCCTGAATATATTCAGGAAAAAACGCATACGCCCTTTTTGGCCAAGGGCATCATTGTCAACGTTTGGCCGCTTTTCATGTGCTTTAAAGGCGAGTCGAATCTACCTCCTGAAATCTGTTTCCGGCAATTCTGCCTTGCTTTCAAATCCTCTTCGTTGCCTTCCCTCAATATATTTGTGGACGAGAGTTATCATTTATAACTCTGCAGGTTTGTGAATTGCAGTGGCCCTGAGCTCCATTTGTCAACTCGCTATTTTGGGAGCTGGCCGCAAAAGCGCAGGATTGCTTCAGGCCCTATTCTGGTTCCGGGGGGCAGGCTGAGCCTGTGCTTCATTCTTCTTCCTGATGAGGAAATAGAGTGACCGCTGCCTGTCCCAACACCTAGAGCTAGTCTCTCATTGGTTCCCCGTCTTCCCGTTCATCCTCAGGACAAATTGCAACCTGTACAAAACAAACAGGAGGTTCAAGGTGCTGATTCTCCAAGTAGGGAGATTGTTAGTAAAGCGGCTGGAATGGCGAACCCGAGCACAAGGAGAGGAGAAATGAGGTGCGTTTTAGAAACCTTTCCCGATCACACGGTGTACCATCTTCTGGGTTTCCCAGGCATGTTTTCGATGTAGGAAGATGCCCTTGAACCTGGAGATTTGGGACCCATGGGGTGGGTACCGCGCGGTATTACTTTAAAGCGTCTGCGTTTGCTCACCCAACCTCACCAATCCTCTCAGCCCCAAGAGTGTCCAGCCTTATGTCTCATCCAGCTGTGGGTCTAGATATGGTCAATCCAGGTTGCATCAGAGCCCCCGAACGGATTTTGTAAGAATTTCCCTCTCTTTCACTCTCTTTGTTTTATGGGGTTCATTTTAAGTAATTTATTTTGATAATGGGGTTGAGCTGCTTTTCCCTCCTGTGTTTAGGCCGCTTTACACCCTCTTGATTCAACTCCAGAGAGATATCAATACATAGGTTTCAAGATTCTTGCTAGTCAGATATATTCTTGTGCGGTGAATAGGTGGTGTTGAGTCCAGTTCACTGAGCAGGGAGGAGGTCTTGTCTGTTACATATTTGGCTTATGGAACGGTATCTGAGCTAATTACAAACCATTGTTTTATGCATCACCCCACCTCACCTTTCCCGTTAAGCAGCCATAGTGTGTCTTCTAAATGTGTGACTCTGTTCTGTTTTGTAATTCAGTTCAAGTGTAGCGATTTTGACATGCCCTCTATAAGTGATATCTTAGGATAAGTGTCTTTTTCTGTGTGACTTATTTCACTTAGAATCCTCGTCCCTAAATCCACTCATCATGCTGCTACTAGCCTTATGACATTGATTTCATGGCTGAGTGATATTCCATTGTGCCTAAGTACCACAACTTCTTTATCCATTTTTCTCTTTCCTGGGATGTTTAAGGTGTACTGAAGTGGAGGTTCTTGTACACAGAGTAGCCCTAAACTTTGGGGCGCCTGTGTCTTGTTGATTTTTAGTTTTCCCAATTTATATGCCCATGAGTGGAAGTGCCCTATGCTCTGTAAGCTGTGTTTATTACATGTTTCAGGACACACCGTACACATCTCCAGAGTGGCTGTTGGCAATTGACATCCCGCCCATCAGCGTAGCAAGGCTCCCATGTCTCCACGGCCTGTCCTGAATTTCTGGTTTTTACACTTTTGGCAGCATGGCCCTTTTGACCGATGGCAAGCGAGACTTCTTTGTAGTGCTGATTTGCACTTCCGGCTTGCTTGGTTGGCCAAAAAGGGCGTATGCGTTTTTTCCTGAATATATTCAGCAAAAAACGCATACGCCCTTTTTGGCCAAGGGCATCATTGTCAACGTTTTGCCGCTTTTCATGTGCTTTAAAGGCGAGTCGAATCTACCTCCTGAAATCTGTTTCCGGCAATTCTGCCTTGCTTTCAAATCCTCTTCGTTGCCTTCCCTCAATATATTTGTGGACGAGAGTTATCATTTATAACTCTGCAGGTTTGTAAATTGCAGTGGCCCTGAGCTCCATTTGTCAACTCGCTTTTTTGGGAGCTGGCCGCAAAAGCGCAGGATTGCTTCAGGCCCTATTCTGGTTCTGGGGGCAGGCTGAGCCTGTGCTTCATTCTTCTTCCTGATGGGGAAATAGAGTGACCTCTGCCTGTCCCAACACCTAGAGCTAGTCTCTCATTGGTTCCCCGTCTTCCCGTTCATCCTCAGGACAAATTGCAACCTGTACGAAACAAACAGGAGGTTCAAGGTGCTGATTCTCCAAGTAAGGATATTGTTAGTAATGCGGCTGGAATGGCGAACCCGAGCACAAGGAGAGGAGAAATGAGGTGCGTTTTAGAAACCTTTCCCGATCACACGGTGTACCATCTTCTGGGTTTCCCAGGCATGTTTTCGATGTAGGAAGATGCCCTTGAACCTGGAGATTTGGGACCCATGGGGTGGGTACCGCGCGGTATTACTTTAAAGCGTCTGCGTTTGCTCACCCAACCTCACCAATCCTCTCAGCCCCAAGAGTGTCCAGCCTTATGTCTCATCCAGCTGTGGGTCTAGATATGGTCAATCCAGGTTGCATCAGTGCCCCCGAACGGATTTTGTAAGAATTTCTCTCTCTTTCACTGTCTTTGTTTTATGGGGTTCATTTTAAGTAATTTATTTTGATAATGGGGTTGAGCTGCTTTTCCCTCCTGTGTTTATGCCGCTTTACACCCTCTTGATTCAACTCCAGAGAGATATCAATACATAGGTTTCAAGATTCTTGCTAGTCAGATATATTCTTGTGCGGTGAATAGGTGGTGTTGAGTCCAGTTCACTGAGCAGGGAGGAGGTCTTGTCTTTTACATATTTGGCTTATGGAACGGTATGTGAGCTAATTTCAAATCATTGTTTTATGCATCACCCCACCTCACCTTTCCCGTTAAGCAGCCATAGTGTGTCTTCTAAATGTGTGACTCTGTTCTGTTTTGTAATTCAGTTCAAGTGTAGCGATTTTGACATGCCCTCTATAAGTGATATCTTAGGATAAGTGTCTTTTTCTGTGAGACTTATTTCACTTAGAATCCTCGTCCCTAAATCCACTCATCATGCTGCTACTAGCCTTATGACATTGATTTCATGGCTGAGTGATATTCCATTGTGCCTAAGTACCACAACTTCTTTATCCATTTTTCTCTTTCCTGGGATGTTTAAGGTGTACTGAAGTGGAGGTTCTTGTACACAGAGCAGCCCTAAACTTTGGGGTGCCTGTGTCTTGTTGATGTTTAGTTTTCCCAATTTATACGCCCATGAGTGGAAGTGCCCTATGCTCTGTAAGCTGTGTTTATTACATGTTTCAGGACACACCGTACACTTCTCCAGAGTGGCTGTTGGCAATTGACATCCCACCCCTCAGCCTAGCAAGGCTCCCATGTCTCCACGGCCTGTCCTGAATTTCTGGTTTTTACACTTTTGGCAGCATGGCCCTTTTGACCGATGGCAAGCGAGACTTCTTTGTAGTGCTGATTTGCACTTCCGGCTTGCTTGGTTGGCCAAAAAGGGCGTATGCGTTTTTTCCTGAATATATTCAGGAAAAAACGCATACGCCCTTTTTGGCCAAGGGCATCATTGTCAACGTTTGGCCGCTTTTCATGTGCTTTAAAGGCGAGTCGAATCTACCTCCTGAAATCTGTTTCCTGCAATTCTGCCTTGCTTTCAAATCCTCTTCGTTGCCTTCCCTCAATATATTTGTGGACAAGAGTTATCATTTATAACCCTGCAGGTTTGTGAATTGCAGTGGCCCTGAGCTCCATTTGTCAACTCGCTTTTTTGGGAGCTGGCCGCAAAAGCGCAGGATTGCTTCAGGCCCTATTCTGGTTCCGGGGGGCAGGCTGAGCCTGTGCTTCATTCTTCTTCCTGATGGGGAAATAGAGTGACCGCTGCCTGTCCCAACACCTAGAGCTAGTCTCTCGTTGGTTCCCCCTCTTCCCGTTCATCCTCAGGACAAATTGCAACCTGTATGAAAGAAACAGGAGCTTCAAGGTGCTGATTCTCCAAGTAGGGAGATTGTTAGTAAAGCGGCTGGAATGGCGAACCCGAGCACAAGGAGAGGAGAAATGAGGTGCGTTTTAGAAACCTTTCCCGATCACACGCTGTACCATCTTCTGGGTTTCCCATGCACGTTTTCAATGTAGGAAGATGCCCTTGAACCTGGAGATTTGGGACCCATGGGGTGGGTACCCCGCGGTATTACTTTAAAGGGTCTGCGTTTCCTCACCCAACCTCACCAAACCTCTCAGCCCCAAGAGTGTCCAGCCTTATGTCTCATCCAGCTGTGGGTCTAGATATGGTCAATCCAGGTTGCATCAGAGCCTCCGAACGGATTTTGTAAGAATTTCTCTCTCTTTCACTGTCTTTGTTTTATGGCGTTCATTTTAAGTAATTTATTTTGATAATGGGGTTGAGCTGCTTTTCCCTGCTGTGTTTATGCCGCTTTACACCCTCTTGATTCAACTCCAGAGAGATATCAATACATAGGTTTTAAGATTCTTGCTAGTCAGATATATTCTTGTGCGGTGAATAGGGGGTGTTGAGTCCAGTTCACTGAGCAGGGAGGAGGTCTTGTCTGTTACATATTTGGCTTATGGAACGGTATGTGAGCTAATTTCAAACCCTTGTTTTATGCATCACCCCACCTCACCTTTCCCGTTAAGCAGCCATAGTGTGTCTTCTAAATATGTGACTCTGTTCTGTTTTGTAATTCACTTCAAGTGTAGCGATTTTCACATGCCCTCTATAAGTGATATCTTAGGATAACTGTCTTTTTCTGTGTGACTTATTTCACTTAGAATCCTCGTCCCTAAATCCACTCATCATGCTGCTACTAGCCTTATGACATTGATTTCATGGCTGAGTGATATTCCATTGTGCCTAAGTACCACAACTTCTTTATCCATTTTTCTCTTTCCTGGGATGTTTAAGGTGTACTGAAGTGGAGGTTCTTGTACACAGAGCAGCCCTAAACTTTGGGGCGCTGTGTCTTGTTGATTTTTAGTTTTCCCAATTTATACGCCCATGAGTGGAAGTGCCCTATGCTCTGTAAGCTGTGTTTATTACATGTTTCAGGACACACCGTACACTTCTCCAGAGTGGCTGTTGACAATTGGCATGCTGCCCATCAGCGTAGCAAGGCTCCCATGTCTCCATGGCCTGTCCTGAATTTCTGGTTTTTACACTTTTGGCAGCATGGCCCTTTTGACCGATGGCAAGCGAGACTTCTTTGTAGTGCTGATTTGCACTTCCGGCTTGCTTGGTTGGCCAAAAAGGGCGTATGCGTTTTTTCCTGAATATATTCAGCAAAAAACGCATACGCCCTTTTTGGCCAAGGGCATCATTGTCAACGTTTTGCCGCTTTTCATGTGCTTTAAAGGCGAGTCGAATCTACCTCCTGAAATCTGTTTCCGGCAATTCTGCCTTGCTTTCAAATCCTCTTCGTTGCCTTCCCTCAATATATTTGTGGACGAGAGTTATCATTTATAACTCTGCAGGTTTGTAAATTGCAGTGGCCCTGAGCTCCATTTGTCAACTCGCTTTTTTGGGAGCTGGCCGCAAAAGCGCAGGATTGCTTCAGGCCCTATTCTGGTTCTGGGGGCAGGCTGAGCCTGTGCTTCATTCTTCTTCCTGATGGGGAAATAGAGTGACCTCTGCCTGTCCCAACACCTAGAGCTAGTCTCTCATTGGTTCCCCGTCTTCCCGTTCATCCTCAGGACAAATTGCAACCTGTACGAAACAAACAGGAGGTTCAAGGTGCTGATTCTCCAAGTAAGGATATTGTTAGTAATGCGGCTGGAATGGCGAACCCGAGCACAAGGAGAGGAGAAATGAGGTGCGTTTTAGAAACCTTTCCCGATCACACGGTGTACCATCTTCTGGGTTTCCCAGGCATGTTTTCGATGTAGGAAGATGCCCTTGAACCTGGAGATTTGGGACCCATGGGGTGGGTACCGCGCGGTATTACTTTAAAGCGTCTGCGTTTGCTCACCCAACCTCACCAATCCTCTCAGCCCCAAGAGTGTCCAGCCTTATGTCTCATCCAGCTGTGGGTCTAGATATGGTCAATCCAGGTTGCATCAGTGCCCCCGAACGGATTTTGTAAGAATTTCTCTCTCTTTCACTGTCTTTGTTTTATGGGGTTCATTTTAAGTAATTTATTTTGATAATGGGGTTGAGCTGCTTTTCCCTCCTGTGTTTATGCCGCTTTACACCCTCTTGATTCAACTCCAGAGAGATATCAATACATAGGTTTCAAGATTCTTGCTAGTCAGATATATTCTTGTGCGGTGAATAGGTGGTGTTGAGTCCAGTTCACTGAGCAGGGAGGAGGTCTTGTCTTTTACATATTTGGCTTATGGAACGGTATGTGAGCTAATTTCAAATCATTGTTTTATGCATCACCCCACCTCACCTTTCCCGTTAAGCAGCCATAGTGTGTCTTCTAAATGTGTGACTCTGTTCTGTTTTGTAATTCAGTTCAAGTGTAGCGATTTTGACATGCCCTCTATAAGTGATATCTTAGGATAAGTGTCTTTTTCTGTGAGACTTATTTCACTTAGAATCCTCGTCCCTAAATCCACTCATCATGCTGCTACTAGCCTTATGACATTGATTTCATGGCTGAGTGATATTCCATTGTGCCTAAGTACCACAACTTCTTTATCCATTTTTCTCTTTCCTGGGATGTTTAAGGTGTACTGAAGTGGAGGTTCTTGTACACAGAGCAGCCCTAAACTTTGGGGTGCCTGTGTCTTGTTGATGTTTAGTTTTCCCAATTTATACGCCCATGAGTGGAAGTGCCCTATGCTCTGTAAGCTGTGTTTATTACATGTTTCAGGACACACCGTACACTTCTCCAGAGTGGCTGTTGGCAATTGACATCCCACCCCTCAGCCTAGCAAGGCTCCCATGTCTCCACGGCCTGTCCTGAATTTCTGGTTTTTACACTTTTGGCAGCATGGCCCTTTTGACCGATGGCAAGCGAGACTTCTTTGTAGTGCTGATTTGCACTTCCGGCTTGCTTGGTTGGCCAAAAAGGGCGTATGCGTTTTTTCCTGAATATATTCAGGAAAAAACGCATACGCCCTTTTTGGCCAAGGGCATCATTGTCAACGTTTGGCCGCTTTTCATGTGCTTTAAAGGCGAGTCGAATCTACCTCCTGAAATCTGTTTCCTGCAATTCTGCCTTGCTTTCAAATCCTCTTCGTTGCCTTCCCTCAATATATTTGTGGACAAGAGTTATCATTTATAACCCTGCAGGTTTGTGAATTGCAGTGGCCCTGAGCTCCATTTGTCAACTCGCTTTTTTGGGAGCTGGCCGCAAAAGCGCAGGATTGCTTCAGGCCCTATTCTGGTTCCGGGGGGCAGGCTGAGCCTGTGCTTCATTCTTCTTCCTGATGGGGAAATAGAGTGACCGCTGCCTGTCCCAACACCTAGAGCTAGTCTCTCGTTGGTTCCCCCTCTTCCCGTTCATCCTCAGGACAAATTGCAACCTGTATGAAAGAAACAGGAGCTTCAAGGTGCTGATTCTCCAAGTAGGGAGATTGTTAGTAAAGCGGCTGGAATGGCGAACCCGAGCACAAGGAGAGGAGAAATGAGGTGCGTTTTAGAAACCTTTCCCGATCACACGCTGTACCATCTTCTGGGTTTCCCATGCACGTTTTCAATGTAGGAAGATGCCCTTGAACCTGGAGATTTGGGACCCATGGGGTGGGTACCCCGCGGTATTACTTTAAAGGGTCTGCGTTTCCTCACCCAACCTCACCAAACCTCTCAGCCCCAAGAGTGTCCAGCCTTATGTCTCATCCAGCTGTGGGTCTAGATATGGTCAATCCAGGTTGCATCAGAGCCTCCGAACGGATTTTGTAAGAATTTCTCTCTCTTTCACTGTCTTTGTTTTATGGCGTTCATTTTAAGTAATTTATTTTGATAATGGGGTTGAGCTGCTTTTCCCTGCTGTGTTTATGCCGCTTTACACCCTCTTGATTCAACTCCAGAGAGATATCAATACATAGGTTTTAAGATTCTTGCTAGTCAGATATATTCTTGTGCGGTGAATAGGGGGTGTTGAGTCCAGTTCACTGAGCAGGGAGGAGGTCTTGTCTGTTACATATTTGGCTTATGGAACGGTATGTGAGCTAATTTCAAACCCTTGTTTTATGCATCACCCCACCTCACCTTTCCCGTTAAGCAGCCATAGTGTGTCTTCTAAATATGTGACTCTGTTCTGTTTTGTAATTCACTTCAAGTGTAGCGATTTTCACATGCCCTCTATAAGTGATATCTTAGGATAACTGTCTTTTTCTGTGTGACTTATTTCACTTAGAATCCTCGTCCCTAAATCCACTCATCATGCTGCTACTAGCCTTATGACATTGATTTCATGGCTGAGTGATATTCCATTGTGCCTAAGTACCACAACTTCTTTATCCATTTTTCTCTTTCCTGGGATGTTTAAGGTGTACTGAAGTGGAGGTTCTTGTACACAGAGCAGCCCTAAACTTTGGGGCGCTGTGTCTTGTTGATTTTTAGTTTTCCCAATTTATACGCCCATGAGTGGAAGTGCCCTATGCTCTGTAAGCTGTGTTTATTACATGTTTCAGGACACACCGTACACTTCTCCAGAGTGGCTGTTGACAATTGGCATGCTGCCCATCAGCGTAGCAAGGCTCCCATGTCTCCATGGCCTGTCCTGAATTTCTGGTTTTTACACTTTTGGCAGCATGGCCCTTTTGACCGATGGCAAGCGAGACTTCTTTGTAGTGCTGATTTGCACTTCCGGCTTGCTTGGTTGGCCAAAAAGGGCGTATGCGTTTTTTCCTGAATATATTCAGCAAAAAACGCATACGCCCTTTTTGGCCAAGGGCATCATTGTCAACGTTTTGCCGCTTTTCATGTGCTTTAAAGGCGAGTCGAATCTACCTCCTGAAATCTGTTTCCGGCAATTCTGCCTTGCTTTCAAATCCTCTTCGTTGCCTTCCCTCAATATATTTGTGGACGAGAGTTATCATTTATAACTCTGCAGGTTTGTAAATTGCAGTGGCCCTGAGCTCCATTTGTCAACTCGCTTTTTTGGGAGCTGGCCGCAAAAGCGCAGGATTGCTTCAGGCCCTATTCTGGTTCTGGGGGCAGGCTGAGCCTGTGCTTCATTCTTCTTCCTGATGGGGAAATAGAGTGACCTCTGCCTGTCCCAACACCTAGAGCTAGTCTCTCATTGGTTCCCCGTCTTCCCGTTCATCCTCAGGACAAATTGCAACCTGTACGAAACAAACAGGAGGTTCAAGGTGCTGATTCTCCAAGTAAGGATATTGTTAGTAATGCGGCTGGAATGGCGAACCCGAGCACAAGGAGAGGAGAAATGAGGTGCGTTTTAGAAACCTTTCCCGATCACACGGTGTACCATCTTCTGGGTTTCCCAGGCATGTTTTCGATGTAGGAAGATGCCCTTGAACCTGGAGATTTGGGACCCATGGGGTGGGTACCGCGCGGTATTACTTTAAAGCGTCTGCGTTTGCTCACCCAACCTCACCAATCCTCTCAGCCCCAAGAGTGTCCAGCCTTATGTCTCATCCAGCTGTGGGTCTAGATATGGTCAATCCAGGTTGCATCAGTGCCCCCGAACGGATTTTGTAAGAATTTCTCTCTCTTTCACTGTCTTTGTTTTATGGGGTTCATTTTAAGTAATTTATTTTGATAATGGGGTTGAGCTGCTTTTCCCTCCTGTGTTTATGCCGCTTTACACCCTCTTGATTCAACTCCAGAGAGATATCAATACATAGGTTTCAAGATTCTTGCTAGTCAGATATATTCTTGTGCGGTGAATAGGTGGTGTTGAGTCCAGTTCACTGAGCAGGGAGGAGGTCTTGTCTTTTACATATTTGGCTTATGGAACGGTATGTGAGCTAATTTCAAATCATTGTTTTATGCATCACCCCACCTCACCTTTCCCGTTAAGCAGCCATAGTGTGTCTTCTAAATGTGTGACTCTGTTCTGTTTTGTAATTCAGTTCAAGTGTAGCGATTTTGACATGCCCTCTATAAGTGATATCTTAGGATAAGTGTCTTTTTCTGTGAGACTTATTTCACTTAGAATCCTCGTCCCTAAATCCACTCATCATGCTGCTACTAGCCTTATGACATTGATTTCATGGCTGAGTGATATTCCATTGTGCCTAAGTACCACAACTTCTTTATCCATTTTTCTCTTTCCTGGGATGTTTAAGGTGTACTGAAGTGGAGGTTCTTGTACACAGAGCAGCCCTAAACTTTGGGGTGCCTGTGTCTTGTTGATGTTTAGTTTTCCCAATTTATACGCCCATGAGTGGAAGTGCCCTATGCTCTGTAAGCTGTGTTTATTACATGTTTCAGGACACACCGTACACTTCTCCAGAGTGGCTGTTGGCAATTGACATCCCACCCCTCAGCCTAGCAAGGCTCCCATGTCTCCACGGCCTGTCCTGAATTTCTGGTTTTTACACTTTTGGCAGCATGGCCCTTTTGACCGATGGCAAGCGAGACTTCTTTGTAGTGCTGATTTGCACTTCCGGCTTGCTTGGTTGGCCAAAAAGGGCGTATGCGTTTTTTCCTGAATATATTCAGGAAAAAACGCATACGCCCTTTTTGGCCAAGGGCATCATTGTCAACGTTTGGCCGCTTTTCATGTGCTTTAAAGGCGAGTCGAATCTACCTCCTGAAATCTGTTTCCTGCAATTCTGCCTTGCTTTCAAATCCTCTTCGTTGCCTTCCCTCAATATATTTGTGGACAAGAGTTATCATTTATAACCCTGCAGGTTTGTGAATTGCAGTGGCCCTGAGCTCCATTTGTCAACTCGCTTTTTTGGGAGCTGGCCGCAAAAGCGCAGGATTGCTTCAGGCCCTATTCTGGTTCCGGGGGGCAGGCTGAGCCTGTGCTTCATTCTTCTTCCTGATGGGGAAATAGAGTGACCGCTGCCTGTCCCAACACCTAGAGCTAGTCTCTCGTTGGTTCCCCCTCTTCCCGTTCATCCTCAGGACAAATTGCAACCTGTATGAAAGAAACAGGAGCTTCAAGGTGCTGATTCTCCAAGTAGGGAGATTGTTAGTAAAGCGGCTGGAATGGCGAACCCGAGCACAAGGAGAGGAGAAATGAGGTGCGTTTTAGAAACCTTTCCCGATCACACGCTGTACCATCTTCTGGGTTTCCCATGCACGTTTTCAATGTAGGAAGATGCCCTTGAACCTGGAGATTTGGGACCCATGGGGTGGGTACCCCGCGGTATTACTTTAAAGGGTCTGCGTTTCCTCACCCAACCTCACCAAACCTCTCAGCCCCAAGAGTGTCCAGCCTTATGTCTCATCCAGCTGTGGGTCTAGATATGGTCAATCCAGGTTGCATCAGAGCCTCCGAACGGATTTTGTAAGAATTTCTCTCTCTTTCACTGTCTTTGTTTTATGGCGTTCATTTTAAGTAATTTATTTTGATAATGGGGTTGAGCTGCTTTTCCCTGCTGTGTTTATGCCGCTTTACACCCTCTTGATTCAACTCCAGAGAGATATCAATACATAGGTTTTAAGATTCTTGCTAGTCAGATATATTCTTGTGCGGTGAATAGGGGGTGTTGAGTCCAGTTCACTGAGCAGGGAGGAGGTCTTGTCTGTTACATATTTGGCTTATGGAACGGTATGTGAGCTAATTTCAAACCCTTGTTTTATGCATCACCCCACCTCACCTTTCCCGTTAAGCAGCCATAGTGTGTCTTCTAAATATGTGACTCTGTTCTGTTTTGTAATTCACTTCAAGTGTAGCGATTTTCACATGCCCTCTATAAGTGATATCTTAGGATAACTGTCTTTTTCTGTGTGACTTATTTCACTTAGAATCCTCGTCCCTAAATCCACTCATCATGCTGCTACTAGCCTTATGACATTGATTTCATGGCTGAGTGATATTCCATTGTGCCTAAGTACCACAACTTCTTTATCCATTTTTCTCTTTCCTGGGATGTTTAAGGTGTACTGAAGTGGAGGTTCTTGTACACAGAGCAGCCCTAAACTTTGGGGCGCTGTGTCTTGTTGATTTTTAGTTTTCCCAATTTATACGCCCATGAGTGGAAGTGCCCTATGCTCTGTAAGCTGTGTTTATTACATGTTTCAGGACACACCGTACACTTCTCCAGAGTGGCTGTTGACAATTGGCATGCTGCCCATCAGCGTAGCAAGGCTCCCATGTCTCCATGGCCTGTCCTGAATTTCTGGTTTTTACACTTTTGGCAGCATGGCCCTTTTGACCGATGGCAAGCGAGACTTCTTTGTAGTGCTGATTTGCACTTCCGGCTTGCTTGGTTGGCCAAAAAGGGCGTATGCGTTTTTTCCTGAATATATTCAGCAAAAAACGCATACGCCCTTTTTGGCCAAGGGCATCATTGTCAACGTTTTGCCGCTTTTCATGTGCTTTAAAGGCGAGTCGAATCTACCTCCTGAAATCTGTTTCCGGCAATTCTGCCTTGCTTTCAAATCCTCTTCGTTGCCTTCCCTCAATATATTTGTGGACGAGAGTTATCATTTATAACTCTGCAGGTTTGTAAATTGCAGTGGCCCTGAGCTCCATTTGTCAACTCGCTTTTTTGGGAGCTGGCCGCAAAAGCGCAGGATTGCTTCAGGCCCTATTCTGGTTCTGGGGGCAGGCTGAGCCTGTGCTTCATTCTTCTTCCTGATGGGGAAATAGAGTGACCTCTGCCTGTCCCAACACCTAGAGCTAGTCTCTCATTGGTTCCCCGTCTTCCCGTTCATCCTCAGGACAAATTGCAACCTGTACGAAACAAACAGGAGGTTCAAGGTGCTGATTCTCCAAGTAAGGATATTGTTAGTAATGCGGCTGGAATGGCGAACCCGAGCACAAGGAGAGGAGAAATGAGGTGCGTTTTAGAAACCTTTCCCGATCACACGGTGTACCATCTTCTGGGTTTCCCAGGCATGTTTTCGATGTAGGAAGATGCCCTTGAACCTGGAGATTTGGGACCCATGGGGTGGGTACCGCGCGGTATTACTTTAAAGCGTCTGCGTTTGCTCACCCAACCTCACCAATCCTCTCAGCCCCAAGAGTGTCCAGCCTTATGTCTCATCCAGCTGTGGGTCTAGATATGGTCAATCCAGGTTGCATCAGTGCCCCCGAACGGATTTTGTAAGAATTTCTCTCTCTTTCACTGTCTTTGTTTTATGGGGTTCATTTTAAGTAATTTATTTTGATAATGGGGTTGAGCTGCTTTTCCCTCCTGTGTTTATGCCGCTTTACACCCTCTTGATTCAACTCCAGAGAGATATCAATACATAGGTTTCAAGATTCTTGCTAGTCAGATATATTCTTGTGCGGTGAATAGGTGGTGTTGAGTCCAGTTCACTGAGCAGGGAGGAGGTCTTGTCTTTTACATATTTGGCTTATGGAACGGTATGTGAGCTAATTTCAAATCATTGTTTTATGCATCACCCCACCTCACCTTTCCCGTTAAGCAGCCATAGTGTGTCTTCTAAATGTGTGACTCTGTTCTGTTTTGTAATTCAGTTCAAGTGTAGCGATTTTGACATGCCCTCTATAAGTGATATCTTAGGATAAGTGTCTTTTTCTGTGAGACTTATTTCACTTAGAATCCTCGTCCCTAAATCCACTCATCATGCTGCTACTAGCCTTATGACATTGATTTCATGGCTGAGTGATATTCCATTGTGCCTAAGTACCACAACTTCTTTATCCATTTTTCTCTTTCCTGGGATGTTTAAGGTGTACTGAAGTGGAGGTTCTTGTACACAGAGCAGCCCTAAACTTTGGGGTGCCTGTGTCTTGTTGATGTTTAGTTTTCCCAATTTATACGCCCATGAGTGGAAGTGCCCTATGCTCTGTAAGCTGTGTTTATTACATGTTTCAGGACACACCGTACACTTCTCCAGAGTGGCTGTTGGCAATTGACATCCCACCCCTCAGCCTAGCAAGGCTCCCATGTCTCCACGGCCTGTCCTGAATTTCTGGTTTTTACACTTTTGGCAGCATGGCCCTTTTGACCGATGGCAAGCGAGACTTCTTTGTAGTGCTGATTTGCACTTCCGGCTTGCTTGGTTGGCCAAAAAGGGCGTATGCGTTTTTTCCTGAATATATTCAGGAAAAAACGCATACGCCCTTTTTGGCCAAGGGCATCATTGTCAACGTTTGGCCGCTTTTCATGTGCTTTAAAGGCGAGTCGAATCTACCTCCTGAAATCTGTTTCCTGCAATTCTGCCTTGCTTTCAAATCCTCTTCGTTGCCTTCCCTCAATATATTTGTGGACAAGAGTTATCATTTATAACCCTGCAGGTTTGTGAATTGCAGTGGCCCTGAGCTCCATTTGTCAACTCGCTTTTTTGGGAGCTGGCCGCAAAAGCGCAGGATTGCTTCAGGCCCTATTCTGGTTCCGGGGGGCAGGCTGAGCCTGTGCTTCATTCTTCTTCCTGATGGGGAAATAGAGTGACCGCTGCCTGTCCCAACACCTAGAGCTAGTCTCTCGTTGGTTCCCCCTCTTCCCGTTCATCCTCAGGACAAATTGCAACCTGTATGAAAGAAACAGGAGCTTCAAGGTGCTGATTCTCCAAGTAGGGAGATTGTTAGTAAAGCGGCTGGAATGGCGAACCCGAGCACAAGGAGAGGAGAAATGAGGTGCGTTTTAGAAACCTTTCCCGATCACACGCTGTACCATCTTCTGGGTTTCCCATGCACGTTTTCAATGTAGGAAGATGCCCTTGAACCTGGAGATTTGGGACCCATGGGGTGGGTACCCCGCGGTATTACTTTAAAGGGTCTGCGTTTCCTCACCCAACCTCACCAAACCTCTCAGCCCCAAGAGTGTCCAGCCTTATGTCTCATCCAGCTGTGGGTCTAGATATGGTCAATCCAGGTTGCATCAGAGCCTCCGAACGGATTTTGTAAGAATTTCTCTCTCTTTCACTGTCTTTGTTTTATGGCGTTCATTTTAAGTAATTTATTTTGATAATGGGGTTGAGCTGCTTTTCCCTGCTGTGTTTATGCCGCTTTACACCCTCTTGATTCAACTCCAGAGAGATATCAATACATAGGTTTTAAGATTCTTGCTAGTCAGATATATTCTTGTGCGGTGAATAGGGGGTGTTGAGTCCAGTTCACTGAGCAGGGAGGAGGTCTTGTCTGTTACATATTTGGCTTATGGAACGGTATGTGAGCTAATTTCAAACCCTTGTTTTATGCATCACCCCACCTCACCTTTCCCGTTAAGCAGCCATAGTGTGTCTTCTAAATATGTGACTCTGTTCTGTTTTGTAATTCACTTCAAGTGTAGCGATTTTCACATGCCCTCTATAAGTGATATCTTAGGATAACTGTCTTTTTCTGTGTGACTTATTTCACTTAGAATCCTCGTCCCTAAATCCACTCATCATGCTGCTACTAGCCTTATGACATTGATTTCATGGCTGAGTGATATTCCATTGTGCCTAAGTACCACAACTTCTTTATCCATTTTTCTCTTTCCTGGGATGTTTAAGGTGTACTGAAGTGGAGGTTCTTGTACACAGAGCAGCCCTAAACTTTGGGGCGCTGTGTCTTGTTGATTTTTAGTTTTCCCAATTTATACGCCCATGAGTGGAAGTGCCCTATGCTCTGTAAGCTGTGTTTATTACATGTTTCAGGACACACCGTACACTTCTCCAGAGTGGCTGTTGACAATTGGCATGCTGCCCATCAGCGTAGCAAGGCTCCCATGTCTCCATGGCCTGTCCTGAATTTCTGGTTTTTACACTTTTGGCAGCATGGCCCTTTTGACCGATGGCAAGCGAGACTTCTTTGTAGTGCTGATTTGCACTTCCGGCTTGCTTGGTTGGCCAAAAAGGGCGTATGCGTTTTTTCCTGAATATATTCAGCAAAAAACGCATACGCCCTTTTTGGCCAAGGGCATCATTGTCAACGTTTTGCCGCTTTTCATGTGCTTTAAAGGCGAGTCGAATCTACCTCCTGAAATCTGTTTCCGGCAATTCTGCCTTGCTTTCAAATCCTCTTCGTTGCCTTCCCTCAATATATTTGTGGACGAGAGTTATCATTTATAACTCTGCAGGTTTGTAAATTGCAGTGGCCCTGAGCTCCATTTGTCAACTCGCTTTTTTGGGAGCTGGCCGCAAAAGCGCAGGATTGCTTCAGGCCCTATTCTGGTTCTGGGGGCAGGCTGAGCCTGTGCTTCATTCTTCTTCCTGATGGGGAAATAGAGTGACCTCTGCCTGTCCCAACACCTAGAGCTAGTCTCTCATTGGTTCCCCGTCTTCCCGTTCATCCTCAGGACAAATTGCAACCTGTACGAAACAAACAGGAGGTTCAAGGTGCTGATTCTCCAAGTAAGGATATTGTTAGTAATGCGGCTGGAATGGCGAACCCGAGCACAAGGAGAGGAGAAATGAGGTGCGTTTTAGAAACCTTTCCCGATCACACGGTGTACCATCTTCTGGGTTTCCCAGGCATGTTTTCGATGTAGGAAGATGCCCTTGAACCTGGAGATTTGGGACCCATGGGGTGGGTACCGCGCGGTATTACTTTAAAGCGTCTGCGTTTGCTCACCCAACCTCACCAATCCTCTCAGCCCCAAGAGTGTCCAGCCTTATGTCTCATCCAGCTGTGGGTCTAGATATGGTCAATCCAGGTTGCATCAGTGCCCCCGAACGGATTTTGTAAGAATTTCTCTCTCTTTCACTGTCTTTGTTTTATGGGGTTCATTTTAAGTAATTTATTTTGATAATGGGGTTGAGCTGCTTTTCCCTCCTGTGTTTATGCCGCTTTACACCCTCTTGATTCAACTCCAGAGAGATATCAATACATAGGTTTCAAGATTCTTGCTAGTCAGATATATTCTTGTGCGGTGAATAGGTGGTGTTGAGTCCAGTTCACTGAGCAGGGAGGAGGTCTTGTCTTTTACATATTTGGCTTATGGAACGGTATGTGAGCTAATTTCAAATCATTGTTTTATGCATCACCCCACCTCACCTTTCCCGTTAAGCAGCCATAGTGTGTCTTCTAAATGTGTGACTCTGTTCTGTTTTGTAATTCAGTTCAAGTGTAGCGATTTTGACATGCCCTCTATAAGTGATATCTTAGGATAAGTGTCTTTTTCTGTGAGACTTATTTCACTTAGAATCCTCGTCCCTAAATCCACTCATCATGCTGCTACTAGCCTTATGACATTGATTTCATGGCTGAGTGATATTCCATTGTGCCTAAGTACCACAACTTCTTTATCCATTTTTCTCTTTCCTGGGATGTTTAAGGTGTACTGAAGTGGAGGTTCTTGTACACAGAGCAGCCCTAAACTTTGGGGTGCCTGTGTCTTGTTGATGTTTAGTTTTCCCAATTTATACGCCCATGAGTGGAAGTGCCCTATGCTCTGTAAGCTGTGTTTATTACATGTTTCAGGACACACCGTACACTTCTCCAGAGTGGCTGTTGGCAATTGACATCCCACCCCTCAGCCTAGCAAGGCTCCCATGTCTCCACGGCCTGTCCTGAATTTCTGGTTTTTACACTTTTGGCAGCATGGCCCTTTTGACCGATGGCAAGCGAGACTTCTTTGTAGTGCTGATTTGCACTTCCGGCTTGCTTGGTTGGCCAAAAAGGGCGTATGCGTTTTTTCCTGAATATATTCAGGAAAAAACGCATACGCCCTTTTTGGCCAAGGGCATCATTGTCAACGTTTGGCCGCTTTTCATGTGCTTTAAAGGCGAGTCGAATCTACCTCCTGAAATCTGTTTCCTGCAATTCTGCCTTGCTTTCAAATCCTCTTCGTTGCCTTCCCTCAATATATTTGTGGACAAGAGTTATCATTTATAACCCTGCAGGTTTGTGAATTGCAGTGGCCCTGAGCTCCATTTGTCAACTCGCTTTTTTGGGAGCTGGCCGCAAAAGCGCAGGATTGCTTCAGGCCCTATTCTGGTTCCGGGGGGCAGGCTGAGCCTGTGCTTCATTCTTCTTCCTGATGGGGAAATAGAGTGACCGCTGCCTGTCCCAACACCTAGAGCTAGTCTCTCGTTGGTTCCCCCTCTTCCCGTTCATCCTCAGGACAAATTGCAACCTGTATGAAAGAAACAGGAGCTTCAAGGTGCTGATTCTCCAAGTAGGGAGATTGTTAGTAAAGCGGCTGGAATGGCGAACCCGAGCACAAGGAGAGGAGAAATGAGGTGCGTTTTAGAAACCTTTCCCGATCACACGCTGTACCATCTTCTGGGTTTCCCATGCACGTTTTCAATGTAGGAAGATGCCCTTGAACCTGGAGATTTGGGACCCATGGGGTGGGTACCCCGCGGTATTACTTTAAAGGGTCTGCGTTTCCTCACCCAACCTCACCAAACCTCTCAGCCCCAAGAGTGTCCAGCCTTATGTCTCATCCAGCTGTGGGTCTAGATATGGTCAATCCAGGTTGCATCAGAGCCTCCGAACGGATTTTGTAAGAATTTCTCTCTCTTTCACTGTCTTTGTTTTATGGCGTTCATTTTAAGTAATTTATTTTGATAATGGGGTTGAGCTGCTTTTCCCTGCTGTGTTTATGCCGCTTTACACCCTCTTGATTCAACTCCAGAGAGATATCAATACATAGGTTTTAAGATTCTTGCTAGTCAGATATATTCTTGTGCGGTGAATAGGGGGTGTTGAGTCCAGTTCACTGAGCAGGGAGGAGGTCTTGTCTGTTACATATTTGGCTTATGGAACGGTATGTGAGCTAATTTCAAACCCTTGTTTTATGCATCACCCCACCTCACCTTTCCCGTTAAGCAGCCATAGTGTGTCTTCTAAATATGTGACTCTGTTCTGTTTTGTAATTCACTTCAAGTGTAGCGATTTTCACATGCCCTCTATAAGTGATATCTTAGGATAACTGTCTTTTTCTGTGTGACTTATTTCACTTAGAATCCTCGTCCCTAAATCCACTCATCATGCTGCTACTAGCCTTATGACATTGATTTCATGGCTGAGTGATATTCCATTGTGCCTAAGTACCACAACTTCTTTATCCATTTTTCTCTTTCCTGGGATGTTTAAGGTGTACTGAAGTGGAGGTTCTTGTACACAGAGCAGCCGGAAACTTTGGGGTGCCTGTGTCTTGTTGCTTTTTAGTTTTCCCAATTTATACGCCCATGAGTGGAAGTGCCCTATGCTCTGTAAGCTGTGTTTATTACATGTTTCAGGACACACCGTACACTTCTCCAGAGTGGCTGTTGACAATTGGCATGCTGCCCATCAGCGTAGCAAGGCTCCCATGTCTCCATGGCCTGTCCTGAATTTCTGGTTTTTACACTTTTGGCAGCATGGCCCTTTTGACCGATGGCAAGCGAGACTTCTTTGTAGTGCTGATTTGCACTTCCGGCTTGCTTGGTTGGCCAAAAAGGGCGTATGCGTTTTTTCCTGAATATATTCAGGAAAAAACGCATACGCCCTTTTTGGCCAAGGGCATCATTGTCAACGTTTTGCTGCTTTTCATGTGCTTTAAAGGCGAGTCGAATCTACCTCCTGAAATCTGTTTCCTGCAATTCTGCCTTGCTTTCAAATCCTCTTCATTGCCTTCCCTCAATATATTTGTGGACGAGAGTTATCATTTATAACTCTGCAGGTTTGTGAATTGCAGTGGCCCTGAGCTCCATTTGTCAACTCGCATTTTTGGGAGCTGGCCGCAAAAGCGCAGGATTGCTTCAGGCCCTATTCTGGTTCCGGGAGGCAGGCTGAGCCTGTGCTTCATTCTTCTTCCTGATGGGGAAATAGAGTGACCTGTGCCTGTCCCAACACCTAGAGCTAGTCTCTCGTTGGTTCCCCGTCTTCCCGTTCATCCTCAGGACAAATTGCAACCTGTACGAAACAAACAGGAGGTTCCAGGTGCTGATTCTCCAAGTAGGGAGATTGTTAGTAAAGCGGCTGGAATGGCGAACCCGAGCACAAGGAGAGGAGAAATGAGGTGCGTTTTAGAAACCTTTCCCGATCACACGGTGTACCATCTTCTGGGTTTCCCAGGCATGTTTTCGATGTAGGAAGATGCCCTTGAACCTGGAGATTTGGGACCCATGGCGTGGGTACCACGCGGTATTACTTTAAACGGTCTGCGTTTGCTCACCCAACCTCACCAATCCTCTCAGCCCCAAGATTGTCCAGCCTTTTGTCTCATCCAGCTGTGGGTCTAGATATGGTCAATCCAGGTTGCATCAGAGCCTCCGAACGGATTTTGTAAGAATTTCTCTCTCTTTCACTGTCTTTGTTTTATGGCGTTCATTTTAAGTAATTTATTTTGATAATGGGGTTGAGCTGCTTTTCCCTGCTGTGTTTATGCCGCTTTACACCCTCTTGATTCAACTCCAGAGAGATATCAATACATAGGTTTTAAGATTCTTGCTAGTCAGATATATTCTTGTGCGGTGAATAGGGGGTGTTGAGTCCAGTTCACTGAACAGGGAGGAGGTCTTGTCTGTTACATATTTGGCTTATGGAACGGTATGTGAGCTAATTTCAAACCCTTGTTTTATGCATCAGCCCACCTCACCTTTCCCGTTAAGCAGCCATAGTGTGTCTTCTAAATGTGTGACTCTGTTCTGTTTTGTAATTCAGTTCAAGTGTAGCGATTTCGACATGCCCTCTATAAGTGATATCTTAGGATAAGAGTCTTTTTCTGTGTGACTTATTTCACTTAGAATCCTCGTCCCTAAATCCACTCATCATGCTGCTACTAGCCTTATGACATTGATTTCATGGCTGAGTGATATTCCATTGTGCCTAAGTACCACAACTTCTTTATCCATTTTTCTCTTTCCTGGCATGTTTAAGGTGTACCTAAGTGGAGGTTCTTGTACACAGAGCAGCCCTAAACTTTGGGGTGCCTGTGTCTTGTTGATTTTTAGTTTTCCCAATTTATACGCCCATGAGTGGAAGTGCCCTATGCTCTGTAAGCTGTGTTTATTACATGTTTCAGGACACACCGTACACTTCTCCAGAGTGGCTGTTGACAATTGGCATGCTGCCCATTAGCGTAGCAAGGCTCCCATGTCTCCATGGCCTGTCCTGAATTTCTGGTTTTTACACTTTTGGCAGCATGGCCCTTTTGACCGATGGCAAGCGAGACTTCTTTGTAGTGCTGATTTGCACTTCCGGCTTGCTTGGTTGGCCAAAAAGGGCGTATGCGTTTTTTCCTGAATATATTCAGCAAAAAACGCATACGCCCTTTTTGGCCAAGGGCATCATTGTCAACGTTTTGCTGCTTTTCATGTGCTTTAAAGGCGAGTCGAATATACCTCCTGAAATCTGTTTCCTGCAATTCTGCCTTGCTTTCAAATCTTCTTCATTGCCTTCCCTCAATATATTTGTGGACGAGAGTTATCATTTATAACTCTGCAGGTTTGTGAATTGCAGTGGCCCTGAGCTCCATTTGTCAACTCGCTTTTTTGGGAGCTGGCCGCAAAAGTGCAGGATTGCTTCAGGCCCTATTCTGGTTCCGGGGGGCAGGCTGAGCCTGTGCTTCATTCTTCTTCCTGATGGGGAAATAGAGTGACCTGTGCCTGTCCCAACACCTAGAGCTAGTCTCTCGTTGGTTCCCCGTCTTCCCGTTCATCCTCAGGACAAATTGCAACCTGTACGAAACAAACAGGAGGTTCCAGGTGCTGATTCTCCAAGTAGGGAGATTGTTAGTAAAGCGGCTGGAATGGCGAACCCGAGCACAAGGAGAGGAGAAATGAGGTGCGTTTTAGAAACCTTTCCCGATCACACGGTGTACCATCTTCTGGGTTTCCCAGGCATGTTTTCGATGTAGGAAGATGCCCTTGAACCTGGAGATTTGGGACCCATGGCGTGGGTACCACGCGGTATTACTTTAAACGGTCTGCGTTTGCTCACCCAACCTCACCAATCCTCTCAGCCCCAAGATTGTCCAGCCTTTTGTCTCATCCAGCTGTGGGTCTAGATATGGTCAATCCAGGTTGTATCAGAGCCTCCGAACGGATTTTGTAAGAATTTCTCTCTCTTTCACTGTCTTTGTTTTATGGCGTTCATTTTAAGTAATTTATTTTGATAATGGGGTTGAGCTGCTTTTCCCTGCTGTGTTTATGCCGCTTTACACCCTCTTGATTCAACTCCAGAGAGATATCAATACATAGGTTTTAAGATTCTTGCTAGTCAGATATATTCTTGTGCGGTGAATAGGGGGTGTTGAGTCCAGTTCACTGAGCAGGGAGGAGGTCTTGTCTGTTACATATTTGGCTTATGGAACGGTATGTGAGCTAATTTCAAACCCTTGTTTTATGCATCAGCCCACCTCACCTTTCCCGTTAAGCAGCCATAGTGTGTCTTCTAAATGTGTGACTGTGTTCTGTTTTGTAATTCAGTTCAAGTGTAGCGATTTCGACATGCCCTCTATAAGTGATATCTTAGGATAAGAGTCTTTTTCTGTGTGACTTATTTCACTTAGAATCCTCGTCCCTAAATCCACTCATCATGCTGCTACTAGCCTTATGACATTGATTTCATGGCTGAGTGATATTCCATTGTGCCTAAGTACCACAACTTCTTTATCCATTTTTCTCTTTCCTGGGATACTTAAGGTGTAGCTAAGTGGAGGTTCTTGTACACAGAGCAGCCCTAAACTTTGGGGTGCCTGTGTCTTGTTGATTTTTAGTTTTCCCAATTTATACGCCCATGAGTGGAAGTGCCCTATGCTCTGTAAGCTGTGTTTATTACATGTTTCAGGACACACCGTACACTTCTCCAGAGTGGCTGTTGGCAATTGACATCCCACCCCTCAGCCTAGCAAGGCTCCCATGTCTCCATGGCCTGTCCTGCATTTCTGGTGTTTACTCTTTTTGCAGCGTGGCCCTTTTGACCGATGGCAAGCGAGACTTCTTTGTAGTGCTGATTTGCACTTCCGGCTTGCTTGGTTGGCCAAAAAGGGCGTATGCGTTTTTTCCTGAATATATTCAGCAAAAAACGCATACGCCCTTTTTGGCCAAGGGCATCATTGTCAACGTTTTGCTGCTTTTCATGTGCTTTAAAGGCGAGTCGAATCTACCTCCTGAAATCTGTTTCCTGCAATTCTGCCTTGCTTTCAAATCTTCTTCGTTGCCTTCCCTCAATATATTTGTGGACGAGAGTTATCATTTATAACTCTGCAGGTTTGTGAATTGCAGTGGCCCTGAGCTCCATTTGTCAACTTGCTTTTTTGGGAGCTGGCCGCAAAAGCGCAGGATTGCTTCAGGCCCTATTCTGGTTCCGGGGGGCAGGCTGAGCCTGTGCTTCATTCTTCTTCCTGATGGGGAAATAGAGTGACCTGTGCCTGTCCCAACACCTAGAGCTAGTCTCTCGTTGGTTCCCCCTCTTCCCGTTCATCCTCAGGACAAATTGCAACCTGTACGAAAGAAACAGGAGCTTCAAGGTGCTGATTCTCCAAGTAGGGAGATTGTTAGTAAAGCAGCTGGAATGGCGAACCTGAGCACAAGGAGAGGAGCAATGAGGTGCGTTTTAGAAACCTTTCCCGATCACACGCTGTACCATCTTCTGGGTTTCCCATGCACGTTTTCGATGTAGGAAGATGCCCTTGAACCTGGAGATTTGGGACCCATGGGGTGGGTACCCCGCGGTATTACTTTAAAGAGTCTGCGTTTCCTCACCCAACCTCACCAAACCTCTCAGCCCCAAGAGTGTCCAGCCTTATGTCTCATCCAGCTGTGGGTCTAGATATGGTCAATCCAGGTTGCATCAGAGCCTCCGAACGGATTTTGTAAGAATTTCTCTCTCTTTCACTGTCTTTGTTTTATGGCGTTCATTTTAAGTAATTTATTTTGATAATGGGGTTGAGCTGCTTTTCCCTGCTGTGTTTATGCCGCTTTACACCCTCTTGATTCAACTCCAGAGAGATATCAATACATAGGTTTTAAGATTCTTGCTAGTCAGGTATATTCTGGTGCGGTGAATAGGGGGTGTTGAGTCCAGTTCACTGAGCAGGGAGGAGGTCTTGTCTGTTACATATTTGGCTTATGGAACGGTATGTGAGCTAATTTCAAACCCTTGTTTTATGCATCACCCCACCTCACCTTTCCCGTTAAGCAGCCATAGTGTGTCTTCTAAATATGTGACTCTGTTCTGTTTTGTAATTCACTTCAAGTGTAGCGATTTTCACATGCCCTCTATAAGTGATATCTTAGGATAATTGTCTTTTTCTGTGTGACTTATTTCACTTAGAATCCTCGTCCCTAAATCCACTCATCATGCTGCTACTAGCCTTATGACATTGATTTCATGGCTGAGTGATATTCCATTGTGCCTAAGTACCACAACTTCTTTATCCATTTTTCTCTTTCCTGGCATGTTTAAGGTGTACCTAAGTGGAGGTTCTTGTACACAGAGCAGCCGGAAACTTTGGGGTGCCTGTGTCTTGTTGCTTTTTAGTTTTCCCAATTTATACGCCCATGAGTGGAAGTGCCCTATGCTCTGTAAGCTGTGTTTATTACATGTTTCAGGACACACCGTACACTTCTCCAGAGTGGCTGTTGACAATTGGCATGCTGCCCATCAGCGTAGCAAGGCTCCCAGGTCTCCATGGCCTGTCCTGAATTTCTGGTTTTTACACTTTTGGCAGCATGGCCATTTTGACCGATGGCAAGCGAGACTTCTTTGTAGTGCTGATTTGCACTTCCGGCTTGCTTGGTTGGCCAAAAAGGGCGTATGCGTTTTTTCCTGAATATATTCAGCAAAAAACGCATACGCCCTTTTTGGCCAAGGGCATCATTGTCAACGTTTTGCTGCTTTTCATGTGCTTTAAAGGCGAGTCGAATCTACCTCCTGAAATCTGTTTCCTGCAATTCTGCCTTGCTTTCAAATCTTCTTCATTGCCTTCCCTCAATATATTTGTGGACGAGAGTTATCATTTATAACTCTGCAGGTTTGTGAATTGCAGTGGCCCTGAGCTCCATTTGTCAACTCGCTTTTTTGGGAGCTGGCCGCAAAAGCGCAGGATTGCTTCAGGCCCTATTCTGGTTCCGGGGGGCAGGCTGAGCCTGTGCTTCATTCTTCTTCCTGATGGGGAAATAGAGTGACCTGTGCCTGTCCCAACACCTAGAGCTAGTCTCTCGTTGGTTCCCCGTCTTCCCGTTCATCCTCAGGACAAATTGCAACCTGTACGAAACAAACAGGAGGTTCCAGGTGCTGATTCTCCAAGTAGGGAGATTGTTAGTAAAGCGGCTGGAATGGCGAACCCGAGCACAAGGAGAGGAGAAATGAGGTGCGTTTTAGAAACCTTTCCCGATCACACGGTGTACCATCTTCTGGGTTTCCCAGGCATGTTTTCGATGCAGGAAGATGCCCTTGAACCTGGAGATTTGGGACCCATGGCGTGGGTACCACGCGGTATTACTTTAAACGGTCTGCGTTTGCTCACCCAACCTCACCAATCCTCTCAGCCCCAAGATTGTCCAGCCTTTTGTCTCATCCAGCTGTGGGTCTAGATATGGTCAATCCAGGTTGCATCAGAGCCTCCGAACGGATTTTGTAAGAATTTCTCTCTCTTTCACTGTCTTTGTTTTATGGCGTTCATTTTAAGTAATTTATTTTGATAATGGGGTTGAGCTGCTTTTCCCTGCTGTGTTTATGCCGCTTTACACCCTCTTGATTCAACTCCAGAGAGATATCAATACATAGGTTTTAAGATTCTTGCTAGTCAGATATATTCTTGTGCGGTGAATAGGGGGTGTTGAGTCCAGTTCACTGAGCAGGGAGGAGGTCTTGTCTGTTACATATTTGGCTTATGGAACGGTATGTGAGCTAATTTCAAACCCTTGTTTTATGCATCAGCCCACCTCACCTTTCCCGTTAAGCAGCCATAGTGTGTCTTCTAAATGTGTGACTCTGTTCTGTTTTGTAATTCAGTTCAAGTGTAGCGATTTTGACATGCCCTCTATAAGTGATATCTTAGGATAAGAGTCTTTTTCTGTGTGACTTATTTCACTTAGAATCCTCGTCCCTAAATCCACTCATCATGCTGCTACTAGCCTTATGACATTGATTTCATGGCTGAGTGATATTCCATTGTGCCTAAGTACCACAACTTCTTTATCCATTTTTCTCTTTCCTGGGATACTTAAGGTGTAGCTAAGTGGAGGTTCTTGTACACAGAGCAGCCCTAAACTTTGGGGTGCCTGTGTCTTGTTGATTTTTAGTTTTCCCAATTTATACGCCCATGAGTGGAAGTGCCCTATGCTCTGTAAGCTGTGTTTATTACATGTTTCAGGACACACCGTACACTTCTCCAGAGTGGCTGTTGGCAATTGACATCCCACCCCTCAGCCTAGCAAGGCTCCCATGTCTCCATGGCCTGTCCTGCATTTCTGGTGTTTACTCTTTTTGCAGCGTGGCCCTTTTGACCGATGGCAAGCGAGACTTCTTTGTAGTGCTGATTTGCACTTCCGGCTTGCTTGGTTGGCCAAAAAGGGCGTATGCGTTTTTTCCTGAATATATTCAGGAAAAAACGCATACGCCCTTTTTGGCCAAGGGCATCATTGTCAACGTTTTGCCGCTTTTCATGTGCTTTAAAGGCGAGTCGAATCTACCTCCTGAAATCTGTTTCCTGCAATTCTGCCTTGCTTTCAAATCCTCTTCGTTGCCTTCCCTCAATATACTTGTGGACGAGAGTTATCATTTATAACTCTGCAGGTTTGAGAATTGCAGTGCCCCTGAGCTCCATTTGTCAACTCGCTTTTTTGGGAGCTGGCCGCAAAAGCGCAGGATTGCTTCAGGCCCTATTCTGGTTCCGGGGGGCAGGCTGAGCCTGTGCTTCATTCTTCTTCCTGATGGGGAAATAGAGTGACCTGTGCCTGTCCCAACACCTAGAGCTAGTCTCTCGTTGGTTCCCCCTCTTCCCGTTCATCCTCAGGACAAATTGCAACCTGTACGAAAGAAACAGGAGCTTCAAGGTGCTGATTCTCCAAGTAGGGAGATTGTTAGTAAAGCAGCTGGAATGGCGAACCTGAGCACAAGGAGAGGAGCAATGAGGTGCGTTTTAGAAACCTTTCCCGATCACACGCTGTACCATCTTCTGGGTTTCCCATGCACGTTTTCGATGTAGGAAGATGCCCTTGAACCTGGAGATTTGGGACCCATGGGGTGGGTACCCCGCGGTATTACTTTAAAGAGTCTGCGTTTCCTCACCCAACCTCACCAAACCTCTCAGCCCCAAGAGTGTCCAGCCTTATGTCTCATCCAGCTGTGGGTCTAGATATGGTCAATCCAGGTTGCATCAGAGCCTCCGAACGGATTTTGTAAGAATTTCTCTCTCTTTCACTGTCTTTGTTTTATGGCGTTCATTTTAAGTAATTTATTTTGATAATGGGGTTGAGCTGCTTTTCCCTGCTGTGTTTATGCCGCTTTACACCCTCTTGATTCAACTCCAGAGAGATATCAATACATAGGTTTTAAGATTCTTGCTAGTCAGGTATATTCTGGTGCGGTGAATAGGGGGTGTTGAGTCCAGTTCACTGAGCAGGGAGGAGGTCTTGTCTGTTACATATTTGGCTTATGGAACGGTATGTGAGCTAATTTCAAACCCTTGTTTTATGCATCACCCCACCTCACCTTTCCCGTTAAGCAGCCATAGTGTGTCTTCTAAATATGTGACTCTGTTCTGTTTTGTAATTCACTTCAAGTGTAGCGATTTTCACATGCCCTCTATAAGTGATATCTTAGGATAATTGTCTTTTTCTGTGTGACTTATTTCACTTAGAATCCTCGTCCCTAAATCTACTCATCATGCTGCTACTAGCCTTATGACATTGATTTCATGGCTGAGTGATATTCCATTGTGCCTAAGTACCACAACTTCTTTATCCATTTTTCTCTTTCCTGGCATGTTTAAGGTGTACCTAAGTGGAGGTTCTTGTACACAGAGCAGCCGGAAACTTTGGGGTGCCTGTGTCTTGTTGCTTTTTAGTTTTCCCAATTTATACGCCCATGAGTGGAAGTGCCCTATGCTCTGTAAGCTGTGTTTATTACATGTTTCAGGACACACCGTACACTTCTCCAGAGTGGCTGTTGACAATTGGCATGCTGCCCATCAGCGTAGCAAGGCTCCCATGTCTCCATGGCCTGTCCTGCATTTCTGGTTTTTACACTTTTGGCAGCATGGCCATTTTGACCGATGGCAAGCGAGACTTCTTTGTAGTGCTGATTTGCACTTCCGGCTTGCTTGGTTGGCCAAAAAGGGCGTATGCGTTTTTTCCTGAATATATTCAGCAAAAAACGCATACGCCCTTTTTGGCCAAGGGCATCATTGTCAACGTTTTGCTGCTTTTCATGTGCTTTAAAGGCGAGTCGAATCTACCTCCTGAAATCTGTTTCCTGCAATTCTGCCTTGCTTTCAAATCTTCTTCATTGCCTTCCCTCAATATATTTGTGGACGAGAGTTATCATTTATAACTCTGCAGGTTTGTGAATTGCAGTGGCCCTGAGCTCCATTTGTCAACTCGCTTTTTTGGGAGCTGGCCGCAAAAGCGCAGGATTGCTTCAGGCCCTATTCTGGTTCCGGGGGGCAGGCTGAGCCTGTGCTTCATTCTTCTTCCTGATGGGGAAATAGAGTGACCTGTGCCTGTCCCAACACCTAGAGCTAGTCTCTCGTTGGTTCCCCGTCTTCCCGTTCATCCTCAGGACAAATTGCAACCTGTACGAAACAAACAGGAGGTTCCAGGTGCTGATTCTCCAAGTAGGGAGATTGTTAGTAAAGCGGCTGGAATGGCGAACCCGAGCACAAGGAGAGGAGAAATGAGGTGCGTTTTAGAAACCTTTCCCGATCACACGGTGTACCATCTTCTGGGTTTCCCAGGCATGTTTTCGATGTAGGAAGATGCCCTTGAACCTGGAGATTTGGGACCCATGGCGTGGGTACCACGCGGTATTACTTTAAACGGTCTGCGTTTGCTCACCCAACCTCACCAATCCTCTCAGCCCCAAGATTGTCCAGCCTTTTGTCTCATCCAGCTGTGGGTCTAGATATGGTCAATCCAGGTTGCATCAGAGCCTCCGAACGGATTTTGTAAGAATTTCTCTCTCTTTCACTGTCTTTGTTTTATGGCGTTCATTTTAAGTAATTTATTTTGATAATGGGGTTGAGCTGCTTTTCCCTGCTGTGTTTATGCCGCTTTACACCCTCTTGATTCAACTCCAGAGAGATATCAATACATAGGTTTTAAGATTCTTGCTAGTCAGATATATTCTTGTGCGGTGAATAGGGGGTGTTGAGTCCAGTTCACTGAGCAGGGAGGAGGTCTTGTCTGTTACATATTTGGCTTATGGAACGGTATGTGAGCTAATTTCAAACCCTTGTTTTATGCATCAGCCCACCTCACCTTTCCCGTTAAGCAGCCATAGTGTGTCTTCTAAATGTGTGACTCTGTTCTGTTTTGTAATTCAGTTCAAGTGTAGCGATTTCGACATGCCCTCTATAAGTGATATCTTAGGATAAGAGTCTTTTTCTGTGTGACTTATTTCACTTAGAATCCTCGTCCCTAAATCCACTCATCATGCTGCTACTAGCCTTATGACATTGATTTCATGGCTGAGTGATATTCCATTGTGCCTAAGTACCACAACTTCTTTATCCATTTTTCTCTTTCCTGGGATACTTAAGGTGTAGCTAAGTGGAGGTTCTTGTACACAGAGCAGCCCTAAACTTTGGGGTGCCTGTGTCTTGTTGATTTTTAGTTTTCCCAATTTATACGCCCATGAGTGGAAGTGCCCTATGCTCTGTAAGCTGTGTTTATTACATGTTTCAGGACACACCGTACACTTCTCCAGAGTGGCTGTTGGCAATTGACATCCCACCCCTCAGCCTAGCAAGGCTCCCATGTCTCCATGGCCTGTCCTGCATTTCTGGTGTTTACTCTTTTCGCAGCGTGGCCCTTTTGACCGATGGCAAGCGAGACTTCTTTGTAGTGCTGATTTGCACTTCCGGCTTGCTTGGTTGGCCAAAAAGGGCGTATGCGTTTTTTCCTGAATATATTCAGGAAAAAACGCATACGCCCTTTTTGGCCAAGGGCATCATTGTCAACGTTTTGCTGCTTTTCATGTGCTTTAAAGGCGAGTCGAATCTACCTCCTGAAATCTGTTTCCTGCAATTCTGCCTTGCTTTCAAATCCTCTTCATTGCCTTCCCTCAATATATTTGTGGACGAGAGTTATCATTTATAACTCTGCAGGTTTGTGAATTGCAGTGGCCCTGAGCTCCATTTGTCAACTCGCATTTTTGGGAGCTGGCCGCAAAAGCGCAGGATTGCTTCAGGCCCTATTCTGGTTCCGGGAGGCAGGCTGAGCCTGTGCTTCATTCTTCTTCCTGATGGGGAAATAGAGTGACCTGTGCCTGTCCCAACACCTAGAGCTAGTCTCTCGTTGGTTCCCCGTCTTCCCGTTCATCCTCAGGACAAATTGCAACCTGTACGAAACAAACAGGAGGTTCCAGGTGCTGATTCTCCAAGTAGGGAGATTGTTAGTAAAGCGGCTGGAATGGCGAACCCGAGCACAAGGAGAGGAGAAATGAGGTGCGTTTTAGAAACCTTTCCCGATCACACGCTGTACCATCTTCTGGGTTTCCCAGGCATGTTTTCAATGTAGGAAGATGCCCTTGAACCTGGAGATTTGGGACCCATGGGGTGGGTACCACGCGGTATTACTTTAAACAGTCTGCGTTTGCTCACCCAACCTCACCAATCCTCTCAGCCCCAAGATTGTCCAGCCTTTTGTCTCATCCAGCTGTGGGTCTAGATATGGTCAATCCAGGTTGCATCAGAGCCTCCGAACGGATTTTGTAAGAATTTCTCTCTCTTTCACTGTCTTTGTTTTATGGCGTTCATTTTAAGTAATTTATTTTGATAATGGGGTTGAGCTGCTTTTCCCTGCTGTGTTTATGCCGCTTTACACCCTCTTGATTCAACTCCAGAGAGATATCAATACATAGGTTTTAAGATTCTTGCTAGTCAGATATATTCTTGTGCGGTGAATAGGGGGTGTTGAGTCCAGTTCACTGAACAGGGAGGAGGTCTTGTCTGTTACATATTTGGCTTATGGAACGGTATGTGAGCTAATTTCAAACCCTTGTTTTATGCATCAGCCCACCTCACCTTTCCCGTTAAGCAGCCATAGTGTGTCTTCTAAATGTGTGACTCTGTTCTGTTTTGTAATTCAGTTCAAGTGTAGCGATTTCGACATGCCCTCTATAAGTGATATCTTAGGATAAGAGTCTTTTTCTGTGTGACTTATTTCACTTAGAATCCTCGTCCCTAAATCCACTCATCATGCTGCTACTAGCCTTATGACATTGATTTCATGGCTGAGTGATATTCCATTGTGCCTAAGTACCACAACTTCTTTATCCATTTTTCTCTTTCCTGGGATACTTAAGGTGTAGCTAAGTGGAGGTTCTTGTACACAGAGCAGCCCTAAACTTTGGGGTGCCTGTGTCTTGTTGATTTTTAGTTTTCCCAATTTATACGCCCATGAGTGGAAGTGCCCTATGCTCTGTAAGCTGTGTTTATTACATGTTTCAGGACACACCGTACACTTCTCCAGAGTGGCTGTTGGCAATTGACATCCCACCCCTCAGCCTAGCAAGGCTCCCATGTCTCCATGGCCTGTCCTGCATTTCTGGTGTTTACTCTTTTCGCAGCGTGGCCCTTTTGACCGATGGCAAGCGAGACTTCTTTGTAGTGCTGATTTGCACTTCCGGCTTGCTTGGTTGGCCAAAAAGGGCGTATGCGTTTTTTCCTGAATATATTCAGGAAAAAACGCATACGCCCTTTTTGGCCAAGGGCATCATTGTCAACGTTTTGCTGCTTTTCATGTGCTTTAAAGGCGAGTCGAATCTACCTCCTGAAATCTGTTTCCTGCAATTCTGCCTTGCTTTCAAATCCTCTTCGTTGCCTTCCCTCAATATATTTGTGGACGAGAGTTATCATTTATAACTCTGCAGGTTTGTGAATTGCAGTGGCCCTGAGCTCCATTTGTCAACTCGCATTTTTGGGAGCTGGCCGCAAAAGCGCAGGATTGCTTCAGGCCCTATTCTGGTTCCGGGAGGCAGGCTGAGCCTGTGCTTCATTCTTCTTCCTGATGGGGAAATAGAGTGACCTGTGCCTGTCCCAACACCTAGAGCTAGTCTCTCGTTGGTTCCCCGTCTTCCCGTTCATCCTCAGGACAAATTGCAACCTGTACGAAACAAACAGGAGGTTCCAGGTGCTGATTCTCCAAGTAGGGAGATTGTTAGTAAAGCGGCTGGAATGGCGAACCCGAGCACAAGGAGAGGAGAAATGAGGTGCGTTTTAGAAACCTTTCCCGATCACACGCTGTACCATCTTCTGGGTTTCCCAGGCATGTTTTCGATGTAGGAAGATGCCCTTGAACCTGGAGATTTGGGACCCATGGGGTGGGTACCACGCGGTATTACTTTAAACAGTCTGCGTTTGCTCACCCAACCTCACCAATCCTCTCAGCCCCAAGATTGTCCAGCCTTTTGTCTCATCCAGCTGTGGGTCTAGATATGGTCAATCCAGGTTGCATCAGAGCCTCCGAACGGATTTTGTAAGAATTTCTCTCTCTTTCACTGTCTTTGTTTTATGGCGTTCATTTTAAGTAATTTATTTTGATAATGGGGTTGAGCTGCTTTTCCCTGCTGTGTTTATGCCGCTTTACACCCTCTTGATTCAACTCCAGAGAGATATCAATACATAGGTTTTAAGATTCTTGCTAGTCAGATATATTCTTGTGCGGTGAATAGGGGGTGTTGAGTCCAGTTCACTGAACAGGGAGGAGGTCTTGTCTGTTACATATTTGGCTTATGGAACGGTATGTGAGCTAATTTCAAACCCTTGTTTTATGCATCAGCCCACCTCATCTTTCCCGTTAAGCAGCCATAGTGTGTCTTCTAAATGTGTGACTCTGTTCTGTTTTGTAATTCAGTTCAAGTGTAGCGATTTCGACATGCCCTCTATAAGTGATATCTTAGGATAAGAGTCTTTTTCTGTGTGACTTATTTCACTTAGAATCCTCGTCCCTAAATCCACTCATCATGCTGCTACTAGCCTTATGACATTGATTTCATGGCTGAGTGATATTCCATTGTGCCTAAGTACCACAACTTCTTTATCCATTTTTCTCTTTCCTGGGATACTTAAGGTGTAGCTAAGTGGAGGTTCTTGTACACAGAGCAGCCCTAAACTTTGGGGTGCCTGTGTCTTGTTGATTTTTAGTTTTCCCAATTTATACGCCCATGAGTGGAAGTGCCCTATGCTCTGTAAGCTGTGTTTATTACATGTTTCAGGACACACCGTACACTTCTCCAGAGTGGCTGTTGGCAATTGACATCCCACCCCTCAGCCTAGCAAGGCTCCCATGTCTCCATGGCCTGTCCTGCATTTCTGGTGTTTACTCTTTTCGCAGCGTGGCCCTTTTGACCGATGGCAAGCGAGACTTCTTTGTAGTGCTGATTTGCACTTCCGGCTTGCTTGGTTGGCCAAAAAGGGCGTATGCGTTTTTTCCTGAATATATTCAGCAAAAAACGCATACGCCCTTTTTGGCCAAGGGCATCATTGTCAACGTTTTGCCGCTTTTCATGTGCTTTAAAGGCGAGTCGAATCTACCTCCTGAAATCTGTTTCCTGCAATTCTGCCTTGCTTTCAAATCCTCTTCGTTGCCTTCCCTCAATATATTTGTGGACAAGAGTTATCATTTATAACTCTGCAGGTTTGTGAATTGCAGTGGCCCTGAGCTCCATTTGTCCACTCGCTTTTTTGGGAGCTGGCCGCAAAAGCGCAGGATTGCTTCAGGCCCTATTCTGGTTCCGGGGGGCAGGCTGAGCCTGTGCTTCATTCTTCTTCCTGATGGGGAAATAGAGTGACCTGTGCCTGTCCCAACACCTAGAGCTAGTCTCTCGTTGGTTCCCCCTCTTCCCGTTCATCCTCAGGACAAATTGCAACCTGTACGAAAGAAACAGGAGCTTCAAGGTGCTGATTCTCCAAGTAGGGAGATTGTTAGTAAAGCGGCTGGAATGGCGAACCCGAGCACAAGGAGAGGAGAAATGAGGTGCGTTTTAGAAACCTTTCCCGATCACACGCTGTACCATCTTCTGGGTTTCCCATGCACGTTTTCAATGTAGGAAGATGCCCTTGAACCTGGAGATTTGGGACCCATGGGGTGGGTACCCCGCGGTATTACTTTAAAGGGTCTGCGTTTCCTCACCCAACCTCACCAAACCTCTCAGCCCCAAGAGTGTCCAGCCTTATGTCTCATCCAGCTGTGGGTCTAGATATGGTCAATCCAGGTTGCATCAGAGCCTCCGAACGGATTTTGTAAGAATTTCTCTCTCTTTCACTGTCTTTCTTTTATGGCGTTCATTTTAAGTAATTTATTTTGATAATGGGGTTGAGCTGCTTTTCCCTGCTGTGTTTATGCCGCTTTACACCCTCTTGATTCAACTCCAGAGAGATATCAATACATAGGTTTTAAGATTCTTGCTAGTCAGATATATTCTTGTGCGGTGAATAGGGGGTGTTGAGTCCAGTTCACTGAGCAGGGAGGAGGTCTTGTCTGTTACATATTTGGCTTATGGAACGGTATGTGAGCTAATTTCAAACCCTTGTTTTATGCATCACCCCACCTCACCTTTCCCGTTAAGCAGCCATAGTGTGTCTTCTAAATATGTGACTCTGTTCTGTTTTGTAATTCAGTTCAAGTGTAGCGATTTCGACATGCCCTCTATAAGTGATATCTTAGGATAAGAGTCTTTTTCTGTGTGACTTATTTCACTTAGAATCCTCGTCCCTAAATCCACTCATCATGCTGCTACTAGCCTTATGACATTGATTTCATGGCTGAGTGATATTCCATTGTGCCTAAGTACCACAACTTCTTTATCCATTTTTCTCTTTCCTGGCATGTTTAAGGTGTACCTAAGTGGAGGTTCTTGTACACAGAGCAGCCGGAAACTTTGGGGTGCCTGTGTCTTGTTGATTTTTAGTTTTCCCAATTTATACGCCCATGAGTGGAAGTGCCCTATGCTCTGTAAGCTGTGTTTATTACATGTTTCAGGACACACCGTACACTTCTCCAGAGTGGCTGTTGACAATTGGCATGCTGCCCATCAGCGTAGCAAGGCTCCCATGTCTCCATGGCCTGTCCTGCATTTCTGGTTTTTACACTTTTGGCAGCATGGCCCTTTTGACCGATGGCAAGCGAGACTTCTTTGTAGTGCTGATTTGCACTTCCGGCTTGCTTGGTTGGCCAAAAACGGCGTATGCGTTTTTTCCTGAATATATTCAGGAAAAAACGCATACGCCCTTTTTGGCCAAGGGCATCATTGTCAACGTTTTGCCGCTTTTCATGTGCTTTAAAGGCGAGTCGAATCTACCTCCTGAAATCTGTTTCCGGCAATTCTGCCTTGCTTTCAAATCCTCTTCGTTGCCTTCCCTCAATATATTTTTGGACGAGAGTTATCATTTATAACTCTGCAGGTTTGTGAATTGCAGTGGCCCTGAGCTCCATTTGTCCACTCGCTTTTTTGGGAGCTGGCCGCAAAAGCGCAGGATTGCTTCAGGCCCTATTCTGGTTCCGGGGGGCAGGCTGAGCCTGTGCTTCATTCTTCTTCCTGATGGGGAAATAGAGTGACCTGTGCCTGTCCCAACACCTAGAGCTAGTCTCTCGTTGGTTCCCCCTATTCCCGTTCATCCTCAGGACAAATTGCAACCTGTACGAAAGAAACAGGAGCTTCAAGGTGCTGATTCTCCAAGCAGGGAGATTGTTAGTAAAGCGGCTGGAATGGCGAACCCGAGCACAAGGAGAGGAGAAATGAGGTGCGTTTTAGAAACCTTTCCCGATCACACGGTGTACCATCTTCTGGGTTTCCCAGGCATGTTTTCGATGTAGGAAGATGCCCTTGAACCTGGAGATTTGGGACCCATGGCGTGGGTACCACGCGGTATTACTTTAAACGGTCTGCGTTTGCTCACCCAACCTCACCAATCCTCTCAGCCCCAAGATTGTCCAGCCTTTTGTCTCATCCAGCTGTGGGTCTAGATATGGTCAATCCAGGTTGCATCAGAGCCTCCGAACGGATTTTGTAAGAATTTCTCTCTCTTTCACTGTCTTTGTTTTATGGCGTTCATTTTAAGTAATTTATTTTGATAATGGGGTTGAGCTGCTTTTCCCTGCTGTGTTTATGCCGCTTTACACCCTCTTGATTCAACTCCAGAGAGATATCAATACATAGGTTTTAAGATTCTTGCTAGTCAGATATATTCTTGTGCGGTGAATAGAGGGTGTTGAGTCCAGTTCACTGAGCAGGGAGGAGGTCTTGTCTGTTACATATTTGGCTTATGGAACGGTATGTGAGCTAATTTCAAACCCTTGTTTTATGCATCACCCCACCTCACCTTTCCCGTTAAGCAGCCATAGTGTGTCTTCTAAATGTGTGACTCTGTTCTGTTTTGTAATTCAGTTCAAGTGTAGCGATTTCGACATGCCCTCTATAAGTGATATCTTAGGATAAGAGTCTTTTTCTGTGTGACTTATTTCACTTAGAATCCTCGTCCCTAAATCCACTCATCATGCTGCTACTAGCCTTATGACATTGATTTCATGGCTGAGTGATATTCCATTGTGCCTAAGTACCACAACTTCTTTATCCATTTTTCTCTTTCCTGGGATACTTAAGGTGTAGCTAAGTGGAGGTTCTTGTACACAGAGCAGCCCTAAACTTTGGGGTGCCTGTGTCTTGTTGATTTTTAGTTTTCCCAATTTATACGCCCATGAGTGGAAGTGCCCTATGCTCTGTAAGCTGTGTTTATTACATGTTTCAGGACACACCGTACACTTCTCCAGAGTGGCTGTTGGCAATTGACATCCCACCCCTCAGCCTAGCAAGGCTCCCATGTCTCCACGGCCTGTCCTGCATTTCTGGTGTTTACTCTTTTCGCAGCATGGCCCTTTTGACCGATGGCAAGCGAGACTTCTTTGTAGTGCTGATTTGCACTTCCGGCTTGCTTGGTTGGCCAAAAAGGGCGTATGCGTTTTTTCCTGAATATATTCAGCAAAAAACGCATACGCCCTTTTTGGCCAAGGGCATCATTGTCAACGTTTTGCCGCTTTTCATGTGCTTTAAAGGCGAGTCGAATCTACCTCCTGAAATCTGTTTCCTGCAATTCTGCCTTGCTTTCAAATCCTCTTCGTTGCCTTCCCTCAATATATTTGTGGACAAGAGTTATCATTTATAACTCTGCAGGTTTGTGAATTGCAGTGGCCCTGAGCTCCATTTGTCAACTCGCTTTTTTGGGAGCTGGCCGCAAAAGCGCAGGATTGCTTCAGGCCCTATTCTGGTTCCGGGGGGCAGGCTGAGCCTGTGCTTCATTCTTCTTCCTGATGGGGAAATAGAGTGACCTGTGCCTGTCCCAACACCTAGAGCTAGTCTCTCGTTGGTTCCCCCTCTTCCCGTTCATCCTCAGGACAAATTGCAACCTGTACGAAAGAAACAGGAGCTTCAAGGTGCTGATTCTCCAAGTAGGGAGATTTTTAGTAAAGCGGCTGGAATGGCGAACCCGAGCACAAGGAGAGGAGAAATGAGGTGCGTTTTAGAAACCTTTCCCGATCACACGCTGTACCATCTTCTGGGTTTCCCATGCACGTTTTCAATGTAGGAAGATGCCCTTGAACCTGGAGATTTGGGACCCATGGGGTGGGTACCCCGCGGTATTACTTTAAAGGGTCTGCGTTTCCTCACCCAACCTCACCAAACCTCTCAGCCCCAAGAGTGTCCAGCCTTATGTCTCATCCAGCTGTGGGTCTAGATATGGTCAATCCAGGTTGCATCAGAGCCTCCGAACGGATTTTGTAAGAATTTCTCTCTCTTTCACTGTCTTTGTTTTATGGCGTTCATTTTAAGTAATTTATTTTGATAATGGGGTTGAGCTGCTTTTCCCTGCTGTGTTTATGCCGCTTTACACCCTCTTGATTCAACTCCAGAGAGATATCAATACATAGGTTTTAAGATTCTTGCTAGTCAGATATATTCTTGTGCGGTGAATAGGGGGTGTTGAGTCCAGTTCACTGAGCAGGGAGGAGGTCTTGTCTGTTACATATTTGGCTTATGGAACGGTATGTGAGCTAATTTCAAACCCTTGTTTTATGCATCACCCCACCTCACCTTTCCCGTTAAGCAGCCATAGTGTGTCTTCTAAATATGTGACTCTGTTCTGTTTTGTAATTCACTTCAAGTGTAGCGATTTTCACATGCCCTCTATAAGTGATATCTTAGGATAACTGTCTTTTTCTGTGTGACTTATTTCACTTAGAATCCTCGTCCCTAAATCCACTCATCATGCTGCTACTAGCCTTATGACATTGATTTCATGGCTGAGTGATATTCCATTGTGCCTAAGTACCACAACTTCTTTATCCATTTTTCTCTTTCCTGGCATGTTTAAGGTGTAGCTAAGTGGAGGTTCTTGTACACAGAGCAGCCGGAAACTTTGGGGTGCCTGTGTCTTGTTGATTTTTAGTTTTCCCAATTTATACGCCCATGAGTGGAAGTGCCCTATGCTCTGTAAGCTGTGTTTATTACATGATTCAGGACACACCGTACACTTCTCCAGAGTGGCTGTTGACAATTGGCATGCTGCCCATCAGCGTAGCAAGGCTCCCATGTCTCCATGGCCTGTCCTGAATTTCTGGTTTTTACACTTTTGGCAGCATGGCCCTTTTGACCGATGACAAGCGAGACTTCTTTGTAGTGCTGATTTGCACTTCCGGCTTGCTTGGTTGGCCAAAAAGGGCGTATGCGTTTTTTCCTGAATATATTCAGCAAAAAACGCATACGCCCTTTTTGGCCAAGGGCATCATTGTCAACGTTTTGCTGCTTTTCATGTGCTTTAAAGGCGAGTCGAATCTACCTCCTGAAATCTGTTTCCTGCAATTCTGCCTTGCTTTCAAATCTTCTTCATTGCCTTCCCTCAATATATTTGTGGACGAGAGTTATCATTTATAACTCTGCAGGTTTGTGAATTGCAGTGGCCCTGAGCTCCATTTGTCAACTCGCTTTTTTGGGAGCTGGCCGCAAAAGCGCAGGATTGCTTCAGGCCCTATTCTGGTTCCGGGAGGCAGGCTGAGCCTGTGCTTCATTCTTCTTCCTGATGGGGAAATAGAGTGACCTGTGCCTGTCCCAACACCTAGAGCTAGACTCTCGTTGGTTCCCCGTCTTCCCGTTCATCCTCAGGACAAATTGCAACCTGTACGAAACAAACAGGAGGTTCCAGGTGCTGATTCTCCAAGTAGGGAGATTGTTAGTAAAGCGGCTGGAATGGCGAACCCGAGCACAAGGAGAGGAGAAATGAGGTGCGTTTTAGAAACCTTTCCCGATCACACGGTGTACCATCTTCTGGGTTTCCCAGGCATGTTTTCGATGTAGGAAGATGCCCTTGAACCTGGAGATTTGGGACGCATGGGGTGGGTACCACGCGGTATTACTTTAAACAGTCTGCGTTTGCTCACCCAACCTCACCAATCCTCTCAGCCCCAAAATTGTCCAGCCTTTTGTCTCATCCAGCTGTGGGTCTAGATATGGTCAATCCAGGTTGCATCAGAGCCTCCGAACGGATTTTGTAAGAATTTCTCTCTCTTTCACTGTCTTTGTTTTATGGCGTTCATTTTAAGTAATTTATTTTGATAATGGGGTTGAGCTGCTTTTCCCTGCTGTGTTTATGCCGCTTTACACCCTCTTGATTCAACTCCAGAGAGATATCAATACATAGGTTTTAAGATTCTTGCTAGTCAGATATATTCTTGTGCGGTGAATAGGGGGTGTTGAGTCCAGTTCACTGAGCAGGGAGGAGGTCTTGTCTGTTACATATTTGGCTTATGGAACGGTATGTGAGCTAATTTCAAACCCTTGTTTTATGCATCAGCCCACCTCACCTTTCCCGTTAAGCAGCCATAGTGTGTCTTCTAAATGTGTGACTCTGTTCTGTTTTGTAATTCAGTTCAAGTGTAGCGATTTCGACATGCCCTCTATAAGTGATATCTTAGGATAAGAGTCTTTTTCTGTGTGACTTATTTCACTTAGAATCCTCGTCCCTAAATCCACTCATCATGCTGCTACTAGCCTTATGACATTGATTTCATGGCTGAGTGATATTCCATTGTGCCTAAGTACCACAACTTCTTTATCCATTTTTCTCTTTCCTGGGATACTTAAGGTGTAGCTAAGTGGAGGTTCTTGTACACAGAGCAGCCCTAAACTTTGGGGTGCCTGTGTCTTGTTGATTTTTAGTTTTCCCAATTTATACGCCCATGAGTGGAAGTGCCCTATGCTCTGTAAGCTGTGTTTATTACATGTTTCAGGACACACCGTACACTTCTCCAGAGTGGCTGTTGGCAATTGACATCCCACCCCTCAGCCTAGCAAGGCTCCCATGTCTCCATGGCCTGTCCTGCATTTCTGGTGTTTACTCTTTTCGCAGCATGGCCCTTTTGACCGATGGCAAGCGAGACTTCTTTGTAGTGCTGATTTGCACTTCCGGCTTGCTTGGTTGGCCAAAAAGGGCGTATGCGTTTTTTCCTGAATATATTCAACAAAAAACGCATACGCCCTTTTTGGCCAAGGGCATCATTGTCAACGTTTTGCCGCTTTTCATGTGCTTTAAAGGCGAGTCGAATCTACCTCCTGAAATCTGTTTCCTGCAATTCTGCCTTGCTTTCAAATCCTCTTCGTTGCCTTCCCTCAATATATTTGTGGACAAGAGTTATCATTTATAACTCTGCAGGTTTGTGAATTGCAGTGGCCCTGAGCTCCATTTGTCAACTCGCTTTTTTGGGAGCTGGCCGCAAAAGCGCAGGATTGCTTCAGGCCCTATTCTGGTTCCGGGGGGCAGGCTGAGCCTGTGCTTCATTCTTCTTCCTGATGGGGAAATAGAGTGACCTGTGCCTGTCCCAACACCTAGAGCTAGTCTCTCGTTGGTTCCCCCTCTTCCCGTTCATCCTCAGGACAAATTGCAACCTGTACGAAAGAAACAGGAGCTTCAAGGTGCTGATTCTCCAAGTAGGGAGATTGTTAGTAAAGCGGCTGGAATGGCGAACCCGAGCACAAGGAGAGGAGAAATGAGGTGCGTTTTAGAAACCTTTCCCGATCACACGCTGTACCATCTTCTGGGTTTCCCATGCACGTTTTCAATGTAGGAAGATGCCCTTGAACCTGGAGATTTGGGACCCATGGGGTGGGTACCCCGCGGTATTACTTTAAAGGGTCTGCGTTTCCTCACCCAACCTCACCAAACCTCTCAGCCCCAAGAGTGTCCAGCCTTATGTCTCATCCAGCTGTGGGTCTAGATATGGTCAATTCGGGTTGCATCAGAGCCTCCGAACGGATTTTGTAAGAATTTCTCTCTCTTTCACTGTCTTTCTTTTATGGCGTTCATTTTAAGTAATTTATTTTGATAATGGGGTTGAGCTGCTTTTCCCTGCTGTGTTTATGCCGCTTTACACCCTCTTGATTCAACTCCAGAGAGATATCAATACATAGGTTTTAAGATTCTTGCTAGTCAGATATATTCTTGTGCGGTGAATAGGGGGTGTTGAGTCCAGTTCACTGAGCAGGGAGGAGGTCTTGTCTGTTACATATTTGGCTTATGGAACGGTATGTGAGCTAATTTCAAACCCTTGTTTTATGCATCACCCCACCTCACCTTTCCCGTTAAGCAGCCATAGTGTGTCTTCTAAATATGTGACTCTGTTCTGTTTTGTAATTCACTTCAAGTGTAGCGATTTTCACATGCCCTCTATAAGTGATATCTTAGGATAACTGTCTTTTTCTGTGTGACTTATTTCACTTAGAATCCTCGTCCCTAAATCCACTCATCATGCTGCTACTAGCCTTATGACATTGATTTCATGGCTGAGTGATATTCCATTGTGCCTAAGTACCACAACTTCTTTATCCATTTTTCTCTTTCCTGGGATACTTAAGGTGTACCTAAGTGGAGGTTCTTGTACACAGAGCAGCCGGAAACTTTGGGGTGCCTGTGTCTTGTTGATTTTTAGTTTTCCCAATTTATACGCCCATGAGTGGAAGTGCCCTATGCTCTGTAAGCTGTGTTTATTACATGATTCAGGACACACCGTACACTTCTCCAGAGTGGCTGTTGACAATTGGCATGCTGCCCATCAGCGTAGCAAGGCTCCCATGTCTCCATGGCCTGTCCTGAATTTCTGGTTTTTACACTTTTGGCAGCATGGCCCTTTTGACCGATGGCAAGCGAGACTTCTTTGTAGTGCTGATTTGCACTTCCGGCTTGCTTGGTTGGCCAAAAAGGGCGTATGCTTTTTTTCCTGAATATATTCAGGAAAAAACGCATACGCCCTTTTTGGCCAAGGGCATCATTGTCAACGTTTTGCTGCTTTTCATGTGCTTTAAAGGCGAGTCGAATCTACCTCCTGAAATCTGTTTCCTGCAATTCTGCCTTGCTTTCAAATCTTCTTCATTGCCTTCCCTCAATATATTTGTGGACGAGAGTTATCATTTATAACTCTGCAGGTTTGTGAATTGCAGTGGCCCTGAGCTCCATTTGTCAACTCGCTTTTTTGGGAGCTGGCCGCAAAAGCGCAGGATTGCTTCAGGCCCTATTCTGGTTCCGGGAGGCAGGCTGAGCCTGTGCTTCATTCTTCTTCCTGATGGGGAAATAGAGTGACCTGTGCCTGTCCCAACACCTAGAGCTAGTCTCTCGTTGGTTCCCCGTCTTCCCGTTCATCCTCAGGACAAATTGCAACCTGTACGAAACAAACAGGAGGTTCCAGGTGCTGATTCTCCAAGTAGGGAGATTGTTAGTAAAGCGGCTGGAATGGCGAACCCGAGCACAAGGAGAGGAGAAATGAGGTGCGTTTTAGAAACCTTTCCCGATCACACGGTGTACCATCTTCTGGGTTTCCCAGGCATGTTTTCGATGTAGGAAGATGCCCTTGAACCTGGAGATTTGGGACCCATGGGGTGGGTACCACGCGGTATTACTTTAAACAGTCTGCGTTTGCTCACCCAACCTCACCAATCCTCTCAGCCCCAAGATTGTCCAGCCTTTTGTCTCATCCAGCTGTGGGTCTAGATATGGTCAATCCAGGTTGCATCAGAGCCTCCGAACGGATTTTGTAAGAATTTCTCTCTCTTTCACTGTCTTTGTTTTATGGCGTTCATTTTAAGTAATTTATTTTGATAATGGGGTTGAGCTGCTTTTCCCTGCTGTGTTTATGCCGCTTTACACCCTCTTGATTCAACTCCAGAGAGATATCAATACATAGGTTTTAAGATTCTTGCTAGTCAGATATATTCTTGTGCGGTGAATAGGGGGTGTTGAGTCCAGTTCACTGAGCAGGGAGGAGGTCTTGTCTGTTACATATTTGGCTTATGGAACGGTATGTGAGCTAATTTCAAACCCTTGTTTTATGCATCAGCCCACCTCACCTTTCCCGTTAAGCAGCCATAGTGTGTCTTCTAAATATGTGACTCTGTTCTGTTTTCTAATTCAGTTCAAGTGTAGCGATTTCGACATGCCCTCTATAAGTGATATCTTAGGATAAGAGTCTTTTTCTGTGTGACTTATTTCACTTAGAATCCTCGTCCCTAAATCCACTCATCATGCTGCTACTAGCCTTATGACATTGATTTCATGGCTGAGTGATATTCCATTGTGCCTAAGTACCACAACTTCTTTATCCATTTTTCTCTTTCCTGGGATACTTAAGGTGTAGCTAAGTGGAGGTTCTTGTACACAGAGCAGCCCTAAACTTTGGGGTGCCTGTGTCTTGTTGATTTTTAGTTTTCCCAATTTATACGCCCATGAGTGGAAGTGCCCTATGCTCTGTAAGCTGTGTTTATTACATGTTTCAGGACACACCGTACACTTCTCCAGAGTGGCTGTTGGCAATTGACATCCCACCCCTCAGCCTAGCAAGGCTCCCATGTCTCCATGGCCTGTCCTGCATTTCTGGTGTTTACTCTTTTTGCAGCGTGGCCCTTTTGACCGATGGCAAGCGAGACTTCTTTGTAGTGCTGATTTGCACTTCCGGTTTGCTTGGTTGGCCAAAAAGGGCGTATGCGTTTTTTCCTGAATATATTCAGCAAAAAACGCATACGCCCTTTTTGGCCAAGGGCATCATTGTCAACGTTTTGCCGCTTTTCATGTGCTTTAAAGGCGAGTCGAATCTACCTCCTGAAATCTGTTTCCTGCAATTCTGCCTTGCTTTCAAATCCTCTTCGTTGCCTTCCCTCAATATATTTGTGGACAAGAGTTATCATTTATAACTCTGCAGGTTTGTGAATTGCAGTGGCCCTGAGCTCCATTTGTCAACTCGCTTTTTTGGGAGCTGGCCGCAAAAGCGCAGGATTGCTTCAGGCCCTATTCTGGTTCCGTGGGGCAGGCTGAGCCTGTGCTTCATTCTTCTTCCTGATGGGGAAATAGAGTGACCTGTGCCTGTCCCAACACCTAGAGCTAGTCTCTCGTTGGTTCCCCCTCTTCCCGTTCATCCTCAGGACAAATTGCAACCTGTACGAAAGAAACAGGAGCTTCAAGGTGCTGATTCTCCAAGTAGGGAGATTGTTAGTAAAGCGGCTGGAATGGCGAACCCGAGCACAAGGAGAGGAGAAATGAGGTGCGTTTTAGAAACCTTTCCCGATCACACGGTGTACCATCTTCTGGGTTTCCCAGGCATGTTTTCGATGTAGGAAGATGCCCTTGAACCTGGAGATTTGGGACCCATGGCGTGGGTACCACGCGGTATTACTTTAAACGGTCTGCGTTTGCTCACCCAACCTCACCAATCCTCTCAGCCCCAAGATTGTCCAGCCTTTTGTCTCATCCAGCTGTGGGTCTAGATATGGTCAATCCAGGTTGCATCAGAGCCTCCGAACGGATTTTGTAAGAATTTCTCTCTCTTTCACTGTCTTTGTTTTATGGCGTTCATTTTAAGTAATTTATTTTGATAATGGGGTTGAGCTGCTTTTCCCTGCTGTGTTTATGCCGCTTTACACCCTCTTGATTCAACTCCAGAGAGATATCAATACATAGGTTTTAAGATTCTTGCTAGTCAGATATATTCTTGTGCGGTGAATAGGGGGTGTTGAGTCCAGTTCACTGAGCAGGGAGGAGGTCTTGTCTGTTACATATTTGGCTTATGGAACGGTATGTGAGCTAATTTCAAACCCTTGTTTTATGCATCACCCCACCTCACCTTTCCCGTTAAGCAGCCATAGTGTGTCTTCTAAATGTGTGACTCTGTTCTGTTTTGTAATTCAGTTCAAGTGTAGCGATTTCGACATGCCCTCTATAAGTGATATCTTAGGATAAGAGTCTTTTTCTGTGTGACTTATTTCACTTAGAATCCTCGTCCCTAAATCCACTCATCATGCTGCTACTAGCCTTATGACATTGATTTCATGGCTGAGTGATATTCCATTGTGCCTAAGTACCACAACTTCTTTATCCATTTTTCTCTTTCCTGGGATACTTAAGGTGTAGCTAAGTGGAGGTTCTTGTACACAGAGCAGCCCTAAACTTTGGGGTGCCTGTGTCTTGTTGATTTTTAGTTTTCCCAATTTATACGCCCATGAGTGGAAGTGCCCTATGCTCTGTAAGCTGTGTTTATTACATGTTTCAGGACACACCGTACACTTCTCCAGAGTGGCTGTTGGCAATTGACATCCCACCCCTCAGCCTAGCAAGGCTCCCATGTCTCCATGGCCTGTCCTGCATTTCTGGTGTTTACTCTTTTTGCAGCGTGGCCCTTTTGACCGATGGCAAGCGAGACTTCTTTGTAGTGCTGATTTGCACTTCCGGCTTGCTTGGTTGGCCAAAAAGGGCGTATGCGTTTTTTCCTGAATATATTCAGGAAAAAACGCATACGCCCTTTTTGGCCAAGGGCATCATTGTCAACGTTTTGCTGCTTTTCATGTGCTTTAAAGGCGAGTCGAATCTACCTCCTGAAATCTGTTTCCTGCAATTCTGCCTTGCTTTCAAATCCTCTTCATTGCCTTCCCTCAATATATTTGTGGACGAGAGTTATCATTTATAACTCTGCAGGTTTGTGAATTGCAGTGGCCCTGAGCTCCATTTGTCAACTCGCATTTTTGGGAGCTGGCCGCAAAAGCGCAGGATTGCTTCAGGCCCTATTCTGGTTCCGGGGGGCAGGCTGAGCCTGTGCTTCATTCTTCTTCCTGATGGGGAAATAGAGTGACCTGTGCCTGTCCCAACACCTAGAGCTAGTCTCTCGTTGGTTCCCCGTCTTCCCGTTCATCCTCAGGACAAATTGCAACCTGTACGAAACAAACAGGAGGTTCCAGGTGCTGATTCTCCAAATAGGGAGATTGTTAGTAAAGCGGCTGGAATGGCGAACCCGAGCACAAGGAGAGGAGAAATGAGGTGCGTTTTAGAAACCTTTCCCGATCACACGGTGTACCATCTTCTGGGTTTCCCAGGCATGTTTTCGATGTAGGAAGATGCCCTTGAACCTGGAGATTTGGGACGCATGGGGTGGGTACCACGCGGTATTACTTTAAACAGTCTGCGTTTGCTCACCCAACCTCACCAATCCTCTCAGCCCCAAGATTGTCCAGCCTTTTGTCTCATCCAGCTGTGGGTCTAGATATGGTCAATCCAGGTTGCATCAGAGCCTCCGAACGGATTTTGTAAGAATTTCTCTCTCTTTCACTGTCTTTGTTTTATGGCGTTCATTTTAAGTAATTTATTTTGATAATGGGGTTGAGCTGCTTTTCCCTGCTGTGTTTATGCCGCTTTACACCCTCTTGATTCAACCCCAGAGAGATATCAATACATAGGTTTTAAGATTCTTGCTAGTCAGATATATTCTTGTGCGGTGAATAGGGGGTGTTGAGTCCAGTTCACTGAGCAGGGAGGAGGTCTTGTCTGTTACATATTTGGCTTATGGAACGGTATGTGAGCTAATTTCAAACCCTTGTTTTATGCATCAGCCCACCTCACCTTTCCCGTTAAGCAGCCATAGTGTGTCTTCTAAATGTGTGACTCTGTTCTGTTTTGTAATTCAGTTCAAGTGTAGCGATTTCGACATGCCCTCTATAAGTGATATCTTAGGATAAGAGTCTTTTTCTGTGTGACTTATTTCACTTAGAATCCTCGTCCCTAAATCCACTCATCATGCTGCTACTAGCCTTATGACATTGATTTCATGGCTGAGTGATATTCCATTGTGCCTAAGTACCACAACTTCTTTATCCATTTTTCTCTTTCCTGGGATACTTAAGGTGTAGCTAAGTGGAGGTTCTTGTACACAGAGCAGCCCTAAACTTTGGGGTGCCTGTGTCTTGTTGATTTTTAGTTTTCCCAATTTATACGCCCATGAGTGGAAGTGCCCTATGCTCTGTAAGCTGTGTTTATTACATGTTTCAGGACACACCGTACACTTCTCCAGAGTGGCTGTTGGCAATTGACATCCCACCCCTCAGCCTAGCAAGGCTCCCATGTCTCCATGGCCTGTCCTGCATTTCTGGTGTTTACTCTTTTTGCAGCGTGGCCCTTTTGACCGATGGCAAGCGAGACTTCTTTGTAGTGCTGATTTGCACTTCCGGCTTGCTTGGTTGGCCAAAAAGGGCGTATGCGTTTTTTCCTGAATATATTCAGCAAAAAACGCATACGCCCTTTTTGGCCAAGGGCATCATTGTCAACGTTTTGCCGCTTTTCATGTGCTTTAAAGGCGAGTCGAATCTACCTCCTGAAATCTGTTTCCTGCAATTCTGCCTTGCTTTCAAATCCTCTTCGTTGCCTTCCCTCAATATATTTGTGGACGAGAGTTATCATTTATAACTCTGCAGGTTTGTGAATTGCAGTGGCCCTGAGCTCCATTTGTCAACTCGCTTTTTTGGGAGCTGGCCGCAAAAGCGCAGGATTGCTTCAGGCCCTATTCTGGTTCCGGGGGGCAGGCTGAGCCTGTGCTTCATTCTTCTTCCTGATGGGGAAATAGAGTGACCTGTGCCTGTCCCAACACCTAGAGCTAGTCTCTCGTTGGTTCCCCCTCTTCCCGTTCATCCTCAGGACAAATTGCAACCTGTACGAAACAAACAGGAGGTTCCAGGTGCTGATTCTCCAAGTAGGGAGATTGTTAGTAAAGCGGCTGGAATGGCGAACCCGAGCACAAGGAGAGGAGAAATGAGGTGCGTTTTAGAAACCTTTCCCGATCACACGGTGTACCATCTTCTGGGTTTCCCAGGCATGTTTTCGATGTAGGAAGATGCCCTTGAACCTGGAGATTTGGGACCCATGGGGTGGGTACCACGCGGTATTACTTTAAACGGTCTGCGTTTGCTCACCCAACCTCACCAATCCTCTCAGCCCCAAGATTGTCCAGCCTTTTGTCTCATCCAGCTGTGGGTCTAGATATGGTCAATCCAGGTTGTATCAGAGCCTCCGAACGGATTTTGTAAGAATTTCTCTCTCTTTCACTGTCTTTGTTTTATGGCGTTCATTTTAAGTAATTTATTTTGATAATGGGGTTGAGCTGCTTTTCCCTGCTGTGTTTATGCCGCTTTACACCCTCTTGATTCAACTCCAGAGAGATATCAATACATAGGTTTTAAGATTCTTGATAGTCAGATATATTCTTGTGCGGTGAATAGGGGGTGTTGAGTCCAGTTCACTGAGCAGGGAGGAGGTCTTGTCTGTTACATATTTGGCTTATGGAACGGTATGTGAGCTAATTTCAAACCCTTGTTTTATGCATCAGCCCACCTCACCTTTCCCGTTAAGCAGCCATAGTGTGTCTTCTAAATGTGTGACTCTGTTCTGTTTTGTAATTCAGTTCAAGTGTAGCGATTTCGACATGCCCTCTATAAGTGATATCTTAGGATAAGAGTCTTTTTCTGTGTGACTTATTTCACTTAGAATCCTCGTCCCTAAATCCACTCATCATGCTGCTACTAGCCTTATGACATTGATTTCATGGCTGAGTGATATTCCATTGTGCCTAAGTACCACAACTTCTTTATCCATTTTTCTCTTTCCTGGGATACTTAAGGTGTAGCTAAGTGGAGGTTCTTGTACACAGAGCAGCCCTAAACTTTGGGGTGCCTGTGTCTTGTTGCTTTTTAGTTTTCCCAATTTATACGCCCATGAGTGGAAGTGCCCTATGCTCTGTAAGCTGTGTTTATTACATGTTTCAGGACACACCGTACACTTCTCCAGAGTGGCTGTTGGCAATTGACATCCCACCCCTCAGCCTAGCAAGGCTCCCATGTCTCCATGGCCTGTCCTGCATTTCTGGTGTTTACTCTTTTCGCAGCGTGGCCCTTTTGACCGATGGCAAGCGAGACTTCTTTGTAGTGCTGATTTGCACTTCCGGCTTGCTTGGTTGGCCAAAAAGGGCGTATGCGTTTTTTCCTGAATATATTCAGGAAAAAACGCATACGCCCTTTTTGGCCAAGGGCATCATTGTCAACGTTTTGCTGCTTTTCATGTGCTTTAAAGGCGAGTCGAATCTACCTCCTGAAATCTGTTTCCTGCAATTCTGCCTTGCTTTCAAATCCTCTTCATTGCCTTCCCTCAATATATTTGTGGACGAGAGTTATCATTTATAACTCTGCAGGTTTGTGAATTGCAGTGGCCCTGAGCTCCATTTGTCAACTCGCATTTTTGGGAGCTGGCCGCAAAAGCGCAGGATTGCTTCAGGCCCTATTCTGGTTCCGGGAGGCAGGCTGAGCCTGTGCTTCATTCTTCTTCCTGATGGGGAAATAGAGTGACCTGTGCCTGTCCCAACACCTAGAGCTAGTCTCTCGTTGGTTCCCCGTCTTCCCGTTCATCCTCAGGACAAATTGCAACCTGTACGAAACAAACAGGAGGTTCCAGGTGCTGATTCTCCAAGTAGGGAGATTGTTAGTAAAGCGGCTGGAATGGCGAACCCGAGCACAAGGAGAGGAGAAATGAGGTGCGTTTTAGAAACCTTTCCCGATCACACGGTGTACCATCTTCTGGGTTTCCCAGGCATGTTTTCGATGTAGGAAGATGCCCTTGAACCTGGAGATTTGGGACCCATGGGGTGGGTACCACGCGGTATTACTTTAAACAGTCTGCGTTTGCTCACCCAACCTCACCAATCCTCTCAGCCCCAAGATTGTCCAGCCTTTTGTCTCATCCAGCTGTGGGTCTAGATATGGTCAATCCAGGTTGCATCAGAGCCTCCGAACGGATTTTGTAAGAATTTCTCTCTCTTTCACTGTCTTTGTTTTATGGCGTTCATTTTAAGTAATTTATTTTGATAATGGGGTTGAGCTGCTTTTCCCTGCTGTGTTTATGCCGCTTTACACCCTCTTGATTCAACTCCAGAGAGATATCAATACATAGGTTTTAAGATTCTTGCTAGTCAGATATATTCTTGTGCGGTGAATAGGGGGTGTTGAGTCCAGTTCACTGAGCAGGGAGGAGGTCTTGTCTGTTACATATTTGGCTTATGGAACGGTATGTGAGCTAATTTCAAACCCTTGTTTTATGCATCAGCCCACCTCACCTTTCCCGTTAAGCAGCCATAGTGTGTCTTCTAAATGTGTGACTCTGTTCTGTTTTGTAATTCAGTTCAAGTGTAGCGATTTCGACATGCCCTCTATAAGTGATATCTTAGGATAAGAGTCTTTTTCTGTGTGACTTATTTCACTTAGAATCCTCGTCCCTAAATCCACTCATCATGCTGCTACTAGCCTTATGACATTGATTTCATGGCTGAGTGATATTCCATTGTGCCTAAGTACCACAACTTCTTTATCCATTTTTCTCTTTCCTGGGATACTTAAGGTGTAGCTAAGTGGAGGTTCTTGTACACAGAGCAGCCCTAAACTTTGGGGTGCCTGTGTCTTGTTGATTTTTAGTTTTCCCAATTTATACGCCCATGAGTGGAAGTGCCCTATGCTCTGTAAGCTGTGTTTATTACATGTTTCAGGACACACCGTACACTTCTCCAGAGTGGCTGTTGGCAATTGACATCCCACCCCTCAGCCTAGCAAGGCTCCCATGTCTCCATGGCCTGTCCTGCATTTCTGGTGTTTACTCTTTTTGCAGCGTGGCCCTTTTGACCGATGGCAAGCGAGACTTCTTTGTAGTGCTGATTTGCACTTCCGGCTTGCTTGGTTGGCCAAAAAGGGCGTATGCGTTTTTTCCTGAATATATTCAGCAAAAAACGCATACGCCCTTTTTGGCCAAGGGCATCATTGTCAACGTTTTGCCGCTTTTCATGTGCTTTAAAGGCGAGTCGAATCTACCTCCTGAAATCTGTTTCCTGCAATTCTGCCTTGCTTTCAAATCCTCTTCGTTGCCTTCCCTCAATATATTTGTGGACGAGAGTTATCATTTATAACTCTGCAGGTTTGTGAATTGCAGTGGCCCTGAGCTCCATTTGTCAACTCGCTTTTTTGGGAGCTGGCCGCAAAAGCGCAGGATTGCTTCAGGCCCTATTCTGGTTCCGGGGGGCAGGCTGAGCCTGTGCTTCATTCTTCTTCCTGATGGGGAAATAGAGTGACCTGTGCCTGTCCCAACACCTAGAGCTAGTCTCTCGTTGGTTCCCCCTCTTCCCGTTCATCCTCAGGACAAATTGCAACCTGTACGAAACAAACAGGAGCTTCAAGGTGCTGATTCTCCAAGTAGGGAGATTGTTAGTAAAGCGGCTGGAATGGCGAACCCGAGCACAAGGAGAGGAGAAATGAGGTGCGTTTTAGAAACCTTTCCCGATCACACGGTGTACCATCTTCTGGGTTTCCCAGGCATGTTTTCGATGTAGGAAGATGCCCTTGAACCTGGAGATTTGGGACCCATGGGGTGGGTACCCCGCGGTATTACTTTAAACGGTCTGCGTTTGCTCACCCAACCTCACCAATCCTCTCAGCCCCAAGATTGTCCAGCCTTTTGTCTCATCCAGCTGTGGGTCTAGATATGGTCAATCCAGGTTGTATCAGAGCCTCCGAACGGATTTTGTAAGAATTTCTCTCTCTTTCACTGTCTTTGTTTTATGGCGTTCATTTTAAGTAATTTATTTTGATAATGGGGTTGAGCTGCTTTTCCCTGCTGTGTTTATGCCGCTTTACACCCTCTTGATTCAACTCCAGAGAGATATCAATACATAGGTTTTAAGATTCTTGCTAGTCAGATATATTCTTGTGCGGTGAATAGGGGGTGTTGAGTCCAGTTCACTGAGCAGGGAGGAGGTCTTGTCTGTTACATATTTGGCTTATGGAACGGTATGTGAGCTAATTTCAAACCCTTGTTTTATGCATCAGCCCACCTCACCTTTCCCGTTAAGCAGCCATAGTGTGTCTTCTAAATGTGTGACTCTGTTCTGTTTTGTAATTCAGTTCAAGTGTAGCGATTTCGACATGCCCTCTATAAGTGATATCTTAGGATAAGAGTCTTTTTCTGTGTGACTTACTTCACTTAGAATCCTCGTCCCTAAATCCACTCATCATGCTGCTACTAGCCTTATGACATTGATTTCATGGCTGAGTGATATTCCATTGTGCCTAAGTACCACAACTTCTTTATCCATTTTTCTCTTTCCTGGGATACTTAAGTTGTACCTAAGTGGAGGTTCTTGTACACAGAGCAGCCCTAAACTTTGGGGTGCCTGTGTCTTGTTGATTTTTAGTTTTCCCAATTTATACGCCCATGAGTGGAAGTGCCCTATGCTCTGTAAGCTGTGTTTATTACATGTTTCAGGACACACCGTACACTTCTCCAGAGTGGCTGTTGGCAATTGACATCCCACCCCTCAGCCTAGCAAGGCTCCCATGTCTCCATGGCCTGTCCTGCATTTCTGGTGTTTACTCTTTTTGCAGCGTGGCCCTTTTGGCCGATGGCAAGCGAGACTTGTTTGTAGTGCTGATTTGCACTTCTGGCTTGCTTGGTTGGCCAAAAAGGGCGTATGCGTTTTTTCCTGAATATATTCAGCAAAAAACGCATACGCCCTTTTTGGCCAAGGGCATCATTGTCAACGTTTTGCCGCTTTTCATGTGCTTTAAAGGCGAGTCGAATCTACCTCCTGAAATCTGTTTCCTGCAATTCTGCCTTGCTTTCAAATCCTCTTCGTTGCCTTCCCTCAATATATTTGTGGACAAGAGTTATCATTTATAACTCTGCAGGTTTGTGAATTGCAGTGGCCCTGAGCTCCATTTGTCAACTCGCTTTTTTGGGAGCTGGCCGCAAAAGCGCAGGATTGCTTCAGGCCCTATTCTGGTTCCGGGGGGCAGGCTGAGCCTGTGCTTCATTCTTCTTCCTGATGGGGAAATAGAGTGACCTGTGCCTGTCCCAACACCTAGAGCTAGTCTCTCGTTGGTTCCCCCTCTTCCCGTTCATCCTCAGGACAAATTGCAACCTGTACGAAACAAACAGGAGGTTCCAGGTGCTGATTCTCCAAGTAGGGAGATTGTTAGTAAAGCGGCTGGAATGGCGAACCCGAGCACAAGGAGAGGAGAAATGAGGTGCGTTTTAGAAACCTTTCCCGATCACACGGTGTACCATCTTCTGGGTTTCCCAGGCATGTTTTCGATGTAGGAAGATGCCCTTGAACCTGGAGATTTGGGACCCATGGGGTGGGTACCACGCGGTATTACTTTAAACAGTCTGCGTTTGCTCACCCAACCTCACCAATCCTCTCAGCCCCAAGATTGTCCAGCCTTTTGTCTCATCCAGCTGTGGGTCTAGATATGGTCAATCCAGGTTGCATCAGAGCCTCCGAACGGATTTTGTAAGAATTTCTCTCTCTTTCACTGTCTTTGTTTTATGGCGTTCATTTTAAGTAATTTATTTTGATAATGGGGTTGAGCTGCTTTTCCCTGCTGTGTTTATGCCGCTTTACACCCTCTTGATTCAACTCCAGAGAGATATCAATACATAGGTTTTAAGATTCTTGCTAGTCAGATATATTCTTGTGCGGTGAATAGGGGGTGTTGAGTCCAGTTCACTGAGCAGGGAGGAGGTCTTGTCTGTTACATATTTGGCTTATGGAACGGTATGTGAGCTAATTTCAAACCCTTGTTTTATGCATCAGCCCACCTCACCTTTCCCGTTAAGCAGCCATAGTGTGTCTTCTAAATGTGTGACTCTGTTCTGTTTTGTAATTCAGTTCAAGTGTAGCGATTTCGACATGCCCTCTATAAGTGATATCTTAGGATAAGAGTCTTTTTCTGTGTGACTTATTTCACTTAGAATCCTCGTCCCTAAATCCACTCATCATGCTGCTACTAGCCTTATGACATTGATTTCATGGCTGAGTGATATTCCATTGTGCCTAAGTACCACAACTTCTTTATCCATTTTTCTCTTTCCTGGGATACTTAAGGTGTAGCTAAGTGGAGGTTCTTGTACACAGAGCAGCCCTAAACTTTGGGGTGCCTGTGTCTTGTTGATTTTTAGTTTTCCCAATTTATACGCCCATGAGTGGAAGTGCCCTATGCTCTGTAAGCTGTGTTTATTACATGTTTCAGGACACACCGTACACTTCTCCAGAGTGGCTGTTGGCAATTGACATCCCACCCCTCAGCCTAGCAAGGCTCCCATGTCTCCATGGCCTGTCCTGCATTTCTGGTGTTTACTCTTTTCGCAGCGTGGCCCTTTTGACCGATGGCAAGCGAGACTTCTTTGTAGTGCTGATTTGCACTTCCGGCTTGCTTGGTTGGCCAAAAAGGGCGTATGCGTTTTTTCCTGAATATATTCCGGAAAAAACGCATACGCCCTTTTTGGCCAAGGGCATCATTGTCAACGTTTTGCTGCTTTTCATGTGCTTTAAAGGCGAGTCAAATCTACCTCCTGAAATCTGTTTCCTGCAATTCTGCCTTGCTTTCAAATCCTCTTCATTGCCTTCCCTCAATATATTTGTGGACGAGAGTTATCATTTATAACTCTGCAGGTTTGTGAATTGCAGTGGCCCTGAGCTCCATTTGTCAACTCGCATTTTTGGGAGCTGGCCGCAAAAGCGCAGGATTGCTTCAGGCCCTATTCTGGTTCCGGGAGGCAGGCTGAGCCTGTGCTTCATTCTTCTTCCTGATGGGGAAATAGAGTGACCTGTGCCTGTCCCAACACCTAGAGCTAGTCTCTCGTTGGTTCCCCGTCTTCCCGTTCATCCTCAGGACAAATTGCAACCTGTACGAAACAAACAGGAGGTTCCAGGTGCTGATTCTCCAAGTAGGGAGATTGTTAGTAAAGCGGCTGGAATGGCGAACCCGAGCACAAGGAGAGGAGAAATGAGGTGCGTTTTAGAAACCTTTCCCGATCACACGGTGTACCATCTTCTGGGTTTCCCAGGCATGTTTTCGATGTAGGAAGATGCCCTTGAACCTGGAGATTTGGGACCCATGGGGTGGGTACCACGCGGTATTACTTTAAACAGTCTGCGTTTGCTCACCCAACCTCACCAATCCTCTCAGCCCCAAGATTGTCCAGCCTTTTGTCTCATCCAGCTGTGGGTCTAGATATGGTCAATCCAGGTTGCATCAGAGCCTCCGAACGGATTTTGTAAGAATTTCTCTCTCTTTCACTGTCTTTGTTTTATGGCGTTCATTTTAAGTAATTTATTTTGATAATGGGGTTGAGCTGCTTTTCCCTGCTGTGTTTATGCCGCTTTACACCCTCTTGATTCAACTCCAGAGAGATATCAATACATAGGTTTTAAGATTCTTGCTAGTCAGATATATTCTTGTGCGGTGAATAGGGGGTGTTGAGTCCAGTTCACTGAGCAGGGAGGAGGTCTTGTCTGTTACATATTTGGCTTATGGAACGGTATGTGAGCTAATTTCAAACCCTTGTTTTATGCATCAGCCCACCTCACCTTTCCCGTTAAGCAGCCATAGTGTGTCTTCTAAATGTGTGACTCTGTTCTGTTTTGTAATTCAGTTCAAGTGTAGCGATTTCGACATGCCCTCTATAAGTGATATCTTAGGATAAGAGTCTTTTTCTGTGTGACTTATTTCACTTAGAATCCTCGTCCCTAAATCCACTCATCATGCTGCTACTAGCCTTATGACATTGATTTCATGGCTGAGTGATATTCCATTGTGCCTAAGTACCACAACTTCTTTATCCATTTTTCTCTTTCCTGGGATACTTAAGGTGTAGCTAAGTGGAGGTTCTTGTACACAGAGCAGCCCTAAACTTTGGGGTGCCTGTGTCTTGTTGATTTTTAGTTTTCCCAATTTATACGCCCATGAGTGGAAGTGCCCTATGCTCTGTAAGCTGTGTTTATTACATGTTTCAGGACACACCGTACACTTCTCCAGAGTGGCTGTTGGCAATTGACATCCCACCCCTCAGCCTAGCAAGGCTCCCATGTCTCCATGGCCTGTCCTGCATTTCTGGTGTTTACTCTTTTTGCAGCGTGGCCCTTTTGACCGATGGCAAGCGAGACTTCTTTGTAGTGCTGATTTGCACTTCCGGCTTGCTTGGTTGGCCAAAAAGGGCGTATGCGTTTTTTCCTGAATATATTCAGCAAAAAACGCATACGCCCTTTTTGGCCAAGGGCATCATTGTCAACGTTTTGCCGCTTTTCATGTGCTTTAAAGGCGAGTCGAATCTACCTCCTGAAATCTGTTTCCTGCAATTCTGCCTTGCTTTCAAATCCTCTTCGTTGCCTTCCCTCAATATATTTGTGGACGAGAGTTATCATTTATAACTCTGCAGGTTTGTGAATTGCAGTGGCCCTGAGCTCCATTTGTCAACTCGCTTTTTTGGGAGCTGGCCGCAAAAGCGCAGGATTGCTTCAGGCCCTATTCTGGTTCCGGGGGGCAGGCTGAGCCTGTGCTTCATTCTTCTTCCTGATGGGGAAATAGAGTGACCTGTGCCTGTCCCAACACCTAGAGCTAGTCTCTCGTTGGTTCCCCCTCTTCCCGTTCATCCTCAGGACAAATTGCAACCTGTACGAAACAAACAGGAGCTTCAAGGTGCTGATTCTCCAAGTAGGGAGATTGTTAGTAAAGCGGCTGGAATGGCGAACCCGAGCACAAGGAGAGGAGAAATGAGGTGCGTTTTAGAAACCTTTCCCGATCACACGGTGTACCATCTTCTGGGTTTCCCAGGCATGTTTTCGATGTAGGAAGATGCCCTTGAACCTGGAGATTTGGGACCCATGGGGTGGGTACCCCGCGGTATTACTTTAAACGGTCTGCGTTTGCTCACCCAACCTCACCAATCCTCTCAGCCCCAAGATTGTCCAGCCTTTTGTCTCATCCAGCTGTGGGTCTAGATATGGTCAATCCAGGTTGTATCAGAGCCTCCGAACGGATTTTGTAAGAATTTCTCTCTCTTTCACTGTCTTTGTTTTATGGCGTTCATTTTAAGTAATTTATTTTGATAATGGGGTTGAGCTGCTTTTCCCTGCTGTGTTTATGCCGCTTTACACCCTCTTGATTCAACTCCAGAGAGATATCAATACATAGGTTTTAAGATTCTTGCTAGTCAGATATATTCTTGTGCGGTGAATAGGGGGTGTTGAGTCCAGTTCACTGAGCAGGGAGGAGGTCTTGTCTGTTACATATTTGGCTTATGGAACGGTATGTGAGCTAATTTCAAACCCTTGTTTTATGCATCAGCCCACCTCACCTTTCCCGTTAAGCAGCCATAGTGTGTCTTCTAAATGTGTGACTCTGTTCTGTTTTGTAATTCAGTTCAAGTGTAGCGATTTCGACATGCCCTCTATAAGTGATATCTTAGGATAAGAGTCTTTTTCTGTGTGACTTACTTCACTTAGAATCCTCGTCCCTAAATCCACTCATCATGCTGCTACTAGCCTTATGACATTGATTTCATGGCTGAGTGATATTCCATTGTGCCTAAGTACCACAACTTCTTTATCCATTTTTCTCTTTCCTGGGATACTTAAGTTGTACCTAAGTGGAGGTTCTTGTACACAGAGCAGCCCTAAACTTTGGGGTGCCTGTGTCTTGTTGATTTTTAGTTTTCCCAATTTATACGCCCATGAGTGGAAGTGCCCTATGCTCTGTAAGCTGTGTTTATTACATGTTTCAGGACACACCGTACACTTCTCCAGAGTGGCTGTTGGCAATTGACATCCCACCCCTCAGCCTAGCAAGGCTCCCATGTCTCCATGGCCTGTCCTGCATTTCTGGTGTTTACTCTTTTTGCAGCGTGGCCCTTTTGGCCGATGGCAAGCGAGACTTGTTTGTAGTGCTGATTTGCACTTCTGGCTTGCTTGGTTGGCCAAAAAGGGCGTATGCGTTTTTTCCTGAATATATTCAGCAAAAAACGCATACGCCCTTTTTGGCCAAGGGCATCATTGTCAACGTTTTGCCGCTTTTCATGTGCTTTAAAGGCGAGTCGAATCTACCTCCTGAAATCTGTTTCCTGCAATTCTGCCTTGCTTTCAAATCCTCTTCGTTGCCTTCCCTCAATATATTTGTGGACAAGAGTTATCATTTATAACTCTGCAGGTTTGTGAATTGCAGTGGCCCTGAGCTCCATTTGTCAACTCGCTTTTTTGGGAGCTGGCCGCAAAAGCGCAGGATTGCTTCAGGCCCTATTCTGGTTCCGGGGGGCAGGCTGAGCCTGTGCTTCATTCTTCTTCCTGATGGGGAAATAGAGTGACCTGTGCCTGTCCCAACACCTAGAGCTAGTCTCTCGTTGGTTCCCCCTCTTCCCGTTCATCCTCAGGACAAATTGCAACCTGTACGAAACAAACAGGAGGTTCCAGGTGCTGATTCTCCAAGTAGGGAGATTGTTAGTAAAGCGGCTGGAATGGCGAACCCGAGCACAAGGAGAGGAGAAATGAGGTGCGTTTTAGAAACCTTTCCCGATCACACGGTGTACCATCTTCTGGGTTTCCCAGGCATGTTTTCGATGTAGGAAGATGCCCTTGAACCTGGAGATTTGGGACCCATGGGGTGGGTACCACGCGGTATTACTTTAAACAGTCTGCGTTTGCTCACCCAACCTCACCAATCCTCTCAGCCCCAAGATTGTCCAGCCTTTTGTCTCATCCAGCTGTGGGTCTAGATATGGTCAATCCAGGTTGCATCAGAGCCTCCGAACGGATTTTGTAAGAATTTCTCTCTCTTTCACTGTCTTTGTTTTATGGCGTTCATTTTAAGTAATTTATTTTGATAATGGGGTTGAGCTGCTTTTCCCTGCTGTGTTTATGCCGCTTTACACCCTCTTGATTCAACTCCAGAGAGATATCAATACATAGGTTTTAAGATTCTTGCTAGTCAGATATATTCTTGTGCGGTGAATAGGGGGTGTTGAGTCCAGTTCACTGAGCAGGGAGGAGGTCTTGTCTGTTACATATTTGGCTTATGGAACGGTATGTGAGCTAATTTCAAACCCTTGTTTTATGCATCAGCCCACCTCACCTTTCCCGTTAAGCAGCCATAGTGTGTCTTCTAAATGTGTGACTCTGTTCTGTTTTGTAATTCAGTTCAAGTGTAGCGATTTCGACATGCCCTCTATAAGTGATATCTTAGGATAAGAGTCTTTTTCTGTGTGACTTATTTCACTTAGAATCCTCGTCCCTAAATCCACTCATCATGCTGCTACTAGCCTTATGACATTGATTTCATGGCTGAGTGATATTCCATTGTGCCTAAGTACCACAACTTCTTTATCCATTTTTCTCTTTCCTGGGATACTTAAGGTGTAGCTAAGTGGAGGTTCTTGTACACAGAGCAGCCCTAAACTTTGGGGTGCCTGTGTCTTGTTGATTTTTAGTTTTCCCAATTTATACGCCCATGAGTGGAAGTGCCCTATGCTCTGTAAGCTGTGTTTATTACATGTTTCAGGACACACCGTACACTTCTCCAGAGTGGCTGTTGGCAATTGACATCCCACCCCTCAGCCTAGCAAGGCTCCCATGTCTCCATGGCCTGTCCTGCATTTCTGGTGTTTACTCTTTTTGCAGCGTGGCCCTTTTGACCGATGGCAAGCGAGACTTCTTTGTAGTGCTGATTTGCACTTCCGGCTTGCTTGGTTGGCCAAAAAGGGCGTATGCGTTTTTTCCTGAATATATTCAGCAAAAAACGCATACGCCCTTTTTGGCCAAGGGCATCATTGTCAACGTTTTGCCGCTTTTCATGTGCTTTAAAGGCGAGTCGAATCTACCTCCTGAAATCTGTTTCCTGCAATTCTGCCTTGCTTTCAAATCCTCTTCGTTGCCTTCCCTCAATATATTTGTGGACGAGAGTTATCATTTATAACTCTGCAGGTTTGTGAATTGCAGTGGCCCTGAGCTCCATTTGTCAACTCGCTTTTTTGGGAGCTGGCCGCAAAAGCGCAGGATTGCTTCAGGCCCTATTCTGGTTCCGGGGGGCAGGCTGAGCCTGTGCTTCATTCTTCTTCCTGATGGGGAAATAGAGTGACCTGTGCCTGTCCCAACACCTAGAGCTAGTCTCTCGTTGGTTCCCCCTCTTCCCGTTCATCCTCAGGACAAATTGCAACCTGTACGAAACAAACAGGAGCTTCAAGGTGCTGATTCTCCAAGTAGGGAGATTGTTAGTAAAGCGGCTGGAATGGCGAACCCGAGCACAAGGAGAGGAGAAATGAGGTGCGTTTTAGAAACCTTTCCCGATCACACGGTGTACCATCTTCTGGGTTTCCCAGGCATGTTTTCGATGTAGGAAGATGCCCTTGAACCTGGAGATTTGGGACCCATGGGGTGGGTACCCCGCGGTATTACTTTAAACGGTCTGCGTTTGCTCACCCAACCTCACCAATCCTCTCAGCCCCAAGATTGTCCAGCCTTTTGTCTCATCCAGCTGTGGGTCTAGATATGGTCAATCCAGGTTGTATCAGAGCCTCCGAACGGATTTTGTAAGAATTTCTCTCTCTTTCACTGTCTTTGTTTTATGGCGTTCATTTTAAGTAATTTATTTTGATAATGGGGTTGAGCTGCTTTTCCCTGCTGTGTTTATGCCGCTTTACACCCTCTTGATTCAACTCCAGAGAGATATCAATACATAGGTTTTAAGATTCTTGCTAGTCAGATATATTCTTGTGCGGTGAATAGGGGGTGTTGAGTCCAGTTCACTGAGCAGGGAGGAGGTCTTGTCTGTTACATATTTGGCTTATGGAACGGTATGTGAGCTAATTTCAAACCCTTGTTTTATGCATCAGCCCACCTCACCTTTCCCGTTAAGCAGCCATAGTGTGTCTTCTAAATGTGTGACTCTGTTCTGTTTTGTAATTCAGTTCAAGTGTAGCGATTTCGACATGCCCTCTATAAGTGATATCTTAGGATAAGAGTCTTTTTCTGTGTGACTTACTTCACTTAGAATCCTCGTCCCTAAATCCACTCATCATGCTGCTACTAGCCTTATGACATTGATTTCATGGCTGAGTGATATTCCATTGTGCCTAAGTACCACAACTTCTTTATCCATTTTTCTCTTTCCTGGGATACTTAAGTTGTACCTAAGTGGAGGTTCTTGTACACAGAGCAGCCCTAAACTTTGGGGTGCCTGTGTCTTGTTGATTTTTAGTTTTCCCAATTTATACGCCCATGAGTGGAAGTGCCCTATGCTCTGTAAGCTGTGTTTATTACATGTTTCAGGACACACCGTACACTTCTCCAGAGTGGCTGTTGGCAATTGACATCCCACCCCTCAGCCTAGCAAGGCTCCCATGTCTCCATGGCCTGTCCTGCATTTCTGGTGTTTACTCTTTTTGCAGCGTGGCCCTTTTGGCCGATGGCAAGCGAGACTTGTTTGTAGTGCTGATTTGCACTTCTGGCTTGCTTGGTTGGCCAAAAAGGGCGTATGCGTTTTTTCCTGAATATATTCAGCAAAAAACGCATACGCCCTTTTTGGCCAAGGGCATCATTGTCAACGTTTTGCCGCTTTTCATGTGCTTTAAAGGCGAGTCGAATCTACCTCCTGAAATCTGTTTCCTGCAATTCTGCCTTGCTTTCAAATCCTCTTCGTTGCCTTCCCTCAATATATTTGTGGACAAGAGTTATCATTTATAACTCTGCAGGTTTGTGAATTGCAGTGGCCCTGAGCTCCATTTGTCAACTCGCTTTTTTGGGAGCTGGCCGCAAAAGCGCAGGATTGCTTCAGGCCCTATTCTGGTTCCGGGGGGCAGGCTGAGCCTGTGCTTCATTCTTCTTCCTGATGGGGAAATAGAGTGACCTGTGCCTGTCCCAACACCTAGAGCTAGTCTCTCGTTGGTTCCCCCTCTTCCCGTTCATCCTCAGGACAAATTGCAACCTGTACGAAAGAAACAGGAGCTTCAAGGTGCTGATTCTCCAAGTAGGGAGATTGTTAGTAAAGCGGCTGGAATGGCGAACCCGAGCACAAGGAGAGGAGAAATGAGGTGCGTTTTAGAAACCTTTCCCGATCACACGGTGTACCATCTTCTGGGTTTCCCAGGCATGTTTTCGATGTAGGAAGATGCCCTTGAACCTGGAGATTTGGGACCCATGGGGTGGGTACCACGCGGTATTACTTTAAACGGTCTGCGTTTGCTCACCCAACCTCACCAATCCTCTCAGCCCCATGATTGTCAAGCCTTTTGTCTCATCCAGCTGTGGGTGTAGATATGGTCAATCCAGGTTGTATCAGAGCCTCCGAACGGATTTTGTAAGAATTTCTCTCTCTTTCACTGTCTTTGTTTTATGGCGTTCATTTTAAGTAATTTATTTTGATAATGGGGTTGAGCTGCTTTTCCCTGCTGTGTTTATGCCGCTTTACACCCTCTTGATTCAACTCCAGAGAGATATCAATACATAGGTTTTAAGATTCTTGATAGTCAGATATATTCTTGTGCGGTGAATAGGGGGTGTTGAGTCCAGTTCACTGAGCAGGGAGGAGGTCTTGTCTGTTACATATTTGGCTTATGGAACGGTATGTGAGCTAATTTCAAACCCTTGTTTTATGCATCAGCCCACCTCACCTTTCCCGTTAAGCAGCCATAGTGTGTCTTCTAAATGTGTGACTCTGTTCTGTTTTGTAATTCAGTTCAAGTGTAGCGATTTCGACATGCCCTCTATAAGTGATATCTTAGGATAAGAGTCTTTTTCTGTGTGACTTATTTCACTTAGAATCCTCGTCCCTAAATCCACTCATCATGCTGCTACTAGCCTTATGACATTGATTTCATGGCTGAGTGATATTCCATTGTGCCTAAGTACCACAACTTCTTTATCCATTTTTCTCTTTCCTGGGATACTTAAGGTGTAGCTAAGTGGAGGTTCTTGTACACAGAGCAGCCCTAAACTTTGGGGTGCCTGTGTCTTGTTGATTTTTAGTTTTCCCAATTTATACGCCCATGAGTGGAAGTGCCCTATGCTCTGTAAGCTGTGTTTATTACATGTTTCAGGACACACCGTACACTTCTCCAGAGTGGCTGTTGGCAATTGACATCCCACCCCTCAGCCTAGCAAGGCTCCCATGTCTCCATGGCCTGTCCTGCATTTCTGGTGTTTACTCTTTTTGCAGCGTGGCCCTTTTGACCGATGGCAAGCGAGACTTGTTTGTAGTGCTGATTTGCACTTCCGGCTTGCTTGGTTGGCCAAAAAGGGCGTATGCGTTTTTTCCTGAATATATTCAGGAAAAAACGCATACGCCCTTTTTGGCTAAGGGCATCATTGTCAACGTTTTGCCGCTTTTCATGTGCTTTAAAGGCGAGTCGAATCTACCTCCTGAAATCTGTTTCCTGCAATTCTGCCTTGCTTTCAAATCCTCTTCGTTGCCTTCCCTCAATATATTTGTGGACAAGAGTTATCATTTATAACTCTGCAGGTTTGTGAATTGCAGTGGCCCTGAGCTCCATTTGTCAACTCGCTTTTTTGGGAGCTGGCCGCAAAAGCGCAGGATTGCTTCAGGCCCTATTCTGGTTCCGGGGGGCAGGCTGAGCCTGTGCTTCATTCTTCTTCCTGATGGGGAAATAGAGTGACCTGTGCCTGTCCCAACACCTAGAGCTAGTCTCTCGTTGGTTCCCCCTCTTCCCGTTCATCCTCAGGACAAATTGCAACCTGTACGAAAGAAACAGGAGCTTCAAGGTGCTGATTCTCCAAGTAGGGAGATTGTTAGTAAAGCGGCTGGAATGGCGAACCCGAGCACAAGGAGAGGAGAAATGAGGTGCGTTTTAGAAACCTTTCCCGATCACACGGTGTACCATCTTCTGGGTTTCCCAGGCATGTTTTCGATGTAGGAAGATGCCCTTGAACCTGGAGATTTGGGACCCATGGGGTGGGTACCACGCGGTATTACTTTAAACGGTCTGCGTTTGCTCACCCAACCTCACCAATCCTCTCAGCCCCAAGATTGTCCAGCCTTTTGTCTCATCCAGCTGTGGGTGTAGATATGGTCAATCCAGGTTTTATCAGAGCCTCCGAACGGATTTTGTAAGAATTTCTCTCTCTTTCACTGTCTTTGTTTTATGGCGTTCATTTTAAGTAATTTATTTTGATAATGGGGTTGAGCTGCTTTTCCCTGCTGTGTTTATGCCGCTTTACACCCTCTTGATTCAACTCCAGAGAGATATCAATACATAGGTTTTAAGATTCTTGATAGTCAGATATATTCTTGTGCGGTGAATAGGGGGTGTTGAGTCCAGTTCACTGAGCAGGGAGGAGGTCTTGTCTGTTACATATTTGGCTTATGGAACGGTATGTGAGCTAATTTCAAACCCTTGTTTTATGCATCAGCCCACCTCACCTTTCCCGTTAAGCAGCCATAGTGTGTCTTCTAAATGTGTGATTCTGTTCTGTTTTGTAATTCAGTTCAAGTGTAGCGATTTCGACATGCCCTCTATAAGTGATATCTTAGGATAAGAGTCTTTTTCTGTGTGACTTATTTCACTTAGAATCCTCGTCCCTAAATCCACTCATCATGCTGCTACTAGCCTTATGACATTGATTTCATGGCTGAGTGATATTCCATTGTGCCTAAGTACCACAACTTCTTTATCCATTTTTCTCTTTCCTGGGATACTTAAGGTGTAGCTAAGTGGAGGTTCTTGTACACAGAGCAGCCCTAAACTTTGGGGTGCCTGTGTCTTGTTGATTTTTAGTTTTCCCAATTTATACGCCCATGAGTGGAAGTGCCCTATGCTCTGTAAGCTGTGTTTATTACATGTTTCAGGACACACCGTACACTTCTCCAGAGTGGCTGTTGGCAATTGACATCCCACCCCTCAGCCTAGCAAGGCTCCCATGTCTCCATGGCCTGTCCTGCATTTCTGGTGTTTACTCTTTTTGCAGCGTGGCCCTTTTGACCGATGGCAAGCGAGACTTCTTTGTAGTGCTGATTTGCACTTCCGGCTTGCTAGGTTGGCCAAAAAGGGCGTATGCGTTTTTTCCTGAATATATTCAGCAAAAAACGCATACGCCCTTTTTGGCCAAGGGCATCATTGTCAACGTTTTGCCGCTTTTCATGTGCTTTAAAGGCGAGTCGAATCTACCTCCTGAAATCTGTTTCCTGCAATTCTGCCTTGCTTTCAAATCCTCTTCGTTGCCTTCCCTCAATATATTTGTGGACAAGAGTTATCATTTATAACTCTGCAGGTTTGTGAATTGCAGTGGCCCTGAGCTCCATTTGTCAACTCGCTTTTTTGGGAGCTGGCCGCAAAAGCGCAGGATTGCTTCAGGCCCTATTCTGGTTCCGGGAGGCAGGCTGAGCCTGTGCTTCATTCTTCTTCCTGATGGGGAAATAGAGTGACCTGTGCCTGTCCCAACACCTAGAGCTAGTCTCTCGTTGGTTCCCCCTCTTCCCGTTCATCCTCAGGACAAATTGCAACCTGTACGAAAGAAACAGGAGCTTCAAGGTGCTGATTCTCCAAGTAGGGAGATTGTTAGTAAAGCGGCTGGAATCGGGAACCCGAGCACAAGGAGAGGAGAAATGAGGTGCGTTTTAGAAACCTTTCCCGATCACACGGTGTACCATCTTCTGGGTTTCCCAGGCATGTTTTCGATGTAGGAAGATGCCCTTGAACCTGGAGATTTGGGACCCATGGGATGGGTAACACGCGGTATTACTTTAAACGGTCTGCGTTTGCTCACCCAACCTCACCAATCCTCTCAGCCCCAAGATTGTCCAGCCTTTTGTCTCATCCAGCTGTGGGTGTAGATATGGTCAATCCAGGTTGTATCAGAGCCTCCGAACGGATTTTGTAAGAATTTCTCTCTCTTTCACTGTCTTTGTTTTATGGCGTTCATTTTAAGTAATTTATTTTGATAATGGGGTTGAGCTGCTTTTCCCTGCTGTGTTTATGCCGCTTTACACCCTCTTGATTCAACTCCAGAGAGATATCAATACATAGGTTTTAAGATTCTTGATAGTCAGATATATTCTTGTGCGGTGAATAGGGGGTGTTGAGTCCAGTTCACTGAGCAGGGAGGAGGTCTTGTCTGTTACATATTTGGCTTATGGAACGGTATGTGAGCTAATTTCAAACCCTTGTTTTATGCATCAGCCCACCTCACCTTTCCCGTTAAGCAGCCATAGTGTGTCTTCTAAATGTGTGACTCTGTTCTGTTTTGTAATTCAGTTCAAGTGTAGCGATTTCGACATGCCCTCTATAAGTGATATCTTAGGATAAGAGTCTTTTTCTGTGTGACTTATTTCACTTAGAATCCTCGTCCCTAAATCCACTCATCATGCTGCTACTAGCCTTATGACATTGATTTCATGGCTGAGTGATATTCCATTGTGCCTAAGTACCACAACTTCTTTATCCATTTTTCTCTTTCCTGGGATACTTAAGGTGTAGCTAAGTGGAGGTTCTTGTACACAGAGCAGCCCTAAACTTTGGGGTGCCTGTGTCTTGTTGATTTTTAGTTTTCCCAATTTATACGCCCATGAGTGGAAGTGCCCTATGCTCTGTAAGCTGTGTTTATTACATGTTTCAGGACACACCGTACACTTCTCCAGAGTGGCTGTTGGCAATTGACATCCCACCCCTCAGCCTAGCAAGGCTCCCATGTCTCCATGGCCTGTCCTGCATTTCTGGTGTTTACTCTTTTCGCAGCGTGGCCCTTTTGACCGATGGCAAGCGAGACTTCTTTGTAGTGCTGATTTGCACTTCCGGCTTGCTTGGTTGGCCAAAAAGGGCGTATGCGTTTTTTCCTGAATATATTCAGGAAAAAACGCATACGCCCTTTTTGGCCAAGGGCATCATTGTCAACGTTTTGCTGCTTTTCATGTGCTTTAAAGGCGAGTCGAATCTACCTCCTGAAATCTGTTTCCTGCAATTCTGCCTTGCTTTCAAATCTTCTTCATTGCCTTCCCTCAATATATTTGTGGACGAGAGTTATCATTTATAACTCTGCAGGTTTGTGAATTGCAGTGGCCCTGAGCTCCATTTGTCAACTCGCTTTTTTGGGAGCTGGCCGCAAAAGTGCAGGATTGCTTCAGGCCCTATTCTGGTTCCGGGGGGCAGGCTGAGCCTGTGCTTCATTCTTCTTCCTGATGGGGAAATAGAGTGACCTGTGCCTGTCCCAACACCTAGAGCTAGTCTCTCATTGGTTCCCCGTCTTCCCGTTCATCCTCAGGACAAATTGCAACCTGTACGAAACAAACAGGAGGTTCAAGGTGCTGATTCTCCAAGTAGGAAGATTGTTAGTAAAGCGGCTGGAATGGCGAACCCGAGCACAAGGAGAGGAGAAATGAGGTGCGTTTTAGAAACCTTTCCCGATCACACGGTGTACCATCTTCTGGGTTTCCCAGGCATGTTTTCGATGTAGGAAGATGCCCTTGAACCTGGAGATTTGGGACCCATGGCGTGGGTACCACGCGGTATTACTTTAAACGGTCTGCGTTTGCTCACCCAACCTCACCAATCCTCTCAGCCCCAAGATTGTCCAGCCTTTTGTCTCATCCAGCTGTGTGTCTAGATATGGTCAATGCAGGTTGCATCAGAGCCTCCGAACGGATTTTGTAAGAATTTCTCTCTCTTTCACTGTCTTTGTTTTATGGCGTTCATTTTAAGTAATTTATTTTGATAATGGGGTTGAGCTGCTTTTCCCTGCTGTGTTTATGCCGCTTTACACCCTCTTGATTCAACTCCAGAGAGATATCAATACATAGGTTTTAAGATTCTTGCTAGTCAGATATATTCTTGTGCGGTGAATAGGGGGTGTTGAGTCCAGTTCACTGAGCAGGAAGGAGGTCTTGTCTGTTACATATTTGGCTTATGGAACGGTATGTGAGCTAATTTCAAACCCTTGTTTTATGCATCACCCCACCTCACCTTTCCCGTTAAGCAGCCATAGTGTGTCTTCTAAATGTGTGACTCTGTTCTGTTTTGTAATTCAGTTCAAGTGTAGCGATTTCGACATGCCCTCTATAAGTGATATCTTAGGATAAGAGTCTTTTTCTGTGTGACTTATTTCACTTAGAATCCTCGTCCCTAAATCCACTCATCATGCTGCTACTAGCCTTATGACATTGATTTCATGGCTGAGTGATATTCCATTGTGCCTAAGTACCACAACTTCTTTATCCATTTTTCTCTTTCCTGGCATGTTTAAGGTGTACCTAAGTGGAGGTTCTTGTACACAGAGCAGCCGGAAACTTTGGGGTGCCTGTGTCTTGTTGATTTTTAGTTTTCCCAATTTATACGCCCATGAGTGGAAGTGCCCTATGCTCTGTAAGCTGTGTTTATTACATGTTTCAGGACACACCGTACACTTCTCCAGAGTGGCTGTTGACAATTGGCATGCTGCCCATCAGCGTAGCAAGGCTCCCATGTCTCCATGGCCTGTCCTGAATTTCTGGTTTTTACACTTTTGGCAGCATGGCCCTTTTGACCGATGGCAAGCGAGACTTCTTTGTAGTGCTGATTTGCACTTCCGGCTTGCTTGGTTGGCCAAAAAGGGCGTATGCGTTTTTTCCTGAATATATTCAGGAAAAAACGCATACGCCCTTTTTGGCCAAGGGCATCATTGTCAACGTTTTGCTGCTTTTCATGTGCTTTAAAGGCGAGTCGAATCTACCTCCTGAAATCTGTTTCCTGCAATTCTGCCTTGCTTTCAAATCTTCTTCATTGCCTTCCCTCAATATATTTGTGGACGAGAGTTATCATTTATAACTCTGCAGGTTTGTGAATTGCAGTGGCCCTGAGCTCCATTTGTCAACTCGCTTTTTTGGAGGCTGGCCGCAAAAGCGCAGGATTGCTTCAGGCCCTATTCTGGTTCCGGGGGGCAGGCTGAGCCTGTGCTTCATTCTTCTTCCTGATGGGGAAATAGAGTGACCTGTGCCTGTCCCAACACCTAGAGCTAGTCTCTCGTTGGTTCCCCGTCTTCCCGTTCATCCTCAGGACAAATTGCAACCTGTACGAAACAAACAGGAGGTTCAAGGTGCTGATTCTCCAAGTAGGGAGATTGTTAGTAAAGCGGCTGGAATGGCGAACCCGAGCACAAGGAGAGGAGAAATGAGGTGCGTTTTAGAAACCTTTCCCGATCACACGGTGTACCATCTTCTGGGTTTCCCAGGCATGTTTTCGATGTAGGAAGATGCCCTTGAACCTGGAGATTTGGGACCCATGGCGTGGGTACCACGCGGTATTACTTTAAACGGTCTGCGTTTGCTCACCCAACCTCACCAATCCTCTCAGCCCCAAGATTGTCCAGCCTTTTGTCTCATCCAGCTGTGGGTCTAGATATGGTCAATCCAGGTTGCATCAGAGCCTCCGAACGGATTTTGTAAGAATTTCTCTCTCTTTCACTGTCTTTGTTTTATGGCGTTCATTTTAAGTAATTTATTTTGATAATGGGGTTGAGCTGCTTTTCCCTGCTGTGTTTATGCCGCTTTACACCCTCTTGATTCAACTCCAGAGAGATATCAATACATAGGTTTCAAGATTCTTGCTAGTCAGATATATTCTTGTGCGGTGAATAGGGGGTGTTGAGTCCAGTTCACTGAGCAGGGAGGAGGTCTTGTCTGTTACATATTTGGCTTATGGAACGGTATGTGAGCTAATTTCAAACCCTTGTTTTATGCATCAGCCCACCTCACCTTTCCCGTTAAGCAGCCATAGTGGGTCTTCTAAATGTGTGACTCTGTTCTGTTTTGTAATTCAGTTCAAGTGTAGCGATTTCGACATGCCCTCTATAAGTGATATCTTAGGATAAGAGTCTTTTTCTGTGTGACTTATTTCACTTAGAATCCTCGTCCCTAAATCCACTCATCATGCTGCTACTAGCCTTATGACATTGATTTCATGGCTGAGTGATATTCCATTGTGCCTAAGTACCACAACTTCTTTATCCATTTTTCTCTTTCCTGGGATACTTAAGGTGTAGCTAAGTGGAGGTTCTTGTACACAGAGCAGCCCTAAACTTTGGGGTGCCTGTGTCTTGTTGATTTTTAGTTTTCCCAATTTATACGCCCATGAGTGGAAGTGCCCTATGCTCTGTAAGCTGTGTTTATTACATGTTTCAGGACACACCGTACACTTCTCCAGAGTGGCTGTTGGCAATTGACATCCCACCCCGAAGCCTAGCAAGGCTCCCATGTCTCCATGGCCTGTCCTGCATTTCTGGTGTTTACTCTTTTTGCAGCGTGGCCCTTTTGACCTATGGCAAGCGAGACTTCTTTGTAGTGCTGATTTGCACTTCCGGCTTGCTTGGTTGGCCAAAAAGGGCGTATGCGTTTTTTCCTGAATATATTCAGCAAAAAACGCATACGCCCTTTTTGGCCAAGGGCATCATTGTCAACGTTTTGCCGCTTTTCATGTGCTTTAAAGGCGAGTCGAATCTACCTCCTGAAATCTGTTTCCTGCAATTCTGCCTTGCTTTCAAATCCTCTTCGTTGCCTTCCCTCAATATATTTGTGGACGAGAGTTATCATTTATAACTCTGCAGGTTTGTGAATTGCAGTGGCCCTGAGCTCCATTTGTCAACTCGCTTTTTTGGGAGCTGGCCGCAAAAGCGCAGGATTGCTTCAGGCCCTATTCTGGTTCCGGGGGGCAGGCTGAGCCTGTGCTTCATTCTTCTTCCTGATGGGGAAATAGAGTGACCTGTGCCTGTCCCAACACCTAGAGCTAGTCTCTCGTTGGTTCCCCCTCTTCCCGTTCATCCTCAGGACAAATTGCAACCTGTACGAAAGAAACAGGAGCTTCAAGGTGCTGATTCTCCAAGTAGGGAGATTGTTAGTAAAGCGGCTGGAATGGCGAACCCGAGCACAAGGAGAGGAGAAATGAGGTGCGTTTTAGAAACCTTTCCCGATCACACGCTGTACCATCTTCTGCGTTTCCCATGCACGTTTTCAATGTAGGAAGATGCCCTTGAACCTGGAGATTTGGGACCCATGGGGTGGGTACCCCGCGGTATTACTTTAAAGGGTCTGCGTTTCCTCACCCAACCTCACCAAACCTCTCAGCCCCAAGAGTGTCCAGCCTTATGTCTCATCCAGCTGTGGGTCTAGATATGGTCAATCCAGGTTGCATCAGAGCCTCCGAACGGATTTTGTAAGAATTTCTCTCTCTTTCACTGTCTTTGTTTTATGGCGTTCATTTTAAGTAATTTATTTTGATAATGGGGTTGAGCTGCTTTTCCCTGCTGTGTTTATGCCGCTTTACACCCTCTTGATTCAACTCCAGAGAGATATCAATACATAGGTTTTAAGATTCTTGCTAGTCAGGTATATTCTGGTGCGGTGAATAGGGGGTGTTGAGTCCAGTTCACTGAGCAGGGAGGAGGTCTTGTCTGTTACATATTTGGCTTATGGAACGGTATGTGAGCTAATTTCAAACCCTTGTTTTATGCATCACCCCACCTCACCTTTCCCGTTAAGCAGCCATAGTGTGTCTTCTAAATATGTGACTCTGTTCTGTTTTGTAATTCACTTCAAGTGTAGCGATTTTCACATGCCCTCTATAAGTGATATCTTAGGATAACTGTCTTTTTCTGTGTGACTTATTTCACTTAGAATCCTCGTCCCTAAATCCACTCATCATGCTGCTACTAGCCTTATGACATTGATTTCATGGCTGAGTGATATTCCATTGTGCCTAAGTACCACAACTTCTTTATCCATTTTTCTCTTTCCTGGCATGTTTAAGGTGTACCTAAGTGGAGGTTCTTGTACACAGAGCAGCCGGAAACTTTGGGGTGCCTGTGTCTTGTTGATTTTTAGTTTTCCCAATTTATACGCCCATGAGTGGAAGTGCCCTATGCTCTGTAAGCTGTGTTTATTACATGTTTCAGGACACACCGTACACTTCTCCAGAGTGGCTGTTGACAATTGGCATGCTGCCCATCAGCGTAGCAAGGCTCCCATGTCTCCATGGCCTGTCCTGAATTTCTGGTTTTTACACTTTTGGCAGCATGGCCCTTTTGACCGATGGCAAGCGAGACTTCTTTGTAGTGCTGATTTGCACTTCCGGCTTGCTTGGTTGGCCAAAAAGGGCGTATGCGTTTTTTCCTGAATATATTCAGGAAAAAACGCATACGCCCTTTTTGGCCAAGGGCATCATTGTCAACGTTTTGCTGCTTTTCATGTGCTTTAAAGGCGAGTCGAATCTACCTCCTGAAATCTGTTTCCTGCAATTCTGCCTTGCTTTCAAATCTTCTTCATTGCCTTCCCTCAATATATTTGTGGACGAGAGTTATCATTTATAACTCTGCAGGTTTGTGAATTGCAGTGGCCCTGAGCTCCATTTGTCAACTCGCTTTTTTGGGAGCTGGCCGCAAAAGCGCAGGATTGCTTCAGGCCCTATTCTGGTTCCGGGGGGCAGGCTGAGCCTGTGCTTCATTCTTCTTCCTGATGGGGAAATAGAGTGACCTGTGCCTGTCCCAACACCTAGAGCTAGTCTCTCGTTGGTTCCCCGTCTTCCCGTTCATCCTCAGGACAAATTGCAACCTGTACGAAACAAACAGGAGGTTCAAGGTGCTGATTCTCCAAGTAGGGAGATTGTTAGTAAAGCGGCTGGAATGGCGAACCCGAGCACAAGGAGAGGAGAAATGAGGTGCGTTTTAGAAACCTTTCCCGATCACACGGTGTACCATCTTCTGGGTTTCCCAGGCATGTTTTCGATGTAGGAAGATGCCCTTGAACCTGGAGATTTGGGACCCATGGCGTGGGTACCACGCGGTATTACTTTAAACGGTCTGCGTTTGCTCACCCAACCTCACCAATCCTCTCAGCCCCAAGATTGTCCAGCCTTTTGTCTCATCCAGCTGTGGGTCTAGATATGGTCAATCCAGGTTGCATCAGAGCCTCCGAACGGATTTTGTAAGAATTTCTCTCTCTTTCACTGTCTTTGTTTTATGGCGTTCATTTTAAGTAATTTATTTTGATAATGGGGTTGAGCTGCTTTTCCCTGCTGTGTTTATGCCGCTTTACACCCTCTTGATTCAACTCCAGAGAGATATCAATACATAGGTTTCAAGATTCTTGCTAGTCAGATATATTCTTGTGCGGTGAATAGGGGGTGTTGAGTCCAGTTCACTGAGCAGGGAGGAGGTCTTGTCTGTTACATATTTGGCTTATGGAACGGTATGTGAGCTAATTTCAAACCCTTGTTTTATGCATCAGCCCACCTCACCTTTCCCGTTAAGCAGCCATAGTGGGTCTTCTAAATGTGTGACTCTGTTCTGTTTTGTAATTCAGTTCAAGTGTAGCGATTTCGACATGCCCTCTATAAGTGATATCTTAGGATAAGAGTCTTTTTCTGTGTGACTTATTTCACTTAGAATCCTCGTCCCTAAATCCACTCATCATGCTGCTACTAGCCTTATGACATTGATTTCATGGCTGAGTGATATTCCATTGTGCCTAAGTACCACAACTTCTTTATCCATTTTTCTCTTTCCTGGGATACTTAAGGTGTAGCTAAGTGGAGGTTCTTGTACACAGAGCAGCCCTAAACTTTGGGGTGCCTGTGTCTTGTTGATTTTTAGTTTTCCCAATTTATACGCCCATGAGTGGAAGTGCCCTATGCTCTGTAAGCTGTGTTTATTACATGTTTCAGGACACACCGTACACTTCTCCAGAGTGGCTGTTGGCAATTGACATCCCACCCCGAAGCCTAGCAAGGCTCCCATGTCTCCATGGCCTGTCCTGCATTTCTGGTGTTTACTCTTTTTGCAGCGTGGCCCTTTTGACCTATGGCAAGCGAGACTTCTTTGTAGTGCTGATTTGCACTTCCGGCTTGCTTGGTTGGCCAAAAAGGGCGTATGCGTTTTTTCCTGAATATATTCAGCAAAAAACGCATACGCCCTTTTTGGCCAAGGGCATCATTGTCAACGTTTTGCCGCTTTTCATGTGCTTTAAAGGCGAGTCGAATCTACCTCCTGAAATCTGTTTCCTGCAATTCTGCCTTGCTTTCAAATCCTCTTCGTTGCCTTCCCTCAATATATTTGTGGACGAGAGTTATCATTTATAACTCTGCAGGTTTGTGAATTGCAGTGGCCCTGAGCTCCATTTGTCAACTCGCTTTTTTGGGAGCTGGCCGCAAAAGCGCAGGATTGCTTCAGGCCCTATTCTGGTTCCGGGGGGCAGGCTGAGCCTGTGCTTCATTCTTCTTCCTGATGGGGAAATAGAGTGACCTGTGCCTGTCCCAACACCTAGAGCTAGTCTCTCGTTGGTTCCCCCTCTTCCCGTTCATCCTCAGGACAAATTGCAACCTGTACGAAAGAAACAGGAGCTTCAAGGTGCTGATTCTCCAAGTAGGGAGATTGTTAGTAAAGCGGCTGGAATGGCGAACCCGAGCACAAGGAGAGGAGAAATGAGGTGCGTTTTAGAAACCTTTCCCGATCACACGCTGTACCATCTTCTGCGTTTCCCATGCACGTTTTCAATGTAGGAAGATGCCCTTGAACCTGGAGATTTGGGACCCATGGGGTGGGTACCCCGCGGTATTACTTTAAAGGGTCTGCGTTTCCTCACCCAACCTCACCAAACCTCTCAGCCCCAAGAGTGTCCAGCCTTATGTCTCATCCAGCTGTGGGTCTAGATATGGTCAATCCAGGTTGCATCAGAGCCTCCGAACGGATTTTGTAAGAATTTCTCTCTCTTTCACTGTCTTTGTTTTATGGCGTTCATTTTAAGTAATTTATTTTGATAATGGGGTTGAGCTGCTTTTCCCTGCTGTGTTTATGCCGCTTTACACCCTCTTGATTCAACTCCAGAGAGATATCAATACATAGGTTTTAAGATTCTTGCTAGTCAGGTATATTCTGGTGCGGTGAATAGGGGGTGTTGAGTCCAGTTCACTGAGCAGGGAGGAGGTCTTGTCTGTTACATATTTGGCTTATGGAACGGTATGTGAGCTAATTTCAAACCCTTGTTTTATGCATCACCCCACCTCACCTTTCCCGTTAAGCAGCCATAGTGTGTCTTCTAAATATGTGACTCTGTTCTGTTTTGTAATTCACTTCAAGTGTAGCGATTTTCACATGCCCTCTATAAGTGATATCTTAGGATAACTGTCTTTTTCTGTGTGACTTATTTCACTTAGAATCCTCGTCCCTAAATCCACTCATCATGCTGCTACTAGCCTTATGACATTGATTTCATGGCTGAGTGATATTCCATTGTGCCTAAGTACCACAACTTCTTTATCCATTTTTCTCTTTCCTGGCATGTTTAAGGTGTACCTAAGTGGAGGTTCTTGTACACAGAGCAGCCCTAAACTTTGGGGTGCCTGTGTCTTGTTGATTTTTAGTTTTCCCAATTTATACGCCCATGAGTGGAAGTGCCCTATGCTCTGTAAGCTGTGTTTATTACATGTTTCAGGACACACCGTACACTTCTCCAGAGTGGCTGTTGACAATTGGCATGCTGCCCATTAGCGTAGCAAGGCTCCCATGTCTCCATGGCCTGTCCTGAATTTCTGGTTTTTACACTTTTGGCAGCATGGCCCTTTTGACCGATGGCAAGCGAGACTTCTTTGTAGTGCTGATTTGCACTTCCGGCTTGCTTGGTTGGCCAAAAAGGGCGTATGCGTTTTTTCCTGAATATATTCAGGAAAAAACGCATACGCCCTTTTTGGCCAAGGGCATCATTGTCAACGTTTTGCTGCTTTTCATGTGCTTTAAAGGCGAGTCGAATCTACCTCCTGAAATCTGTTTCCTGCAATTCTGCCTTGCTTTCAAATCTTCTTCATTGCCTTCCCTCAATATATTTGTGGACGAGAGTTATCATTTATAACTCTGCAGGTTTGTGAATTGCAGTGGCCCTGAGCTCCATTTGTCAACTCGCTTTTTTGGGAGCTGGCCGCAAAAGTGCAGGATTGCTTCAGGCCCTATTCTGGTTCCGGGGGGCAGGCTGAGCCTGTGCTTCATTCTTCTTCCTGATGGGGAAATAGAGTGACCTGTGCCTGTCCCAACACCTAGAGCTAGTCTCTCGTTGGTTCCCCGTCTTCCCGTTCATCCTCAGGACAAATTGCAACCTGTACGAAACAAACAGGAGGTTCCAGGTGCTGATTCTCCAAGTAGGGAGATTGTTAGTAAAGCGGCTGGAATGGCGAACCCGAGCACAAGGAGAGGAGAAATGAGGTGCGTTTTAGAAACCTTTCCCGATCACACGGTGTACCATCTTCTGGGTTTCCCAGGCATGTTTTCGATGTAGGAAGATGCCCTTGAACCTGGAGATTTGGGACCCATGGCGTGGGTACCACGCGGTATTACTTTAAACGGTCTGCGTTTGCTCACCCAACCTCACCAATCCTCTCAGCCCCAAGATTGTCCAGCCTTTTGTCTCATCCAGCTGTGGGTGTAGATATGGTCAATCCAGGTTGTATCAGAGCCTCCGAACGGATTTTGTAAGAATTTCTCTCTCTTTCACTGTCTTTGTTTTATGGCGTTCATTTTAAGTAATTTATTTTGATAATGGGGTTGAGCTGCTTTTCCCTGCTGTGTTTATGCCGCTTTACACCCTCTTGATTCAACTCCAGAGAGATATCAATACATAGGTTTTAAGATTCTTGCTAGTCAGATATATTCTTGTGCGGTGAATAGGGGGTGTTGAGTCCAGTTCACTGAGCAGGGAGGAGGTCTTGTCTGTTACATATTTGGCTTATGGAACGGTATGTGAGCTAATTTCAAACCCTTGTTTTATGCATCAGCCCACCTCACCTTTCCCGTTAAGCAGCCATAGTGTGTCTTCTAAATGTGTGACTCTGTTCTGTTTTGTAATTCAGTTCAAGTGTAGCGATTTCGACATGCCCTCTATAAGTGATATCTTAGGATAAGAGTCTTTTTCTGTGTGACTTATTTCACTTAGAATCCTCGTCCCTAAATCCACTCATCATGCTGCTACTAGCCTTATGACATTGATTTCATGGCTGAGTGATATTCCATTGTGCCTAAGTACCACAACTTCTTTATCCATTTTTCTCTTTCCTGGGATACTTAAGGTGTAGCTAAGTGGAGGTTCTTGTACACAGAGCAGCCCTAAACTTTGGGGTGCCTGTGTCTTGTTGATTTTTAGTTTTCCCAATTTATACGCCCATGAGTGGAAGTGCCCTATGCTCTGTAAGCTGTGTTTATTACATGTTTCAGGACACACCGTACACTTCTCCAGAGTGGCTGTTGGCAATTGACATCCCACCCCGAAGCCTAGCAAGGCTCCCATGTCTCCATGGCCTGTCCTGCATTTCTGGTGTTTACTCTTTTCGCAGCGTGGCCCTTTTGACCGATGGCAAGCGAGACTTCTTTGTAGTGCTGATTTGCACTTCCGGCCTGCTTGGTTGGCCAAAAAGGGCGTATGCGTTTTTTCCTGAATATATTCAGCAAAAAACGCATACGCCCTTTTTGGCCAAGGGCATCATTGTCAACGTTTTGCCGCTTTTCATGTGCTTTAAAGGCGAGTCGAATCTACCTCCTGAAATCTGTTTCCTGCAATTCTGCCTTGCTTTCAAATCCTCTTCGTTGCCTTCCCTCAATATATTTGTGGACGAGAGTTATCATTTATAACTCTGCAGGTTTGTGAATTGCAGTGGCCCTGAGCTCCATTTGTCAACTCGCTTTTTTGGGAGCTGGCCGCAAAAGCGCAGGATTGCTTCAGGCCCTATTCTGGTTCCGGGGGGCAGGCTGAGCCTGTGCTTCATTCTTCTTCCTGATGGGGAAATAGAGTGACCTGTGCCTGTCCCAACACCTAGAGCTAGTCTCTCGTTGGTTCCCCCTCTTCCCGTTCATCCTCAGGACAAATTGCAACCTGTACGAAAGAAACAGGAGCTTCAAGGTGCTGATTCTCCAAGTAGGGAGATTGTTAGTAAAGCGGCTGGAATGGCGAACCCGAGCACAAGGAGAGGAGAAATGAGGTGCGTTTTAGAAACCTTTCCCGATCACACGCTGTACCATCTTCTGGGTTTCCCATGCACGTTTTCAATGTAGGAAGATGCCCTTGAACCTGGAGATTTGGGACCCATGGGGTGGGTACCCCGCGGTATTACTTTAAAGGGTCTGCGTTTCCTCACCCAACCTCACCAAACCTCTCAGCCCCAAGAGTGTCCAGCCTTATGTCTCATCCAGCTGTGGGTCTAGATATGGTCAATCCAGGTTGCATCAGAGCCTCCGAACGGATTTTGTAAGAATTTCTCTCTCTTTCACTGTCTTTGTTTTATGGCGTTCATTTTAAGTAATTTATTTTGATAATGGGGTTGAGCTGCTTTTCCCTGCTGTGTTTATGCCGCTTTACACCCTCTTGATTCAACTCCAGAGAGATATCAATACATAGGTTTTAAGATTCTTGCTAGTCAGGTATATTCTGGTGCGGTGAATAGGGGGTGTTGAGTCCAGTTCACTGAGCAGGGAGGAGGTCTTGTCTGTTACATATTTGGCTTATGGAACGGTATGTGAGCTAATTTCAAACCCTTGTTTTATGCATCACCCCACCTCACCTTTCCCGTTAAGCAGCCATAGTGTGTCTTCTAAATATGTGACTCTGTTCTGTTTTGTAATTCACTTCAAGTGTAGCGATTTTCACATGCCCTCTATAAGTGATATCTTAGGATAACTGTCTTTTTCTGTGTGACTTATTTCACTTAGAATCCTCGTCCCTAAATCCACTCATCATGCTGCTACTAGCCTTATGACATTGATTTCATGGCTGAGTGATATTCCATTGTGCCTAAGTACCACAACTTCTTTATCCATTTTTCTCTTTCCTGGCATGTTTAAGGTGTACCTAAGTGGAGGTTCTTGTACACAGAGCAGCCGGAAACTTTGGGGTGCCTGTGTCTTGTTGATTTTTAGTTTTCCCAATTTATACGCCCATGAGTGGAAGTGCCCTATGCTCTGTAAGCTGTGTTTATTACATGTTTCAGGACACACCGTACACTTCTCCAGAGTGGCTGTTGACAATTGGCATGCTGCCCATTAGCGTAGCAAGGCTCCCATGTCTCCATGGCCTGTCCTGAATTTCTGGTTTTTACACTTTTGGCAGCATGGCCCTTTTGACCGATGGCAAGCGAGACTTCTTTGTAGTGCTGATTTGCACTTCCGGCTTGCTTGGTTGGCCAAAAAGGGCGTATGCGTTTTTTCCTGAATATATTCAGCAAAAAATGCATACGCCCTTTTTGGCCAAGGGCATCATTGTCAACGTTTTGCTGCTTTTCATGTGCTTTAAAGGCGAGTCGAATCTACCTCCTGAAATCTGTTTCCTGCAATTCTGCCTTGCTTTCAATTCTTCTTCATTGCCTTCCCTCAATATATTTGTGGACGAGAGTTATCATTTATAACTCTGCAGGTTTGTGAATTGCAGTGGCCCTGAGCTCCATTTGTCAACTCGCTTTTTTGGGAGCTGGCCGCAAAAGTGCAGGATTGCTTCAGGCCCTATTCTGGTTCCGGGGGGCAGGCTGAGCCTGTGCTTCATTCTTCTTCCTGATGGGGAAATAGAGTGACCTGTGCCTGTCCCAACACCTAGAGCTAGTCTCTCGTTGGTTCCCCGTCTTCCCGTTCATCCTCAGGACAAATTGCAACCTGTACGAAACAAACAGGAGGTTCCAGGTGCTGATTCTCCAAGTAGGGAGATTGTTAGTAAAGCGGCTGGAATGGCGAACCCGAGCACAAGGAGAGGAGAAATGAGGTGCGTTTTAGAAACCTTTCCCGATCACACGGTGTACCATCTTCTGGGTTTCCCAGGCATGTTTTCGATGTAGGAAGATGCCCTTGAACCTGGAGATTTGGGACCCATGGCGTGGGTACCACGCGGTATTACTTTAAACGGTCTGCGTTTGCTCACCCAACCTCACCAATCCTCTCAGCCCCAAGATTGTCCAGCCTTTTGTCTCATCCAGCTGTGGGTGTAGATATGGTCAATCCAGGTTGTATCAGAGCCTCCGAACGGATTTTGTAAGAATTTCTCTCTCTTTCACTGTCTTTGTTTTATGGCGTTCATTTTAAGTAATTTATTTTGATAATGGGGTTGAGCTGCTTTTCCCTGCTGTGTTTATGCCGCTTTACACCCTCTTGATTCAACTCCAGAGAGATATCAATACATAGGTTTTAAGATTCTTGCTAGTCAGATATATTCTTGTGCGGTGAATAGGGGGTGTTGAGTCCAGTTCACTGAGCAGGGAGGAGGTCTTGTCTGTTACATATTTGGCTTATGGAACGGTATGTGAGCTAATTTCAAACCCTTGTTTTATGCATCAGCCCACCTCACCTTTCCCGTTAAGCAGCCATAGTGTGTCTTCTAAATGTGTGACTGTTCTGTTTTGTAATTCAGTTCAAGTGTAGCGATTTCGACATGCCCTCTATAAGTGATATCTTAGGATAAGAGTCTTTTTCTGTGTGACTTATTTCACTTAGAATCCTCGTCCCTAAATCCACTCATCATGCTGCTACTAGCCTTATGACATTGATTTCATGGCTGAGTGATATTCCATTGTGCCTAAGTACCACAACTTCTTTATCCATTTTTCTCTTTCCTGGGATACTTAAGGTGTAGCTAAGTGGAGGTTCTTGTACACAGAGCAGCCCTAAACTTTGGGGTGCCTGTGTCTTGTTGATTTTTAGTTTTCCCATTTTATACGCCCATGAGTGGAAGTGCCCTATGCTCTGTAAGCTGTGTTTATTACATGTTTCAGGACACACCGTACACTTCTCCAGAGTGGCTGTTGGCAATTGACATCCCACCCCTCAGCCTAGCAAGGCTCCCATGTCTCCATGGCCTGTCCTGCATTTCTGGTGTTTACTCTTTTTGCAGCGTGGCCCTTTTGACCGATGGCAAGCGAGACTTCTTTGTAGTGCTGATTTGCACTTCCGGCTTGCTTGGTTGGCCAAAAAGGGCGTATGCGTTTTTTCCTGAATATATTCAGCAAAAAACGCATACGCCCTTTTTGGCCAAGGGCATCATTGTCAACGTTTTGCTGCTTTTCATGTGCTTTAAAGGCGAGTCGAATCTACCTCCTGAAATCTGTTTCCTGCAATTCTGCCTTGCTTTCAAATCTTCTTCGTTGCCTTCCCTCAATATATTTGTGGACGAGAGTTATCATTTATAACTCTGCAGGTTTGTGAATTGCAGTGGCCCTGAGCTCCATTTGTCAACTCGCTTTTTTGGGAGCTGGCCGCAAAAGCGCAGGATTGCTTCAGGCCCTATTCTGGTTCCGGGGGGCAGGCTGAGCCTGTGCTTCATTCTTCTTCCTGATGGGGAAATAGAGTGACCTGTGCCTGTCCCAACACCTAGAGCTAGTCTCTCGTTGGTTCCCCCTCTTCCCGTTCATCCTCAGGACAAATTGCAACCTGTACGAAAGAAACAGGAGCTTCAAGGTGCTGATTCTCCAAGTAGGGAGATTGTTAGTAAAGCAGCTGGAATGGCGAACCTGAGCACAAGGAGAGGAGCAATGAGGTGCGTTTTAGAAACCTTTCCCGATCACACGCTGTACCATCTTCTGGGTTTCCCATGCACGTTTTCGATGTAGGAAGATGCCCTTGAACCTGGAGATTTGGGACCCATGGGGTGGGTACCCCGCGGTATTACTTTAAAGAGTCTGCGTTTCCTCACCCAACCTCACCAAACCTCTCAGCCCCAAGAGTGTCCAGCCTTATGTCTCATCCAGCTGTGGGTCTAGATATGGTCAATCCAGGTTGCATCAGAGCCTCCGAACGGATTTTGTAAGAATTTCTCTCTCTTTCACTGTCTTTGTTTTATGGCGTTCATTTTAAGTAATTTATTTTGATAATGGGGTTGAGCTGCTTTTCCCTGCTGTGTTTATGCCGCTTTACACCCTCTTGATTCAACTCCAGAGAGATATCAATACATAGGTTTTAAGATTCTTGCTAGTCAGGTATATTCTGGTGCGGTGAATAGGGGGTGTTGAGTCCAGTTCACTGAGCAGGGAGGAGGTCTTGTCTGTTACATATTTGGCTTATGGAACGGTATGTGAGCTAATTTCAAACCCTTGTTTTATGCATCACCCCACCTCACCTTTCCCGTTAAGCAGCCATAGTGTGTCTTCTAAATATGTGACTCTGTTCTGTTTTGTAATTCAGTTCAAGTGTAGCGATTTCGACATGCCCTCTATAAGTGATATCTTAGGATAAGAGTCTTTTTCTGTGTGACTTATTTCACTTAGAATCCTCGTCCCTAAATCCACTCATCATGCTGCTACTAGCCTTATGACATTGATTTCATGGCTGAGTGATATTCCATTGTGCCTAAGTACCACAACTTCTTTATCCATTTTTCTCTTTCCTGGGATACTTAAGGTGTAGCTAAGTGGAGGTTCTTGTACACAGAGCAGCCCTAAACTTTGGGGTGCCTGTGTCTTGTTGATTTTTAGTTTTCCCAATTTATACGCCCATGAGTGGAAGTGCCCTATGCTCTGTAAGCTGTGTTTATTACATGTTTCAGGACACACCGTACACTTCTCCAGAGTGGCTGTTGGCAATTGACATCCCACCCCTCAGCCTAGCAAGGCTCCCATGTCTCCATGGCCTGTCCTGCATTTCTGGTGTTTACTCTTTTTGCAGCGTGGCCCTTTTGACCGATGGCAAGCGAGACTTCTTTGTAGTGCTGATTTGCACTTCCGGCTTGCTTGGTTGGCCAAAAAGGGCGTATGCGTTTTTTCCTGAATATATTCAGGAAAAAACGCATACGCCCTTTTTGGCCAAGGGCATCATTGTCAACGTTTTGCCGCTTTTCATGTGCTTTAAAGGCGAGTCGAATCTACCTCCTGAAATCTGTTTCCTGCAATTCTGCCTTGCTTTCAAATCCTCTTCGTTGCCTTCCCTCAATATACTTGTGGACGAGAGTTATCATTTATAACTCTGCAGGTTTGAGAATTGCAGTGCCCCTGAGCTCCATTTGTCAACTCGCTTTTTTGGGAGCTGGCCGCAAAAGCGCAGGATTGCTTCAGGCCCTATTCTGGTTCCGGGGGGCAGGCTGAGCCTGTGCTTCATTCTTCTTCCTGATGGGGAAATAGAGTGACCTGTGCCTGTCCCAACACCTAGAGCTAGTCTCTCGTTGGTTCCCCGTCTTCCCGTTCATCCTCAGGACAAATTGCAACCTGTACGAAACAAACAGGAGGTTCCAGGTGCTGATTCTCCAAGTAGGGAGATTGTTAGTAAAGCGGCTGGAATGGCGAACCCGAGCACAAGGAGAGGAGAAATGAGGTGCGTTTTAGAAACCTTTCCCGATCACACGGTGTACCATCTTCTGGGTTTCCCAGGCATGTTTTCGATGTAGGAAGATGCCCTTGAACCTGGAGATTTGGGACCCATGGCGTGGGTACCACGCGGTATTACTTTAAACGGTCTGCGTTTGCTCACCCAACCTCACCAATCCTCTCAGCCCCAAGATTGTCCAGCCTTTTGTCTCATCCAGCTGTGGGTCTAGATATGGTCAATCCAGGTTGCATCAGAGCCTCCGAATGGATTTTGTAAGAATTTCTCTCTCTTTCACTGTCTTTGTTTTATGGCGTTCATTTTAAGTAATTTATTTTGATAATGGGGTTGAGCTGCTTTTCCCTGCTGTGTTTATGCCGCTTTACACCCTCTTGATTCAACTCCAGAGAGATATCAATACATAGGTTTTAAGATTCTTGCTAGTCAGATATATTCTTGTGCGGTGAATAGGGGGTGTTGAGTCCAGTTCACTGAGCAGGGAGGAGGTCTTGTCTGTTACATATTTGGCTTATGGAACGGTATGTGAGCTAATTTCAAACCCTTGTTTTATGCATCAGCCCACCTCACCTTTCCCGTTAAGCAGCCATAGTGTGTCTTCTAAATGTGTGACTCTGTTCTGTTTTGTAATTCAGTTCAAGTGTAGCGATTTCGACATGCCCTCTATAAGTGATATCTTAGGATAAGAGTCTTTTTCTGTGTGACTTATTTCACTTAGAATCCTCGTCCCTAAATCCACTCATCATGCTGCTACTAGCCTTATGACATTGATTTCATGGCTGAGTGATATTCCATTGTGCCTAAGTACCACAACTTCTTTATCCATTTTTCTCTTTCCTGGGATACTTAAGGTGTACCTAAGTGGAGGTTCTTGTACACAGAGCAGCCCTAAACTTTGGGGTGCCTGTGTCTTGTTGATTTTTAGTTTTCCCAATTTATACGCCCATGAGTGGAAGTGCCCTATGCTCTGTAAGCTGTGTTTATTACATGTTTCAGGACACACCGTACACTTCTCCAGAGTGGCTGTTGGCAATTGACATCCCACCCCTCAGCCTAGCAAGGCTCCCATGTCTCCATGGCCTGTCCTGCATTTCTGGTGTTTACTCTTTTTGCAGCGTGGCCCTTTTGACCGATGGCAAGCGAGACTTCTTTGTAGTGCTGATTTGCACTTCCGGCTTGCTTGGTTGGCCAAAAAGGGCGTATGCGTTTTTTCCTGAATATATTCAGGAAAAAACGCATACGCCCTTTTTGGCCAAGGGCATCATTGTCAACGTTTTGCCGCTTTTCATGTGCTTTAAAGGCGAGTCGAATCTACCTCCTGAAATCTGTTTCCTGCAATTCTGCCTTGCTTTCAAATCCTCTTCGTTGCCTTCCCTCAATATACTTGTGGACGAGAGTTATCATTTATAACTCTGCAGGTTTGAGAATTGCAGTGCCCCTGAGCTCCATTTGTCAACTCGCTTTTTTGGGAGCTGGCCGCAAAAGCGCAGGATTGCTTCAGGCCCTATTCTGGTTCCGGGGGGCAGGCTGAGCCTGTGCTTCATTCTTCTTCCTGATGGGGAAATAGAGTGACCTGTGCCTGTCCCAACACCTAGAGCTAGTCTCTCGTTGGTTCCCCCTCTTCCCGTTCATCCTCAGGACAAATTGCAACCTGTACGAAAGAAACAGGAGCTTCAAGGTGCTGATTCTCCAAGTAGGGAGATTGTTAGTAAAGCAGCTGGAATGGCGAACCTGAGCACAAGGAGAGGAGCAATGAGGTGCGTTTTAGAAACCTTTCCCGATCACACGCTGTACCATCTTCTGGGTTTCCCATGCACGTTTTCGATGTAGGAAGATGCCCTTGAACCTGGAGATTTGGGACCCATGGGGTGAGTACCCCGCGGTATTACTTTAAAGAGTCTGCGTTTCCTCACCCAACCTCACCAAACCTCTCAGCCCCAAGAGTGTCCAGCCTTATGTCTCATCCAGCTGTGGGTCTAGATATGGTCAATCCAGGTTGCATCAGAGCCTCCGAACGGATTTTGTAAGAATTTCTCTCTCTTTCACTGTCTTTGTTTTATGGCGTTCATTTTAAGTAATTTATTTTGATAATGGGGTTGAGCTGCTTTTCCCTGCTGTGTTTATGCCGCTTTACACCCTCTTGATTCAACTCCAGAGAGATATCAATACATAGGTTTTAAGATTCTTGCTAGTCAGGTATATTCTGGTGCGGTGAATAGGGGGTGTTGAGTCCAGTTCACTGAGCAGGGAGGAGGTCTTGTCTGTTACATATTTGGCTTATGGAACGGTATGTGAGCTAATTTCAAATCCTTGTTTTATGCATCAGCCCACCTCACCTTTCCCGTTAAGCAGCCATAGTGTGTCTTCTAAATGTGTGACTGTTCTGTTTTGTAATTCAGTTCAAGTGTAGCGATTTCGACATGCCCTCTATAAGTGATATCTTAGGATAAGAGTCTTTTTCTGTGTGACTTATTTCACTTAGAATCCTCGTCCCTAAATCCACTCATCATGCTGCTACTAGCCTTATGACATTGATTTCATGGCTGAGTGATATTCCATTGTGCCTAAGTACCACAACTTCTTTATCCATTTTTCTCTTTCCTGGGATACTTAAGGTGTAGCTAAGTGGAGGTTCTTGTACACAGAGCAGCCCTAAACTTTGGGGTGCCTGTGTCTTGTTGATTTTTAGTTTTCCCAATTTATACGCCCATGAGTGGAAGTGCCCTATGCTCTGTAAGCTGTGTTTATTACATGTTTCAGGACACACCGTACACTTCTCCAGAGTGGCTGTTGGCAATTGACATCCCACCCCTCAGCCTAGCAAGGCTCCCATGTCTCCATGGCCTGTCCTGCATTTCTGGTGTTTACTCTTTTTGCAGCGTGGCCCTTTTGACCGATGGCAAGCGAGACTTCTTTGTAGTGCTGATTTGCACTTCCGGCTTGCTTGGTTGGCCAAAAAGGGCGTATGCGTTTTTTCCTGAATATATTCAGGAAAAAACGCATACGCCCTTTTTGGCCAAGGGCATCATTGTCAACGTTTTGCCGCTTTTCATGTGCTTTAAAGGCGAGTCGAATCTACCTCCTGAAATCTGTTTCCTGCAATTCTGCCTTGCTTTCAAATCCTCTTCGTTGCCTTCCCTCAATATACTTGTGGACGAGAGTTATCATTTATAACTCTGCAGGTTTGAGAATTGCAGTGCCCCTGAGCTCCATTTGTCAACTCGCTTTTTTGGGAGCTGGCCGCAAAAGCGCAGGATTGCTTCAGGCCCTATTCTGGTTCCGGGGGGCAGGCTGAGCCTGTGCTTCATTCTTCTTCCTGATGGGGAAATAGAGTGACCTGTGCCTGTCCCAACACCTAGAGCTAGTCTCTCGTTGGTTCCCCCTCTTCCCGTTCATCCTCAGGACAAATTGCAACCTGTACGAAAGAAACAGGAGCTTCAAGGTGCTGATTCTCCAAGTAGGGAGATTGTTAGTAAAGCAGCTGGAATGGCGAACCTGAGCACAAGGAGAGGAGCAATGAGGTGCGTTTTAGAAACCTTTCCCGATCACACGCTGTACCATCTTCTGGGTTTCCCATGCACGTTTTCGATGTAGGAAGATGCCCTTGAACCTGGAGATTTGGGACCCATGGGGTGGGTACCCCGCGGTATTACTTTAAAGAGTCTGCGTTTCCTCACCCAACCTCACCAAACCTCTCAGCCCCAAGAGTGTCCAGCCTTATGTCTCATCCAGCTGTGGGTCTAGATATGGTCAATCCAGGTTGCATCAGAGCCTCCGAACGGATTTTGTAAGAATTTCTCTCTCTTTCACTGTCTTTGTTTTATGGCGTTCATTTTAAGTAATTTATTTTGATAATGGGGTTGAGCTGCTTTTCCCTGCTGTGTTTATGCCGCTTTACACCCTCTTGATTCAACTCCAGAGAGATATCAATACATAGGTTTTAAGATTCTTGCTAGTCAGGTATATTCTGGTGCGGTGAATAGGGGGTGTTGAGTCCAGTTCACTGAGCAGGGAGGAGGTCTTGTCTGTTACATATTTGGCTTATGGAACGGTATGTGAGCTAATTTCAAACCCTTGTTTTATGCATCACCCCACCTCACCTTTCCCGTTAAGCAGCCATAGTGTGTCTTCTAAATATGTGACTCTGTTCTGTTTTGTAATTCACTTCAAGTGTAGCGATTTTCACATGCCCTCTATAAGTGATATCTTAGGATAATTGTCTTTTTCTGTGTGACTTATTTCACTTAGAATCCTCGTCCCTAAATCCACTCATCATGCTGCTACTAGCCTTATGACATTGATTTCATGGCTGAGTGATATTCCATTGTGCCTAAGTACCACAACTTCTTTATCCATTTTTCTCTTTCCTGGCATGTTTAAGGTGTACCTAAGTGGAGGTTCTTGTACACAGAGCAGCCGGAAACTTTGGGGTGCCTGTGTCTTGTTGCTTTTTAGTTTTCCCAATTTATACGCCCATGAGTGGAAGTGCCCTATGCTCTGTAAGCTGTGTTTATTACATGTTTCAGGACACACCGTACACTTCTCCAGAGTGGCTGTTGACAATTGGCATGCTGCCCATCAGCGTAGCAAGGCTCCCATGTCTCCATGGCCTGTCCTGAATTTCTGGTTTTTACACTTTTGGCAGCATGGCCATTTTGACCGATGGCAAGCGAGACTTCTTTGTAGTGCTGATTTGCACTTCCGGCTTGCTTGGTTGGCCAAAAAGGGCGTATGCGTTTTTTCCTGAATATATTCAGCAAAAAACGCATACGCCCTTTTTGGCCAAGGGCATCATTGTCAACGTTTTGCTGCTTTTCATGTGCTTTAAAGGCGAGTCGAATCTACCTCCTGAAATCTGTTTCCTGCAATTCTGCCTTGCTTTCAAATCTTCTTCATTGCCTTCCCTCAATATATTTGTGGACGAGAGTTATCATTTATAACTCTGCAGGTTTGTGAATTGCAGTGGCCCTGAGCTCCATTTGTCAACTCGCTTTTTTGGGAGCTGGCCGCAAAAGCGCAGGATTGCTTCAGGCCCTATTCTGGTTCCGGGGGGCAGGCTGAGCCTGTGCTTCATTCTTCTTCCTGATGGGGAAATAGAGTGACCTGTGCCTGTCCCAACACCTAGAGCTAGTCTCTCGTTGGTTCCCCGTCTTCCCGTTCATCCTCAGGACAAATTGCAACCTGTACGAAACAAACAGGAGGTTCCAGGTGCTGATTCTCCAAGTAGGGAGATTGTTAGTAAAGCGGCTGGAATGGCGAACCCGAGCACAAGGAGAGGAGAAATGAGGTGCGTTTTAGAAACCTTTCCCGATCACACGGTGTACCATCTTCTGGGTTTCCCAGGCATGTTTTCGATGTAGGAAGATGCCCTTGAACCTGGAGATTTGGGACCCATGGCGTGGGTACCACGCGGTATTACTTTAAACGGTCTGCGTTTGCTCACCCAACCTCACCAATCCTCTCAGCCCCAAGATTGTCCAGCCTTTTGTCTCATCCAGCTGTGGGTCTAGATATGGTCAATCCAGGTTGCATCAGAGCCTCCGAACGGATTTTGTAAGAATTTCTCTCTCTTTCACTGTCTTTGTTTTATGGCGTTCATTTTAAGTAATTTATTTTGATAATGGGGTTGAGCTGCTTTTCCCTGCTGTGTTTATGCCGCTTTACACCCTCTTGATTCAACTCCAGAGAGATATCAATACATAGGTTTTAAGATTCTTGCTAGTCAGGTATATTCTGGTGCGGTGAATAGGGGGTGTTGAGTCCAGTTCACTGAGCAGGGAGGAGGTCTTGTCTGTTACATATTTGGCTTATGGAACGGTATGTGAGCTAATTTCAAATCCTTGTTTTATGCATCAGCCCACCTCATCTTTCCCGTTAAGCAGCCATAGTGTGTCTTCTAAATGTGTGACTGTTCTGTTTTGTAATTCAGTTCAAGTGTAGCGATTTCGACATGCCCTCTATAAGTGATATCTTAGGATAAGAGTCTTTTTCTGTGTGACTTATTTCACTTAGAATCCTCGTCCCTAAATCCACTCATCATGCTGCTACTAGCCTTATGACATTGATTTCATGGCTGAGTGATATTCCATTGTGCCTAAGTACCACAACTTCTTTATCCATTTTTCTCTTTCCTGGGATACTTAAGGTGTAGCTAAGTGGAGGTTCTTGTACACAGAGCAGCCCTAAACTTTGGGGTGCCTGTGTCTTGTTGATTTTTAGTTTTCCCAATTTATACGCCCATGAGTGGAAGTGCCCTATGCTCTGTAAGCTGTGTTTATTACATGTTTCAGGACACACCGTACACTTCTCCAGAGTGGCTGTTGGCAATTGACATCCCACCCCTCAGCCTAGCAAGGCTCCCATGTCTCCATGGCCTGTCCTGCATTTCTGGTGTTTACTCTTTTTGCAGCGTGGCCCTTTTGACCGATGGCAAGCGAGACTTCTTTGTAGTGCTGATTTGCACTTCCGGCTTGCTTGGTTGGCCAAAAAGGGCGTATGCGTTTTTTCCTGAATATATTCAGCAAAAAACGCATACGCCCTTTTTGGCCAAGGGCATCATTGTCAACGTTTTGCTGCTTTTCATGTGCTTTAAAGGTGAGTCGAATCTACCTCCTGAAATCTGTTTCCTGCAATTCTGCCTTGCTTTCAAATCTTCTTCGTTGCCTTCCCTCAATATATTTGTGGACGAGAGTTATCATTTATAACTCTGCAGGTTTGTGAATTGCAGTGGCCCTGAGCTCCATTTGTCAACTCGCTTTTTTGGGAGCTGGCCGCAAAAGCGCAGGATTGCTTCAGGCCCTATTCTGGTTCCGGGGGGCAGGCTGAGCCTGTGCTTCATTCTTCTTCCTGATGGGGAAATAGAGTGACCTGTGCCTGTCCCAACACCTAGAGCTAGTCTCTCGTTGGTTCCCCCTCTTCCCGTTCATCCTCAGGACAAATTGCAACCTGTACGAAAGAAACAGGAGCTTCAAGGTGCTGATTCTCCAAGTAGGGAGATTGTTAGTAAAGCAGCTGGAATGGCGAACCTGAGCACAAGGAGAGGAGCAATGAGGTGCGTTTTAGAAACCTTTCCCGATCACACGCTGTACCATCTTCTGGGTTTCCCATGCACGTTTTCGATGTAGGAAGATGCCCTTGAACCTGGAGATTTGGGACCCATGGGGTGGGTACCCCGCGGTATTACTTTAAAGAGTCTGCGTTTCCTCACCCAACCTCACCAAACCTCTCAGCCCCAAGAGTGTCCAGCCTTATGTCTCATCCAGCTGTGGGTCTAGATATGGTCAATCCAGGTTGCATCAGAGCCTCCGAACGGATTTTGTAAGAATTTCTCTCTCTTTCACTGTCTTTGTTTTATGGCGTTCATTTTAAGTAATTTATTTTGATAATGGGGTTGAGCTGCTTTTCCCTGCTGTGTTTATGCCGCTTTACACCCTCTTGATTCAACTCCAGAGAGATATCAATACATAGGTTTTAAGATTCTTGCTAGTCAGGTATATTCTGGTGCGGTGAATAGGGGGTGTTGAGTCCAGTTCACTGAGCAGGGAGGAGGTCTTGTCTGTTACATATTTGGCTTATGGAACGGTATGTGAGCTAATTTCAAACCCTTGTTTTATGCATCACCCCACCTCACCTTTCCCGTTAAGCAGCCATAGTGTGTCTTCTAAATATGTGACTCTGTTCTGTTTTGTAATTCACTTCAAGTGTAGCGATTTTCACATGCCCTCTATAAGTGATATCTTAGGATAATTGTCTTTTTCTGTGTGACTTATTTCACTTAGAATCCTCGTCCCTAAATCCACTCATCATGCTGCTACTAGCCTTATGACATTGATTTCATGGCTGAGTGATATTCCATTGTGCCTAAGTACCACAACTTCTTTATCCATTTTTCTCTTTCCTGGCATGTTTAAGGTGTACCTAAGTGGAGGTTCTTGTACACAGAGCAGCCGGAAACTTTGGGGTGCCTGTGTCTTGTTGCTTTTTAGTTTTCCCAATTTATACGCCCATGAGTGGAAGTGCCCTATGCTCTGTAAGCTGTGTTTATTACATGTTTCAGGACACACCGTACACTTCTCCAGAGTGGCTGTTGACAATTGGCATGCTGCCCATCAGCGTAGCAAGGCTCCCATGTCTCCATGGCCTGTCCTGAATTTCTGGTTTTTACACTTTTGGCAGCATGGCCATTTTGACCGATGGCAAGCGAGACTTCTTTGTAGTGCTGATTTGCACTTCCGGCTTGCTTGGTTGGCCAAAAAGGGCGTATGCGTTTTTTCCTGAATATATTCAGCAAAAAACGCATACGCCCTTTTTGGCCAAGGGCATCATTGTCAACGTTTTGCTGCTTTTCATGTGCTTTAAAGGCGAGTCGAATCTACCTCCTGAAATCTGTTTCCTGCAATTCTGCCTTGCTTTCAAATCTTCTTCATTGCCTTCCCTCAATATATTTGTGGACGAGAGTTATCATTTATAACTCTGCAGGTTTGTGAATTGCAGTGGCCCTGAGCTCCATTTGTCAACTCGCTTTTTTGGGAGCAGGCCGCAAAAGCGCAGGATTGCTTCAGGCCCTATTCTGGTTCCGGGGGGCAGGCTGAGCCTGTGCTTCATTCTTCTTCCTGATGGGGAAATAGAGTGACCTGTGCCTGTCCCAACACCTAGAGCTAGTCTCTCGTTGGTTCCCCGTCTTCCCGTTCATCCTCAGGACAAATTGCAACCTGTACGAAACAAACAGGAGGTTCCAGGTGCTGATTCTCCAAGTAGGGAGATTGTTAGTAAAGCGGCTGGAATGGCGAACCCGAGCACAAGGAGAGGAGAAATGAGGTGCGTTTTAGAAACCTTTCCCGATCACACGGTGTACCATCTTCTGGGTTTCCCAGGCATGTTTTCGATGTAGGAAGATGCCCTTGAACCTGGAGATTTGGGACCCATGGCGTGGGTACCACGCGGTATTACTTTAAACGGTCTGCGTTTGCTCACCCAACCTCACCAATCCTCTCAGCCCCAAGATTGTCCAGCCTTTTGTCTCATCCAGCTGTGGGTCTAGATATGGTCAATCCAGGTTGCATCAGAGCCTCCGAACGGATTTTGTAAGAATTTCTCTCTCTTTCACTGTCTTTGTTTTATGGCGTTCATTTTAAGTAATTTATTTTGATAATGGGGTTGAGCTGCTTTTCCCTGCTGTGTTTATGCCGCTTTACACCCTCTTGATTCAACTCCAGAGAGATATCAATACATAGGTTTTAAGATTCTTGCTAGTCAGATATATTCTTGTGCGGTGAATAGGGGGTGTTGAGTCCAGTTCACTGAGCAGGGAGGAGGTCTTGTCTGTTACATATTTGGCTTATGGAACGGTATGTGAGCTAATTTCAAACCCTTGTTTTATGCATCAGCCCACCTCACCTTTCCCGTTAAGCAGCCATAGTGTGTCTTCTAAATGTGTGACTCTGTTCTGTTTTGTAATTCAGTTCAAGTGTAGCGATTTCGACATGCCCTCTATAAGTGATATCTTAGGATAAGAGTCTTTTTCTGTGTGACTTATTTCACTTAGAATCCTCGTCCCTAAATCCACTCATCATGCTGCTACTAGCCTTATGACATTGATTTCATGGCTGAGTGATATTCCATTGTGCCTAAGTACCACAACTTCTTTATCCATTTTTCTCTTTCCTGGGATACTTAAGGTGTAGCTAAGTGGAGGTTCTTGTACACAGAGCAGCCCTAAACTTTGGGGTGCCTGTGTCTTGTTGATTTTTAGTTTTCCCAATTTATACGCCCATGAGTGGAAGTGCCCTATGCTCTGTAAGCTGTGTTTATTACATGTTTCAGGACACACCGTACACTTCTCCAGAGTGGCTGTTGGCAATTGACATCCCACCCCTCAGCCTAGCAAGGCTCCCATGTCTCCATGGCCTGTCCTGCATTTCTGGTGTTTACTCTTTTTGCAGCGTGGCCCTTTTGACCGATGGCAAGCGAGACTTCTTTGTAGTGCTGATTTGCACTTCCGGCTTGCTTGGTTGGCCAAAAAGGGCGTATGCGTTTTTTCCTGAATATATTCAGCAAAAAACGCATACGCCCTTTTTGGCCAAGGGCATCATTGTCAACGTTTTGCCGCTTTTCATGTGCTTTAAAGGCGAGTCGAATCTACCTCCTGAAATCTGTTTCCTGCAATTCTGCCTTGCTTTCAAATCCTCTTCGTTGCCTTCCCTCAATATACTTGTGGACGAGAGTTATCATTTATAACTCTGCAGGTTTGAGAATTGCAGTGCCCCTGAGCTCCATTTGTCAACTCGCTTTTTTGGGAGCTGGCCGCAAAAGCGCAGGATTGCTTCAGGCCCTATTCTGGTTCCGGGGGGCAGGCTGAGCCTGTGCTTCATTCTTCTTCCTGATGGGGAAATAGAGTGACCTGTGCCTGTCCCAACACCTAGAGCTAGTCTCTCGTTGGTTCCCCCTCTTCCCGTTCATCCTCAGGACAAATTGCAACCTGTACGAAAGAAACAGGAGCTTCAAGGTGCTGATTCTCCAAGTAGGGAGATTGTTAGTAAAGCGGCTGGAATGGCGAACCTGAGCACAAGGAGAGGAGCAATGAGGTGCGTTTTAGAAACCTTTCCCGATCACACGCTGTACCATCTTCTGGGTTTCCCATGCACGTTTTCGATGTAGGAAGATGCCCTTGAACCTGGAGATTTGGGACCCATGGGGTGGGTACCCCGCGGTATTACTTTAAAGAGTCTGCGTTTCCTCACCCAACCTCACCAAACCTCTCAGCCCCAAGAGTGTCCAGCCTTATGTCTCATCCAGCTGTGGGTCTAGATATGGTCAATCCAGGTTGCATCAGAGCCTCCGAACGGATTTTGTAAGAATTTCTCTCTCTTTCACTGTCTTTGTTTTATGGCGTTCATTTTAAGTAATTTATTTTGATAATGGGGTTGAGCTGCTTTTCCCTGCTGTGTTTATGCCGCTTTACACCCTCTTGATTCAACTCCAGAGAGATATCAATACATAGGTTTTAAGATTCTTGCTAGTCAGGTATATTCTGGTGCGGTGAATAGGGGGTGTTGAGTCCAGTTCACTGAGCAGGGAGGAGGTCTTGTCTGTTACATATTTGGCTTATGGAACGGTATGTGAGCTAATTTCAAACCCTTGTTTTATGCATCACCCCACCTCACCTTTCCCGTTAAGCAGCCATAGTGTGTCTTCTAAATATGTGACTCTGTTCTGTTTTGTAATTCACTTCAAGTGTAGCGATTTTCACATGCCCTCTATAAGTGATATCTTAGGATAATTGTCTTTTTCTGTGTGACTTATTTCACTTAGAATCCTCGTCCCTAAATCCACTCATCATGCTGCTACTAGCCTTATGACATTGATTTCATGGCTGAGTGATATTCCATTGTGCCTAAGTACCACAACTTCTTTATCCATTTTTCTCTTTCCTGGCATGTTTAAGGTGTACCTAAGTGGAGGTTCTTGTACACAGAGCAGCCGGAAACTTTGGGGTGCCTGTGTCTTGTTGCTTTTTAGTTTTCCCAATTTATACGCCCATGAGTGGAAGTGCCCTATGCTCTGTAAGCTGTGTTTATTACATGTTTCAGGACACACCGTACACTTCTCCAGAGTGGCTGTTGACAATTGGCATGCTGCCCATCAGCGTAGCAAGGCTCCCATGTCTCCATGGCCTGTCCTGAATTTCTGGTTTTTACACTTTTGGCAGCATGGCCATTTTGACCGATGGCAAGCGAGACTTCTTTGTAGTGCTGATTTGCACTTCCGGCTTGCTTGGTTGGCCAAAAAGGGCGTATGCGTTTTTTCCTGAATATATTCAGCAAAAAACGCATACGCCCTTTTTGGCCAAGGGCATCATTGTCAACGTTTTGCTGCTTTTCATGTGCTTTAAAGGCGAGTCGAATCTACCTCCTGAAATCTGTTTCCTGCAATTCTGCCTTGCTTTCAAATCTTCTTCATTGCCTTCCCTCAATATATTTGTGGACGAGAGTTATCATTTATAACTCTGCAGGTTTGTGAATTGCAGTGGCCCTGAGCTCCATTTGTCAACTCGCTTTTTTGGGAGCAGGCCGCAAAAGCGCAGGATTGCTTCAGGCCCTATTCTGGTTCCGGGGGGCAGGCTGAGCCTGTGCTTCATTCTTCTTCCTGATGGGGAAATAGAGTGACCTGTGCCTGTCCCAACACCTAGAGCTAGTCTCTCGTTGGTTCCCCGTCTTCCCGTTCATCCTCAGGACAAATTGCAACCTGTACGAAACAAACAGGAGGTTCCAGGTGCTGATTCTCCAAGTAGGGAGATTGTTAGTAAAGCGGCTGGAATGGCGAACCCGAGCACAAGGAGAGGAGAAATGAGGTGCGTTTTAGAAACCTTTCCCGATCACACGGTGTACCATCTTCTGGGTTTCCCAGGCATGTTTTCGATGTAGGAAGATGCCCTTGAACCTGGAGATTTGGGACCCATGGCGTGGGTACCACGCGGTATTACTTTAAACGGTCTGCGTTTGCTCACCCAACCTCACCAATCCTCTCAGCCCCAAGATTGTCCAGCCTTTTGTCTCATCCAGCTGTGGGTCTAGATATGGTCAATCCAGGTTGCATCAGAGCCTCCGAACGGATTTTGTAAGAATTTCTCTCTCTTTCACTGTCTTTGTTTTATGGCGTTCATTTTAAGTAATTTATTTTGATAATGGGGTTGAGCTGCTTTTCCCTGCTGTGTTTATGCCGCTTTACACCCTCTTGATTCAACTCCAGAGAGATATCAATACATAGGTTTTAAGATTCTTGCTAGTCAGATATATTCTTGTGCGGTGAATAGGGGGTGTTGAGTCCAGTTCACTGAGCAGGGAGGAGGTCTTGTCTGTTACATATTTGGCTTATGGAACGGTATGTGAGCTAATTTCAAACCCTTGTTTTATGCATCAGCCCACCTCACCTTTCCCGTTAAGCAGCCATAGTGTGTCTTCTAAATGTGTGACTCTGTTCTGTTTTGTAATTCAGTTCAAGTGTAGCGATTTCGACATGCCCTCTATAAGTGATATCTTAGGATAAGAGTCTTTTTCTGTGTGACTTATTTCACTTAGAATCCTCGTCCCTAAATCCACTCATCATGCTGCTACTAGCCTTATGACATTGATTTCATGGCTGAGTGATATTCCATTGTGCCTAAGTACCACAACTTCTTTATCCATTTTTCTCTTTCCTGGGATACTTAAGGTGTACCTAAGTGGAGGTTCTTGTACACAGAGCAGCCCTAAACTTTGGGGTGCCTGTGTCTTGTTGATTTTTAGTTTTCCCAATTTATACGCCCATGAGTGGAAGTGCCCTATGCTCTGTAAGCTGTGTTTATTACATGTTTCAGGACACACCGTACACTTCTCCAGAGTGGCTGTTGGCAATTGACATCCCACCCCTCAGCCTAGCAAGGCTCCCATGTCTCCATGGCCTGTCCTGCATTTCTGGTGTTTACTCTTTTTGCAGCGTGGCCCTTTTGACCGATGGCAAGCGAGACTTCTTTGTAGTGCTGATTTGCACTTCCGGCTTGCTTGGTTGGCCAAAAAGGGCGTATGCGTTTTTTCCTGAATATATTCAGGAAAAAACGCATACGCCCTTTTTGGCCAAGGGCATCATTGTCAACGTTTTGCCGCTTTTCATGTGCTTTTAAGGCGAGTCGAATCTACCTCCTGAAATCTGTTTCCTGCAATTCTGCCTTGCTTTCAAATCCTCTTCGTTGCCTTCCCTCAATATACTTGTGGACGAGAGTTATCATTTATAACTCTGCAGGTTTGAGAATTGCAGTGCCCCTGAGCTCCATTTGTCAACTCGCTTTTTTGGGAGCTGGCCGCAAAAGCGCAGGATTGCTTCAGGCCCTATTCTGGTTCCGGGGGGCAGGCTGAGCCTGTGCTTCATTCTTCTTCCTGATGGGGAAATAGAGTGACCTGTGCCTGTCCCAACACCTAGAGCTAGTCTCTCGTTGGTTCCCCCTCTTCCCGTTCATCCTCAGGACAAATTGCAACCTGTACGAAAGAAACAGGAGCTTCAAGGTGCTGATTCTCCAAGTAGGGAGATTGTTAGTAAAGCAGCTGGAATGGCGAACCTGAGCACAAGGAGAGGAGCAATGAGGTGCGTTTTAGAAACCTTTCCCGATCACACGCTGTACCATCTTCTGGGTTTCCCATGCACGTTTTCGATGTAGGAAGATGCCCTTGAACCTGGAGATTTGGGACCCATGGGGTGGGTACCCCGCGGTATTACTTTAAAGAGTCTGCGTTTCCTCACCCAACCTCACCAAACCTCTCAGCCCCAAGAGTGTCCAGCCTTATGTCTCATCCAGCTGTGGGTCTAGATATGGTCAATCCAGGTTGCATCAGAGCCTCCGAACGGATTTTGTAAGAATTTCTCTCTCTTTCACTGTCTTTGTTTTATGACGTTCATTTTAAGTAATTTATTTTGATAATGGGGTTGAGCTGCTTTTCCCTGCTGTGTTTATGCCGCTTTACACCCTCTTGATTCAACTCCAGAGAGATATCAATACATAGGTTTTAAGATTCTTGCTAGTCAGGTATATTCTGGTGCGGTGAATAGGGGGTGTTGAGTCCAGTTCACTGAGCAGGGAGGAGGTCTTGTCTGTTACATATTTGGCTTATGGAACGGTATGTGAGCTAATTTCAAACCCTTGTTTTATGCATCAGCCCACCTCACCTTTCCCGTTAAGCAGCCATAGTGTGTCTTCTAAATGTGTGACTGTTCTGTTTTGTAATTCAGTTCAAGTGTAGCGATTTCGACATGCCCTCTATAAGTGATATCTTAGGATAAGAGTCTTTTTCTGTGTGACTTATTTCACTTAGAATCCTCGTCCCTAAATCCACTCATCATGCTGCTACTAGCCTTATGACATTGATTTCATGGCTGAGTGATATTCCATTGTGCCTAAGTACCACAACTTCTTTATCCATTTTTCTCTTTCCTGGGATACTTAAGGTGTAGCTAAGTGGAGGTTCTTGTACACAGAGCAGCCCTAAACTTTGGGGTGCCTGTGTCTTGTTGATTTTTAGTTTTCCCAATTTATACGCCCATGAGTGGAAGTGCCCTATGCTCTGTAAGCTGTGTTTATTACATGTTTCAGGACACACCGTACACTTCTCCAGAGTGGCTGTTGGCAATTGACATCCCACCCCTCAGCCTAGCAAGGCTCCCATGTCTCTATGGCCTGTCCTGCATTTCTGGTGTTTACTCTTTTTGCAGCGTGGCCCTTTTGACCGATGGCAAGCGAGACTTCTTTGTAGTGCTGATTTGCACTTCCGGCTTGCTTGGTTGGCCAAAAAGGGCGTATGCGTTTTTTCCTGAATATATTCAGCAAAAAACGCATACGCCCTTTTTGGCCAAGGGCATCATTGTCAACGTTTTGCTGCTTTTCATGTGCTTTAAAGGCGAGTCGAATCTACCTCCTGAAATCTGTTTCCTGCAATTCTGCCTTGCTTTCAAATCTTCTTCGTTGCCTTCCCTCAATATATTTGTGGACGAGAGTTATCATTTATAACTCTGCAGGTTTGTGAATTGCAGTGGCCCTGAGCTCCATTTGTCAACTCGCTTTTTTGGGAGCTGGCCGCAAAAGCGCAGGATTGCTTCAGGCCCTATTCTGGTTCCGGGGGGCAGGCTGAGCCTGTGCTTCATTCTTCTTCCTGATGGGGAAATAGAGTGACCTGTGCCTGTCCCAACACCTAGAGCTAGTCTCTCGTTGGTTCCCCCTCTTCCCGTTCATCCTCAGGACAAATTGCAACCTGTACGAAAGAAACAGGAGCTTCAAGGTGCTGATTCTCCAAGTAGGGAGATTGTTAGTAAAGCAGCTGGAATGGCGAACCTGAGCACAAGGAGAGGAGCAATGAGGTGCGTTTTAGAAACCTTTCCCGATCACACGCTGTACCATCTTCTGGGTTTCCCATGCACGTTTTCGATGTAGGAAGATGCCCTTGAACCTGGAGATTTGGGACCCATGGGGTGGGTACCCCGCGGTATTACTTTAAAGAGTCTGCGTTTCCTCACCCAACCTCACCAAACCTCTCAGCCCCAAGAGTGTCCAGCCTTATGTCTCATCCAGCTGTGGGTGTAGATATGGTCAATCCAGGTTGCATCAGAGCCTCCGAACGGATTTTGTAAGAATTTCTCTCTCTTTCACTGTCTTTGTTTTATGGCGTTCATTTTAAGTAATTTATTTTGATAATGGGGTTGAGCTGCTTTTCCATGCTGTGTTTATGCCGCTTTACACCCTCTTGATTCAACTCCAGAGAGATATCAATACATAGGTTTTAAGATTCTTGCTAGTCAGGTATATTCTGGTGCGGTGAATAGGGGGTGTTGAGTCCAGTTCACTGAGCAGGGAGGAGGTCTTGTCTGTTACATATTTGGCTTATGGAACGGTATGTGAGCTAATTTCAAACCCTTGTTTTATGCATCACCCCACCTCACCTTTCCCGTTAAGCAGCCATAGTGTGTCTTCTAAATATGTGACTCTGTTCTGTTTTGTAATTCACTTCAAGTGTAGCGATTTTCACATGCCCTCTATAAGTGATATCTTAGGATAATTGTCTTTTTCTGTGTGACTTATTTCACTTAGAATCCTCGTCCCTAAATCCACTCATCATGCTGCTACTAGCCTTATGACATTGATTTCATGGCTGAGTGATATTCCATTGTGCCTAAGTACCACAACTTCTTTATCCATTTTTCTCTTTCCTGGCATGTTTAAGGTGTACCTAAGTGGAGGTTCTTGTACACAGAGCAGCTGGAAACTTTGGGGTGCCTGTGTCTTGTTGCTTTTTAGTTTTCCCAATTTATACGCCCATGAGTGGAAGTGCCCTATGCTCTGTAAGCTGTGTTTATTACATGTTTCAGGACACACCGTACACTTCTCCAGAGTGGCTGTTGACAATTGGCATGCTGCCCATCAGCGTAGCAAGGCTCCCATGTCTCCATGGCCTGTCCTGAATTTCTGGTTTTTACACTTTTGGCAGCATGGCCATTTTGACCGATGGCAAGCGAGACTTCTTTGTAGTGCTGATTTGCACTTCCGGCTTGCTTGGTTGGCCAAAAAGGGCGTATGCGTTTTTTCCTGAATATATTCAGCAAAAAACGCATACGCCCTTTTTGGCCAAGGGCATCATTGTCAACGTTTTGCTGCTTTTCATGTGCTTTAAAGGCGAGTCGAATCTACCTCCTGAAATCTGTTTCCTGCAATTCTGCCTTGCTTTCAAATCTTCTTCATTGCCTTCCCTCAATATATTTGTGGACGAGAGTTATCATTTATAACTCTGCAGGTTTGTGAATTGCAGTGGCCCTGAGCTCCATTTGTCAACTCGCTTTTTTGGGAGCTGGCCGCAAAAGCGCAGGATTGCTTCAGGCCCTATTCTGGTTCCGGGGGGCAGGCTGAGCCTGTGCTTCATTCTTCTTCCTGATGGGGAAATAGAGTGACCTGTGCCTGTCCCAACACCTAGAGCTAGTCTCTCGTTGGTTCCCCGTCTTCCCGTTCATCCTCAGGACAAATTGCAACCTGTACGAAACAAACAGGAGGTTCCAGGTGCTGATTCTCCAAGTAGGGAGATTGTTAGTAAAGCGGCTGGAATGGCGAACCCGAGCACAAGGAGAGGAGAAATGAGGTGCGTTTTAGAAACCTTTCCCGATCACACGGTGTACCATCTTCTGGGTTTCCCAGGCATGTTTTCGATGTAGGAAGATGCCCTTGAACCTGGAGATTTGGGACCCATGGCGTGGGTACCACGCGGTATTACTTTAAACGGTCTGCGTTTGCTCACCCAACCTCACCAATCCTCTCAGCCCCAAGATTGTCCAGCCTTTTGTCTCATCCAGCTGTGGGTCTAGATATGGTCAATCCAGGTTGCATCAGAGCCTCCGAACGGATTTTGTAAGAATTTCTCTCTCTTTCACTGTCTTTGTTTTATGGCGTTCATTTTAAGTAATTTATTTTGATAATGGGGTTGAGCTGCTTTTCCCTGCTGTGTTTATGCCGCTTTACACCCTCTTGATTCAACTCCAGAGAGATATCAATACATAGGTTTTAAGATTCTTGCTAGTCAGATATATTCTTGTGCGGTGAATAGGGGGTGTTGAGTCCAGTTCACTGAGCAGGGAGGAGGTCTTGTCTGTTACATATTTGGCTTATGGAACGGTATGTGAGCTAATTTCAAACCCTTGTTTTATGCATCAGCCCACCTCACCTTTCCCGTTAAGCAGCCATAGTGTGTCTTCTAAATGTGTGACTCTGTTCTGTTTTGTAATTCAGTTCAAGTGTAGCGATTTCGACATGCCCTCTATAAGTGATATCTTAGGATAAGAGTCTTTTTCTGTGTGACTTATTTCACTTAGAATCCTCGTCCCTAAATCCACTCATCATGCTGCTACTAGCCTTATGACATTGATTTCATGGCTGAGTGATATTCCATTGTGCCTAAGTACCACAACTTCTTTATCCATTTTTCTCTTTCCTGGGATACTTAAGGTGTACCTAAGTGGAGGTTCTTGTACACAGAGCAGCCCTAAACTTTGGGGTGCCTGTGTCTTGTTGATTTTTAGTTTTCCCAATTTATACGCCCATGAGTGGAAGTGCCCTATGCTCTGTAAGCTGTGTTTATTACATGTTTCAGGACACACCGTACACTTCTCCAGAGTGGCTGTTGGCAATTGACATCCCACCCCTCAGCCTAGCAAGGCTCCCATGTCTCCATGGCCTGTCCTGCATTTCTGGTGTTTACTCTTTTTGCAGCGTGGCCCTTTTGACCGATGGCAAGCGAGACTTCTTTGTAGTGCTGATTTGCACTTCCGGCTTGCTTGGTTGGCCAAAAAGGGCGTATGCGTTTTTTCCTGAATATATTCAGGAAAAAACGCATACGCCCTTTTTGGCCAAGGGCATCATTGTCAACGTTTTGCCGCTTTTCATGTGCTTTAAAGGCGAGTCGAATCTACCTCCTGAAATCTGTTTCCTGCAATTCTGCCTTGCTTTCAAATCCTCTTCGTTGCCTTCCCTCAATATACTTGTGGACGAGAGTTATCATTTATAACTCTGCAGGTTTGAGAATTGCAGTGCCCCTGAGCTCCATTTGTCAACTCGCTTTTTTGGGAGCTGGCCGCAAAAGCGCAGGATTGCTTCAGGCCCTATTCTGGTTCCGGGGGGCAGGCTGAGCCTGTGCTTCATTCTTCTTCCTGATGGGGAAATAGAGTGACCTGTGCCTGTCCCAACACCTAGAGCTAGTCTCTCGTTGGTTCCCCCTCTTCCCGTTCATCCTCAGGACAAATTGCAACCTGTACGAAAGAAACAGGAGCTTCAAGGTGCTGATTCTCCAAGTAGGGAGATTGTTAGTAAAGCAGCTGGAATGGCGAACCTGAGCACAAGGAGAGGAGCAATGAGGTGCGTTTTAGAAACCTTTCCCGATCACACGCTGTACCATCTTCTGGGTTTCCCATGCACGTTTTCGATGTAGGAAGATGCCCTTGAACCTGGAGATTTGGGACCCATGGGGTGGGTACCCCGCGGTATTACTTTAAAGAGTCTGCGTTTCCTCACCCAACCTCACCAAACCTCTCAGCCCCAAGAGTGTCCAGCCTTATGTCTCATCCAGCTGTGGGTCTAGATATGGTCAATCCAGGTTGCATCAGAGCCTCCGAACGGATTTTGTAAGAATTTCTCTCTCTTTCACTGTCTTTGTTTTATGGCGTTCATTTTAAGTAATTTATTTTGATAATGGGGTTGAGCTGCTTTTCCCTGCTGTGTTTATGCCGCTTTACACCCTCTTGATTCAACTCCAGAGAGATATCAATACATAGGTTTTAAGATTCTTGCTAGTCAGGTATATTCTGGTGCGGTGAATAGGGGGTGTTGAGTCCAGTTCACTGAGCAGGGAGGAGGTCTTGTCTGTTACATATTTGGCTTATGGAACGGTATGTGAGCTAATTTCAAACCCTTGTTTTATGCATCACCCCACCTCACCTTTCCCGTTAAGCAGCCATAGTGTGTCTTCTAAATATGTGACTCTGTTCTGTTTTGTAATTCACTTCAAGTGTAGCGATTTTCACATGCCCTCTATAAGTGATATCTTAGGATAATTGTCTTTTTCTGTGTGACTTATTTCACTTAGAATCCTCGTCCCTAAATCCACTCATCATGCTGCTACTAGCCTTATGACATTGATTTCATGGCTGAGTGATATTCCATTGTGCCTAAGTACCACAACTTCTTTATCCATTTTTCTCTTTCCTGGCATGTTTAAGGTGTACCTAAGTGGAGGTTCTTGTACACAGAGCAGCCGGAAACTTTGGGGTGCCTGTGTCTTGTTGCTTTTTAGTTTTCCCAATTTATACGCCCATGAGTGGAAGTGCCCTATGCTCTGTAAGCTGTGTTTATTACATGTTTCAGGACACACCGTACACTTCTCCAGAGTGGCTGTTGACAATTGGCATGCTGCCCATCAGCGTAGCAAGGCTCCCATGTCTCCATGGCCTGTCCTGAATTTCTGGTTTTTACACTTTTGGCAGCATGACCATTTTGACCGATGGCAAGCGAGACTTCTTTGTAGTGCTGATTTGCACTTCCGGCTTGCTTGGTTGGCCAAAAAGGGCGTATGCGTTTTTTCCTGAATATATTCAGCAAAAAACGCATACGCCCTTTTTGGCCAAGGGCATCATTGTCAACGTTTTGCTGCTTTTCATGTGCTTTAAAGGCGAGTCGAATCTACCTCCTGAAATCTGTTTCCTGCAATTCTGCCTTGCTTTCAAATCTTCTTCATTGCCTTGCCTCAATATATTTGTGGACGAGAGTTATCATTTATAACTCTGCAGGTTTGTGAATTGCAGTGGCCCTGAGCTCCATTTGTCAACTCGCTTTTTTGGGAGCAGGCCGCAAAAGCGCAGGATTGCTTCAGGCCCTATTCTGGTTCCGGGGGGCAGGCTGAGCCTGTGCTTCATTCTTCTTCCTGATGGGGAAATAGAGTGACCTGTGCCTGTCCCAACACCTAGAGCTAGTCTCTCGTTGGTTCCCCGTCTTCCCGTTCATCCTCAGGACAAATTGCAACCTGTACGAAACAAACAGGAGGTTCCAGGTGCTGATTCTCCAAGTAGGGAGATTGTTAGTAAAGCGGCTGGAATGGCGAACCCGAGCACAAGGAGAGGAGAAATGAGGTGCGTTTTAGAAACCTTTCCCGATCACACGGTGTACCATCTTCTGGGTTTCCCAGGCATGTTTTCGATGTAGGAAGATGCCCTTGAACCTGGAGATTTGGGACCCATGGCGTGGGTACCACGCGGTATTACTTTAAACGGTCTGCGTTTGCTCACCCAACCTCACCAATCCTCTCAGCCCCAAGATTGTCCAGCCTTTTGTCTCATCCAGCTGTGGGTCTAGATATGGTCAATCCAGGTTGCATCAGAGCCTCCGAACGGGTTTTGTAAGAATTTCTCTCTCTTTCACTGTCTTTGTTTTATGGCGTTCATTTTAAGTAATTTATTTTGATAATGGGGTTGAGCTGCTTTTCCCTGCTGTGTTTATGCCGCTTTACACCCTCTTGATTCAACTCCAGAGAGATATCAATACATAGGTTTTAAGATTCTTGCTAGTCAGATATATTCTTGTGCGGTGAATAGGGGGTGTTGAGTCCAGTTCACTGAGCAGGGAGGAGGTCTTGTCTGTTACATATTTGGCTTATGGAACGGTATGTGAGCTAATTTCAAACCCTTGTTTTATGCATCAGCCCACCTCACCTTTCCCGTTAAGCAGCCATAGTGTGTCTTCTAAATGTGTGACTCTGTTCTGTTTTGTAATTCAGTTCAAGTGTAGCGATTTCGACATGCCCTCTATAAGTGATATCTTAGGATAAGAGTCTTTTTCTGTGTGACTTATTTCACTTAGAATCCTCGTCCCTAAATCCACTCATCATGCTGCTACTAGCCTTATGACATTGATTTCATGGCTGAGTGATATTCCATTGTGCCTAAGTACCACAACTTCTTTATCCATTTTTCTCTTTCCTGGGATACTTAAGGTGTAGCTAAGTGGAGGTTCTTGTACACAGAGCAGCCCTAAACTTTGGGGTGCCTGTGTCTTGTTGATTTTTAGTTTTCCCAATTTATACGCCCATGAGTGGAAGTGCCCTATGCTCTGTAAGCTGTGTTTATTACATGTTTCAGGACACACCGTACACTTCTCCAGAGTGGCTGTTGGCAATTGACATCCCACCCCTCAGCCTAGCAAGGCTCCCATGTCTCCATGGCCTGTCCTGCATTTCTGGTGTTTACTCTTTTTGCAGCGTGGCCCTTTTGACCGATGGCAAGCGAGACTTCTTTGTAGTGCTGATTTGCACTTCCGGCTTGCTTGGTTGGCCAAAAAGGGCGTATGCGTTTTTTCCTGAATATATTCAGGAAAAAACGCATACGCCCTTTTTGGCCAAGGGCATCATTGTCAACGTTTTGCCGCTTTTCATGTGCTTTAAAGGCGAGTCGAATCTACCTCCTGAAATCTGTTTCCTGCAATTCTGCCTTGCTTTCAAATCCTCTTCGTTGCCTTCCCTCAATATACTTGTGGACGAGAGTTATCATTTATAACTCTGCAGGTTTGAGAATTGCAGTGCCCCTGAGCTCCATTTGTCAACTCGCTTTTTTGGGAGCTGGCCGCAAAAGCGCAGGATTGCTTCAGGCCCTATTCTGGTTCCGGGGGGCAGGCTGAGCCTGTGCTTCATTCTTCTTCCTGATGGGGAAATAGAGTGACCTGTGCCTGTCCCAACACCTAGAGCTAGTCTCTCGTTGGTTCCCCCTCTTCCCGTTCATCCTCAGGACAAATTGCAACCTGTACGAAAGAAACAGGAGCTTCAAGGTGCTGATTCTCCAAGTAGGGAGATTGTTAGTAAAGCAGCTGGAATGGCGAACCTGAGCACAAGGAGAGGAGCAATGAGGTGCGTTTTAGAAACCTTTCCCGATCACACGCTGTACCATCTTCTGGGTTTCCCATGCACGTTTTCGATGTAGGAAGATGCCCTTGAACCTGGAGATTTGGGACCCATGGGGTGGGTACCCCGCGGTATTACTTTAAAGAGTCTGCGTTTCCTCACCCAACCTCACCAAACCTCTCAGCCCCAAGAGTGTCCAGCCTTATGTCTCATCCAGCTGTGGGTCTAGATATGGTCAATCCAGGTTGCATCAGAGCCTCCGAACGGATTTTGTAAGAATTTCTCTCTCTTTCACTGTCTTTGTTTTATGGCGTTCATTTTAAGTAATTTATTTTGATAATGGGGTTGAGCTGCTTTTCCCTGCTGTGTTTATGCCGCTTTACACCCTCTTGATTCAACTCCAGAGAGATATCAATACATAGGTTTTAAGATTCTTGCTAGTCAGGTATATTCTGGTGCGGTGAATAGGGGGTGTTGAGTCCAGTTCACTGAGCAGGGAGGAGGTCTTGTCTGTTACATATTTGGCTTATGGAACGGTATGTGAGCTAATTTCAAACCCTTGTTTTATGCATCACCCCACCTCACCTTTCCCGTTAAGCAGCCATAGTGTGTCTTCTAAATATGTGACTCTGTTCTGTTTTGTAATTCACTTCAAGTGTAGCGATTTTCACATGCCCTCTATAAGTGATATCTTAGGATAATTGTCTTTTTCTGTGTGACTTATTTCACTTAGAATCCTCGTCCCTAAATCCACTCATCATGCTGCTACTAGCCTTATGACATTGATTTCATGGCTGAATGATATTCCATTGTGCCTAAGTACCACAACTTCTTTATCCATTTTTCTCTTTCCTGGCATGTTTAAGGTGTACCTAAGTGGAGGTTCTTGTACACAGAGCAGCCGGAAACTTTGGGGTGCCTGTGTCTTGTTGCTTTTTAGTTTTCCCAATTTATACGCCCATGAGTGGAAGTGCCCTATGCTCTGTAAGCTGTGTTTATTACATGTTTCAGGACACACCGTACACTTCTCCAGAGTGGCTGTTGACAATTGGCATGCTGCCCATCAGCGTAGGAAGGCTCCCATGTCTCCATGGCCTGTCCTGAATTTCTGGTTTTTACACTTTTGGCAGCATGGCCATTTTGACCGATGGCAAGCGAGACTTCTTTGTAGTGCTGATTTGCACTTCCGGCTTGCTTGGTTGGCCAAAAAGGGCGTATGCGTTTTTTCCTGAATATATTCAGCAAAAAACGCATACGCCCTTTTTGGCCAAGGGCATCATTGTCAACGTTTTGCTGCTTTTCATGTGCTTTAAAGGCGAGTCGAATCTACCTCCTGAAATCTGTTTCCTGCAATTCTGCCTTGCTTTCAAATCTTCTTCATTGCCTTCCCTCAATATATTTGTGGACGAGAGTTATCATTTATAACTCTGCAGGTTTGTGAATTGCAGTGGCCCTGAGCTCCATTTGTCAACTCGCTTTTTTGGGAGCTGGCCGCAAAAGCGCAGGATTGCTTCAGGCCCTATTCTGGTTCCGGGGGGCAGGCTGAGCCTGTGCTTCATTCTTCTTCCTGATGGGGAAATAGAGTGACCTGTGCCTGTCCCAACACCTAGAGCTAGTCTCTCGTTGGTTCCCCGTCTTCCCGTTCATCCTCAGGACAAATTGCAACCTGTACGAAACAAACAGGAGGTTCCAGGTGCTGATTCTCCAAGTAGGGAGATTGTTAGTAAAGCGGCTGGAATGGCGAACCCGAGCACAAGGAGAGGAGAAATGAGGTGCGTTTTAGAAACCTTTCCCGATCACACGGTGTACCATCTTCTGGGTTTCCCAGGCATGTTTTCGATGTAGGAAGATGCCCTTGAACCTGGAGATTTGGGACCCATGGCGTGGGTACCACGCGGTATTACTTTAAACGGTCTGCGTTTGCTCACCCAACCTCACCAATCCTCTCAGCCCCAAGATTGTCCAGCCTTTTGTCTCATCCAGCTGTGGGTGTAGATATGGTCAATCCAGGTTGCATCAGAGCCTCCGAACGGATTTTGTAAGAATTTCTCTCTCTTTCACTGTCTTTGTTTTATGGCGTTCATTTTAAGTAATTTATTTTGATAATGGGGTTGAGCTGCTTTTCCCTGCTGTGTTTATGCCGCTTTACACCCTCTTGATTCAACTCCAGAGAGATATCAATACATAGGTTTTAAGATTCTTGCTAGTCAGATATATTCTTGTGCGGTGAATAGGGGGTGTTGAGTCCAGTTCACTGAGCAGGGAGGAGGTCTTGTCTGTTACATATTTGGCTTATGGAACGGTATGTGAGCTAATTTCAAACCCTTGTTTTATGCATCAGCCCACCTCACCTTTCCCGTTAAGCAGCCATAGTGTGTCTTCTAAATGTGTGACTCTGTTCTGTTTTGTAATTCAGTTCAAGTGTAGCGATTTCGACATGCCCTCTATAAGTGATATCTTAGGATAAGAGTCTTTTTCTGTGTGACTTATTTCACTTAGAATCCTCGTCCCTAAATCCACTCATCATGCTGCTACTAGCCTTATGACATTGATTTCATGGCTGAGTGATATTCCATTGTGCCTAAGTACCACAACTTCTTTATCCATTTTTCTCTTTCCTGGCATGTTTAAGGTGTACCTAAGTGGAGGTTCTTGTACACAGAGCAGCCCTAAACTTTGGGGTGCCTGTGTCTTGTTGATTTTTAGTTTTCCCAATTTATACGCCCATGAGTGGAAGTGCCCTATGCTCTGTAAGCTGTGTTTATTACATGTTTCAGGACACACCGTACACTTCTCCAGAGTGGCTGTTGGCAATTGACATCCCACCCCTCAGCCTAGCAAGGCTCCCATGTCTCCATGGCCTGTCCTGCATTTCTGGTGTTTACTCTTTTTGCAGCGTGGCCCTTTTGACCGATGGCAAGCGAGACTTCTTTGTAGTGCTGATTTGCACTTCCGGCTTGCTTGGTTGGCCAAAAAGGGCGTATGCGTTTTTTCCTGAATATATTCAGGAAAAAACGCATACGCCCTTTTTGGCCAAGGGCATCATTGTCAACGTTTTGCCGCTTTTCATGTGCTTTAAAGGCGAGTCGAATCTACCTCCTGAAATCTGTTTCCTGCAATTCTGCCTTGCTTTCAAATCCTCTTCGTTGCCTTCCCTCAATATACTTGTGGACGAGAGTTATCATTTATAACTCTGCAGGTTTGAGAATTGCAGTGCCCCTGAGCTCCATTTGTCAACTCGCTTTTTTGGGAGCTGGCCGCAAAAGCGCAGGATTGCTTCAGGCCCTATTCTGGTTCCGGGGGGCAGGCTGAGCCTGTGCTTCATTCTTCTTCCTGATGGGGAAATAGAGTGACCTGTGCCTGTCCCAACACCTAGAGCTAGTCTCTCGTTGGTTCCCCCTCTTCCCGTTCATCCTCAGGACAAATTGCAACCTGTACGAAAGAAACAGGAGCTTCAAGGTGCTGATTCTCCAAGTAGGGAGATTGTTAGTAAAGCAGCTGGAATGGCGAACCTGAGCACAAGGAGAGGAGCAATGAGGTGCGTTTTAGAAACCTTTCCCGATCACACGCTGTACCATCTTCTGGGTTTCCCATGCACGTTTTCGATGTAGGAAGATGCCCTTGAACCTGGAGATTTGGGACCCATGGGGTGGGTACCCCGCGGTATTACTTTAAAGAGTCTGCGTTTCCTCACCCAACCTCACCAAACCTCTCAGCCCCAAGAGTGTCCAGCCTTATGTCTCATCCAGCTGTGGGTCTAGATATGGTCAATCCAGGTTGCATCAGAGCCTCCGAACGGATTTTGTAAGAATTTCTCTCTCTTTCACTGTCTTTGTTTTATGGCGTTCATTTTAAGTAATTTATTTTGATAATGGGGTTGAGCTGCTTTTCCCTGCTGTGTTTATGCCGCTTTACACCCTCTTGATTCAACTCCAGAGAGATATCAATACATAGGTTTTAAGATTCTTGCTAGTCAGATATATTCTTGTGCGGTGAATAGGGGGTGTTGAGTCCAGTTCACTGAGCAGGGAGGAGGTCTTGTCTGTTACATATTTGGCTTATGGAACGGTATGTGAGCTAATTTCAAACCCTTGTTTTATGCATCAGCCCACCTCACCTTTCCCGTTAAGCAGCCATAGTGTGTCTTCTAAATGTGTGACTCTGTTCTGTTTTGTAATTCAGTTCAAGTGTAGCGATTTTGACATGCCCTCTATAAGTGATATCTTAGGATAAGAGTCTTTTTCTGTGTGACTTATTTCACTTAGAATCCTCGTCCCTAAATCCACTCATCATGCTGCTACTAGCCTTATGACATTGATTTCATGGCTGAGTGATATTCCATTGTGCCTAAGTACCACAACTTCTTTATCCATTTTTCTCTTTCCTGGGATACTTAAGGTGTACCTAAGTGGAGGTTCTTGTACACAGAGCAGCCCTAAACTTTGGGGTGCCTGTGTCTTGTTGATTTTTAGTTTTCCCAATTTATACGCCCATGAGTGGAAGTGCCCTATGCTCTGTAAGCTGTGTTTATTACATGTTTCAGGACACACCGTACACTTCTCCAGAGTGGCTGTTGGCAATTGACATCCCACCCCGAAGCCTAGCAAGGCTCCCATGTCTCCATGGCCTGTCCTGCATTTCTGGTGTTTACTCTTTTCGCAGCGTGGCCCTTTTGACCGATGGCAAGCGAGACTTCTTTGTAGTGCTGATTTGCACTTCCGGCTTGCTTGGTTGGCCAAAAAGGGCGTATGCGTTTTTTCCTGAATATATTCAGCAAAAAATGCATACGCCCTTTTTGGCCAAGGGCATCATTGTCAACGTTTTGCCGCTTTTCATGCGCTTTAAAGGCGAGTCGAATCTACCTCCTGAAATCTGTTTCCTGCAATTCTGCCTTGCTTTCAAATCCTCTTCGTTGCCTTCCCTCAATATATTTTTGGACGAGAGTTATCATTTATAACTCTGCAGGTTTGTGAATTGCAGTGGCCCTGAGCTCCATTTGTCAACTCGCTTTTTTGGGAGCTGGCCGCAAAAGCGCAGGATTGCTTCAGGCCCTATTCTGGTTCCGGGGGGCAGGCTGAGCCTGTGCTTCATTCTTCTTCCTGATGGGGAAATAGAGTGACCTGTGCCTGTCCCAACACCTAGAGCTAGTCTCTCGTTGGTTCCCCCTCTTCCCGTTCATCCTCAGGACAAATTGCAACTGTACGAAACAAACAGGAGGTTCCAGGTGCTGATTCTCCAAGTAGGGAGATTGTTAGTAAAGCGGCTGGAATGGCGAACCCGAGCACAAGGAGAGGAGAAATAAGGTGCGTTTTAGAAACCTTTCCCGATCACACGGTGTACCATCTTCTGGGTTTCCCAGGCATGTTTTCGATGTAGGAAGATGCCCTTGAACCTGGAGATTTGGGACCCATGGCGTGGGCACCACGCGGTATTACTTTAAACGGTCTGCGTTTGATCACCCAACCTCACCAATCCTCTCAGCCCCAAGATTGTCCAGCCTTTTGTCTCATCCAGCTGTGGGTCTAGATATGGTCAATCCAGGTTGCATCAGAGCCTCCGAACGGATTTTGTAAGAATTTCTCTCTCTTTCACTGTCTTTGTTTTATGGCGTTCATTTTAAGTAATTTATTTTGATAATGGGGTTGAGCTGCTTTTCCCTGCTGTGTTTATGCCGCTTTACACCCTCTTGATTCAACTCCAGAGAGATATCAATACATAGGTTTTAAGATTCTTGCTAGTCAGATATATTCTTGTGCGGTGAATAGGGGGTGTTGAGTCCAGTTCACTGAGCAGGGAGGAGGTCTTGTCTGTTACATATTTGGCTTATGGAACGGTATGTGAGCTAATTTCAAACCCTTGTTTTATGCATCAGCCCACCTCACCTTTCCCGTTAAGCAGCCATAGTGTGTCTTCTAAATGTGTGACTCTGTTCTGTTTTGTAATTCAGTTCAAGTGTAGCGATTTCGACATGCCCTCTATAAGTGATATCTTAGGATAAGAGTCTTTTTCTGTGTGACTTATTTCACTTAGAATCCTCGTCCCTAAATCCACTCATCATGCTGCTACTAGCCTTATGACATTGATTTCATGGCTGAGTGATATTCCATTGTGCCTAAGTACCACAACTTCTTTATCCATTTTTCTCTTTCCTGGGATACTTAAGGTGTAGCTAAGTGGAGGTTCTTGTACACAGAGCAGCCCTAAACTTTGGGGTGCCTGTGTCTTGTTGATTTTTAGTTTTCCCAATTTATACGCCCATGAGTGGAAGTGCCCTATGCTCTGTAAGCTGTGTTTATTACATGTTTCAGGACACACCGTACACTTCTCCAGAGTGGCTGTTGGCAATTGACATCCCACCCCTCAGCCTAGCAAGGCTCCCATGTCTCCATGGCCTGTCCTGCATTTCTGGTGTTTACTCTTTTCGCAGCGTGGCCCTTTTGACCGATGGCAAGCGAGACTTCTTTGTAGTGCTGATTTGCACTTCCGGCTTGCTTGGTTGGCCAAAAAGGGCGTATGCGTTTTTTCCTGAATATATTCAGCAAAAAACGCATACGCCCTTTTTGGCCAAGGGCATCATTGTCAACGTTTTGCTGCTTTTCATGTGCTTTAAAGGCGAGTCGAATCTACCTCCTGAAATCTGTTTCCTGCAATTCTGCCTTGCTTTCAAATCCTCTTCATTGCCTTCCCTCAATATATTTGTGGACGAGAGTTATCATTTATAACTCTGCAGGTTTGTGAATTGCAGTGGCCCTGAGCTCCATTTGTCAACTCGCATTTTTGGGAGCTGGCCGCAAAAGCGCAGGATTGCTTCAGGCCCTATTCTGGTTCCGGGAGGCAGGCTGAGCCTGTGCTTCATTCTTCTTCCTGATGGGGAAATAGAGTGACCTGTGCCTGTCCCAACACCTAGAGCTAGTCTCTCGTTGGTTCCCCGTCTTCCCGTTCATCCTCAGGACAAATTGCAACTGTACGAAACAAACAGGAGGTTCCAGGTGCTGATTCTCCAAGTAGGGAGATTGTTAGTAAAGCGGCTGGAATGGCGAACCCGAGCACAAGGAGAGGAGAAATGAGGTGCGTTTTAGAAACCTTTCCCGATCACACGGTGTACCATCTTCTGGGTTTCCCAGGCATGTTTTCGATGTAGGAAGATGCCCTTGAACCTGGAGATTTGGGACCCATGGCGTGGGCACCACGCGGTATTACTTTAAACGGTCTGCGTTTGATCACCCAACCTCACCAATCCTCTCAGCCCCAAGATTGTCCAGCCTTTTGTCTCATCCAGCTGTGGGTCTAGATATGGTCAATCCAGGTTGCATCAGAGCCTCCGAACGGATTTTGTAAGAATTTCTCTCTCTTTCACTGTCTTTGTTTTATGGCGTTCATTTTAAGTAATTTATTTTGATAATGGGGTTGAGCTGCTTTTCCCTGCTGTGTTTATGCCGCTTTACACCCTCTTGATTCAACTCCAGAGAGATATCAATACATAGGTTTTAAGATTCTTGATAGTCAGATATATTCTTGTGCGGTGAATAGGGGGTGTTGAGTCCAGTTCACTGAGCAGGGAGGAGGTCTTGTCTGTTACATATTTGGCTTATGGAACGGTATGTGAGCTAATTTCAAACCCTTGTTTTATGCATCAGCCCACCTCACCTTTCCCGTTAAGCAGCCATAGTGTGTCTTCTAAATGTGTGACTCTGTTCTGTTTTGTAATTCAGTTCAAGTGTAGCGATTTCGACATGCCCTCTATAAGTGATATCTTAGGATAAGAGTCTTTTTCTGTGTGACTTATTTCACTTAGAATCCTCGTCCCTAAATCCACTCATCATGCTGCTACTAGCCTTATGACATTGATTTCATGGCTGAGTGATATTCCATTGTGCCTAAGTACCACAACTTCTTTATCCATTTTTCTCTTTCCTGGGATACTTAAGGTGTAGCTAAGTGGAGGTTCTTGTACACAGAGCAGCCCTAAACTTTGGGGTGCCTGTGTCTTGTTGATTTTTAGTTTTCCCAATTTATACGCCCATGAGTGGAAGTGCCCTATGCTCTGTAAGCTGTGTTTATTACATGTTTCAGGACACACCGTACACTTCTCCAGAGTGGCTGTTGGCAATTGACATCCCACCCCTCAGCCTAGCAAGGCTCCCATGTCTCCATGGCCTGTCCTGCATTTCTGGTGTTTACTCTTTTCGCAGCGTGGCCCTTTTGACCGATGGCAAGCGAGACTTCTTTGTAGTGCTGATTTGCACTTCCGGCTTGCTTGGTTGGCCAAAAAGGGCGTATGCGTTTTTTCCTGAATATATTCAGCAAAAAACGCATACGCCCTTTTTGGCCAAGGGCATCATTGTCAACGTTTTGCTGCTTTTCATGTGCTTTAAAGGCGAGTCGAATCTACCTCCTGAAATCTGTTTCCTGCAATTCTGCCTTGCTTTCAAATCCTCTTCATTGCCTTCCCTCAATATATTTGTGGACGAGAGTTATCATTTATAACTCTGCAGGTTTGTGAATTGCAGTGGCCCTGAGCTCCATTTGTCAACTCGCATTTTTGGGAGCTGGCCGCAAAAGCGCAGGATTGCTTCAGGCCCTATTCTGGTTCCGGGAGGCAGGCTGAGCCTGTGCTTCATTCTTCTTCCTGATGGGGAAATAGAGTGACCTGTGCCTGTCCCAACACCTAGAGCTAGTCTCTCGTTGGTTCCCCGTCTTCCCGTTCATCCTCAGGACAAATTGCAACTGTACGAAACAAACAGGAGGTTCCAGGTGCTGATTCTCCAAGTAGGGAGATTGTTAGTAAAGCGGCTGGAATGGCGAACCCGAGCACAAGGAGAGGAGAAATGAGGTGCGTTTTAGAAACCTTTCCCGATCACACGGTGTACCATCTTCTGGGTTTCCCAGGCATGTTTTCGATGTAGGAAGATGCCCTTGAACCTGGAGATTTGGGACCCATGGCGTGGGCACCACGCGGTATTACTTTAAACGGTCTGCGTTTGATCACCCAACCTCACCAATCCTCTCAGCCCCAAGATTGTCCAGCCTTTTGTCTCATCCAGCTGTGGGTCTAGATATGGTCAATCCAGGTTGCATCAGAGCCTCCGAACGGATTTTGTAAGAATTTCTCTCTCTTTCACTGTCTTTGTTTTATGGCGTTCATTTTAAGTAATTTATTTTGATAATGGGGTTGAGCTGCTTTTCCCTGCTGTGTTTATGCCGCTTTACACCCTCTTGATTCAACTCCAGAGAGATATCAATACATAGGTTTTAAGATTCTTGCTAGTCAGATATATTCTTGTGCGGTGAATAGGGGGTGTTGAGTCCAGTTCACTGAGCAGGGAGGAGGTCTTGTCTGTTACATATTTGGCTTATGGAACGGTATGTGAGCTAATTTCAAACCCTTGTTTTATGCATCAGCCCACCTCACCTTTCCCGTTAAGCAGCCATAGTGTGTCTTCTAAATGTGTGACTCTGTTCTGTTTTGTAATTCAGTTCAAGTGTAGCGATTTTGACATGCCCTCTATAAGTGATATCTTAGGATAAGAGTCTTTTTCTGTGTGACTTATTTCACTTAGAATCCTCGTCCCTAAATCCACTCATCATGCTGCTACTAGCCTTATGACATTGATTTCATGGCTGAGTGATATTCCATTGTGCCTAAGTACCACAACTTCTTTATCCATTTTTCTCTTTCCTGGGATGTTTAAGGTGTAGCTAAGTGGAGGTTCTTGTACGCAGAGCAGCCCTAAACTTTGGGGTGCCTGTGTCTTGTTGATTTTTAGTTTTCCCAATTTATACGCCCATGAGTGGAAGTGCCCTATGCTCTGTAAGCTGTGTTTATTACATGTTTCAGGACACACCGTACACTTCTCCAGAGTGGCTGTTGGCAATTGACATCCCACCCCTCAGCCTAGCAAGGCTCCCATGTCTCCATGGCCTGTCCTGCATTTCTGGTGTTTACTCTTTTCGCAGCGTGGCCCTTTTGACCGATGGCAAGCGAGACTTCTTTGTAGTGCTGATTTGCACTTCCGGCTTGCTTGGTTGGCCAAAAAGGGCGTATGCGTTTTTTCCTGAATATATTCAGCAAAAAACGCATACGCCCTTTTTGGCCAAGGGCATCATTGTCAACGTTTTGCCGCTTTGCATGCGCTTTAAAGGCGAGTCGAATCTACCTCCTGAAATCTGTTTCCTGCAATTCTGCCTTGCTTTCAAATCCTCTTCGTTGCCTTCCCTCAATATATTTGTGGACGAGAGTTATCATTTATAACTCTGCAGGTTTGTGAATTGCAGTGGCCCTGAGCTCCATTTGTCAACTCGCTTTTTTGGGAGCTGGCCGCAAAAGCGCAGGATTGCTTCAGGCCCTATTCTGGTTCCGGGGGGCAGGCTGAGCCTGTGCTTCATTCTTCTTCCTGATGGGGAAATAGAGTGACCTGTGCCTGTCCCAACACCTAGAGCTAGTCTCTCGTTGGTTCCCCCTCTTCCCGTTCATCCTCAGGACAAATTGCAACCTGTACGAAACAAACAGGAGGTTCCAGGTGCTGATTCTCCAAGTAGGGAGATTGTTAGTAAAGCGGCTGGAATGGCGAACCCGAGCACAAGGAGAGGAGAAATGAGGTGCGTTTTAGAAACCTTTCCCGATCACACGGTGTACCATCTTCTGGGTTTCCCAGGCATGTTTTCGATGTAGGAAGATGCCCTTGAACCTGGAGATTTGGGACCCATGGCGTGGGTACCACGCTGTATTACTTTAAACGGTCTGCGTTTGCTCACCCAACCTCACCAATCCTCTCAGCCCCAAGATTGTCCAGCCTTTTGTCTCATCCAGCTGTGGGTCTAGATATGGTCAATCCAGGTTGCATCAGAGCCTCCGAACGGATTTTGTAAGAATTTCTCTCTCTTTCACTGTCTTTGTTTTATGGCGTTCATTTTAAGTAATTTATTTTGATAATGGGGTTGAGCTGCTTTTCCCTGCTGTGTTTATGCCGCTTTACACCCTCTTGATTCAACTCCAGAGAGATATCAATACATAGGTTTTAAGATTCTTGCTAGTCAGATATATTCTTGTGCGGTGAATAGGGGGTGTTGAGTCCAGTTCACTGAGCAGGGAGGAGGTCTTGTCTGTTACATATATGGCTTATGGAACGGTATGTGAGCTAATTTCAAACCCTTGTTTTATGCATCAGCCCACCTCACCTTTCCCGTTAAGCAGCCATAGTGTGTCTTCTAAATGTGTGACTCTGTTCTGTTTTGTAATTCAGTTCAAGTGTAGCGATTTCGACATGCCCTCTATAAGTGATATCTTAGGATAAGAGTCTTTTTCTGTGTGACTTATTTCACTTAGAATCCTCGTCCCTAAATCCACTCATCATGCTGCTACTAGCCTTATGACATTGATTTCATGGCTGAGTGATATTCCATTGTGCCTAAGTACCACAACTTCTTTATCCATTTTTCTCTTTCCTGGGATACTTAAGGTGTAGCTAAGTGGAGGTTCTTGTACACAGAGCAGCCCTAAACTTTGGGGTGCCTGTGTCTTGTTGATTTTTAGTTTTCCCAATTTATACGCCCATGAGTGGAAGTGCCCTATGCTCTGTAAGCTGTGTTTATTACATGTTTCAGGACACACCGTACACTTCTCCAGAGTGGCTGTTGGCAATTGACATCCCACCCCTCAGCCTAGCAAGGCTCCCATGTCTCCATGGCCTGTCCTGCATTTCTGGTGTTTACTCTTTTCGCAGCGTGGCCCTTTTGACCGATGGCAAGCGAGACTTCTTTGTAGTGCTGATTTGCACTTCCGGCTTGTTTGGTTGGCCAAAAAGGGCGTATGCGTTTTTTCCTGAATATATTCAGCAAAAAACGCATACGCCCTTTTTGGCCAAGGGCATCATTGTCAACGTTTTGCCGCTTTTCATGCGCTTTAAAGGCGAGTCGAATCTACCTCCTGAAATCTGTTTCCTGCAATTCTGCCTTGCTTTCAAATCCTCTTCGTTGCCTTCCCTCAATATATTTGTGGACGAGAGTTATCATTTATAACTCTGCAGGTTTGTGAATTGCAGTGGCCCTGAGCTCCATTTGTCAACTCGCTTATTTGGGAGCTGGCCGCAAAAGCGCAGGATTGCTTCAGGCCCTATTCTGGTTCCGGGGGGCAGGCTGAGCCTGTGCTTCATTCTTCTTCCTGATGGGGAAATAGAGTGACCTGTGCCTGTCCCAACACCTAGAGCTAGTCTCTCGTTGGTTCCCCCTCTTCCCGTTCATCCTCAGGACAAATTGCAACCTGTACGAAACAAACAGGAGGTTCCAGGTGCTGATTCTCCAAGTAGGGAGATTGTTAGTAAAGCGGCTGGAATGGCGAACCCGAGCACAAGGAGAGGAGAAATGAGGTGCGTTTTAGAAACCTTTCCCGATCACACGGTGTACCATCTTCTGGGTTTCCCAGGCATGTTTTCGATGTAGGAAGATGCCCTTGAACCTGGAGATTTGGGACCCATGGCGTGGGTACCACGCGGTATTACTTTAAACGGTCTGCGTTTGCTCACCCAACCTCACCAATCCTCTCAGCCCCAAGATTGTCCAGCCTTTTGTCTCATCCAGCTGTGGGTCTAGATATGGTCAATCCAGGTTGCATCAGAGCCTCCGAACGGATTTTGTAAGAATTTCTCTCTCTTTCACTGTCTTTGTTTTATGGCGTTCATTTTAAGTAATTTATTTTGATAATGGGGTTGAGCTGCTTTTCCCTGCTGTGTTTATGCCGCTTTACACCCTCTTGATTCAACTCCAGAGAGATATCAATACATAGGTTTTAAGATTCTTGCTAGTCAGATATATTCTTGTGCGGTGAATAGGGGGTGTTGAGTCCAGTTCACTGAGCAGGGAGGAGGACTTGTCTGTTACATATTTGACTTATGGAACGGTATGTGAGCTAATTTCAAACCCTTGTTTTATGCATCAGCCCACCTCACCTTTCCCGTTAAGCAGCCATAGTGTGTCTTTAAATGTGTGACTCTGTTCTGTTTTGTAATTCAGTTCAAGTGTAGCGATTTCGACATGCCCTCTATAAGTGATATCTTAGGATAAGAGCCTTTTTCTGTGTGACTTATTTCACTTAGAATCCTCGTCCCTAAATCCACTCATCATGCTGCTACTAGCCTTATGACATTGATTTCATGGCTGAGTGATATTCCATTGTGCCTAAGTACCACAACTTCTTTATCCATTTTTCTCTTTCCTGGGATACTTAAGGTGTAGCTAAGTGGAGGTTCTTGTACACAGAGCAGCCCTAAACTTTGGGGTGCCTGTGTCTTTTTGATTTTTAGTTTTCCCAATTTATACGCCCATGAGTGGAAGTGCCCTATGCTCTGTAAGCTGTGTTTATTACATGTTTCAGGACACACCGTACACTTCTCCAGAGTGGCTGTTGGCAATTGACATCCCACCCCTCAGCCTAGCAAGGCTCCCATGTCTCCATGGCCTGTCCTGCATTTCTGGTGTTTACTCTTTTCGCAGCGTGGCCCTTTTGACCGATGGCAAGCGAGACTTCTTTGTAGTGCTGATTTGCACTTCCGGCTTGTTTGGTTGGCCAAAAAGGGCGTATGCGTTTTTTCCTGAATATATTCAGCAAAAAACGCATACGCCCTTTTTGGCCAAGGGCATCATTGTCAACGTTTTGCCGCTTTTCATGCGCTTTAAAGGCGAGTCGAATCTACCTCCTGAAATCTGTTTCCTGCAATTCTGCCTTGCTTTCAAATCCTCTTCGTTGCCTTCCCTCAATATATTTGTGGACGAGAGTTATCATTTATAACTCTGCAGGTTTGTGAATTGCAGTGGCCCTGAGCTCCATTTGTCAACTCGCTTTTTTGGGAGCTGGCCGCAAAAGCGCAGGATTGCTTCAGGCCCTATTCTGGTTCCGGGGGGCAGGCTGAGCCTGTGCTTCATTCTTCTTCCTGATGGGGAAATAGAGTGACCTGTGCCTGTCCCAACACCTAGAGCTAGTCTCTCGTTGGTTCCCCCTCTTCCCGTTCATCCTCAGGACAAATTGCAACCTGTACGAAACAAACAGGAGGTTCCAGGTGCTGATTCTCCAAGTAGGGAGATTGTTAGTAAAGCGGCTGGAATGGCGAACCCGAGCACAAGGAGAGGAGAAATGAGGTGCGTTTTAGAAACCTTTCCCGATCACACGGTGTACCATCTTCTGGGTTTCCCAGGCATGTTTTCGATGTAGGAAGATGCCCTTGAACCTGGAGATTTGGGACCCATGGCGTGGGTACCACGCGGTATTACTTTAAACGGTCTGCGTTTGCTCACCCAACCTCACCAATCCTCTCAGCCCCAAGATTGTCCAGCCTTTTGTCTCATCCAGCTGTGGGTCTAGATATGGTCAATCCAGGTTGCATCAGAGCCTCCAAACGGATTTTGTAAGAATTTCTCTCTCTTTCACTGTCTTTGTTTTATGGCGTTCATTTTAAGTAATTTATTTTGATAATGGGGTTGAGCTGCTTTTCCCTGCTGTGTTTATGCCGCTTTACACCCTCTTGATTCAACTCCAGAGAGATATCAATACATAGGTTTTAAGATTCTTGCTAGTCAGATATATTCTTGTGCGGTGAATAGGGGGTGTTGAGTCCAGTTCACTGAGCAGGGAGGAGGTCTTGTCTGTTACATATATGGCTTATGGAACGGTATGTGAGCTAATTTCAAACCCTTGTTTTATGCATCAGCCCACCTCACCTTTCCCGTTAAGCAGCCATAGTGTGTCTTCTAAATGTGTGACTCTGTTCTGTTTTGTAATTCAGTTCAAGTGTAGCGATTTCGACATGCCCTCTATAAGTGATATCTTAGGATAAGAGTCTTTTTCTGTGTGACTTATTTCACTTAGAATCCTCGTCCCTAAATCCACTCATCATGCTGCTACTAGCCTTATGACATTGATTTCATGGCTGAGTGATATTCCATTGTGCCTAAGTACCACAACTTCTTTATCCATTTTTCTCTTTCCTGGGATACTTAAGGTGTACCTAAGTGGAGGTTCTTGTACACAGATCAGCCCGAAACTTTGGGGTGCCTGTGTCTTGTTGCTTTTTAGTTTTCCCAATTTATACGCCCATGAGTGGAAGTGCCCTATGCTCTGTAAGCTGTGTTTATTACATGTTTCAGGACACACCGTACACTTCTCCAGAGTGGCTGTTGACAATTGGCATGCTGCCCATCAGCGTAGCAAGGCTCCCATGTCTCCATGGCCTGTCCTGAATTTCTGGTTTTTACACTTTTGGCAGCATGGCCCTTTTGACCGATGGCAAGCGAGACTTCTTTGTAGTGCTGATTTGCACTTCCGGCTTGCTTGGTTGGCCAAAAAGGGCGTATGCGTTTTTTCCTGAATATATTCAGCAAAAAACGCATACGCCCTTTTTGGCCAAGGGCATCATTGTCAACGTTTTGCTGCTTTTCATGTGCTTTAAAGGCGAGTCGAATCTACCTCCTGAAATCTGTTTCCTGCAATTCTGCCTTGCTTTCAAATCTTCTTCATTGCCTTCCCTCAATATATTTGTGGACGAGAGTTATCATTTATAACTCTGCAGGTTTGTGAATTGCAGTGGCCCTGAGCTCCATTTGTCAACTCGCTTTTTTGGGAGCTGGCCGCAAAAGCGCAGGATTGCTTCAGGCCCTATTCTGGTTCCGGGGGGCAGGCTGAGCCTGTGCTTCATTCTTCTTCCTGATGGGGAAATAGAGTGACCTGTGCCTGTCCCAACACCTAGAGCTAGTCTCTCGTTGGTTCCCCCTCTTCCCGTTCATCCTCAGGACAAATTGCAACCTGTACGAAACAAACAGGAGGTTCCAGGTGCTGATTCTCCAAGTAGGGAGATTGTTAGTAAAGCGGCTGGAATGGCGAACCCGAGCACAAGGAGAGGAGAAATGAGGTGCGTTTTAGAAACCTTTCCCGATCACACGGTGTACCATCTTCTGGGTTTCCCAGGCATGTTTTCGATGTAGGAAGATGCCCTTGAACCTGGAGATTTGGGACCCATGGCGTGGGTACCACGCGGTATTACTTTAAACGGTCTGCGTTTGCTCACCCAACCTCACCAATCCTCTCAGCCCCAAGATTGTCCAGCCTTTTGTCTCATCCAGCTGTGGGTCTAGATATGGTCAATCCAGGTTGCATCAGAGCCTCCGAACGGATTTTGTAAGAATTTCTCTCTCTTTCACTGTCTTTGTTTTATGGCGTTCATTTTAAGTAATTTATTTTGATAATGGGGTTGAGCTGCTTTTCCCTGCTGTGTTTATGCCGCTTTACACCCTCTTGATTCAACTCCAGAGAGATATCAATACATAGGTTTTAAGATTCTTGCTAGTCAGATATATTCTTGTGCGGTGAATAGGGGGTGTTGAGTCCAGTTCACTGAGCAGGGAGGAGGTCTTGTCTGTTACATATATGGCTTATGGAACGGTATGTGAGCTAATTTCAAACCCTTGTTTTATGCATCAGCCCACCTCACCTTTCCCGTTAAGCAGCCATAGTGTGTCTTCTAAATGTGTGACTCTGTTCTGTTTTGTAATTCAGTTCAAGTGTAGCGATTTCGACATGCCCTCTATAAGTGATATCTTAGGATAAGAGTCTTTTTCTGTGTGACTTATTTCACTTAGAATCCTCGTCCCTAAATCCACTCATCATGCTGCTACTAGCCTTATGACATTGATTTCATGGCTGAGTGATATTCCATTGTGCCTAAGTACCACAACTTCTTTATCCATTTTTCTCTTTCCTGGGATACTTAAGGTGTACCTAAGTGGAGGTTCTTGTACACAGAGCAGCCCGAAACTTTGGGGTGCCTGTGTCTTGTTGCTTTTTAGTTTTCCCAATTTATACGCCCATGAGTGGAAGTGCCCTATGCTCTGTAAGCTGTGTTTATTACATGTTTCAGGACACACCGTACACTTCTCCAGAGTGGCTGTTGACAATTGGCATGCTGCCCATCAGCGTAGCAAGGCTCCCATGTCTCCATGGCCTGTCCTGAATTTCTGGTTTTTACACTTTTGGCAGCATGGCCCTTTTGACCGATGGCAAGCGAGACTTCTTTGTAGTGCTGATTTGCACTTCCGGCTTGCTTGGTTGGCCAAAAAGGGCGTATGCGTTTTTTCCTGAATATATTCAGCAAAAAACGCATACGCCCTTTTTGGCCAAGGGCATCATTGTCAACGTTTTGCTGCTTTTCATGTGTTTTAAAGGCGAGTCGAATCTACCTCCTGAAATCTGTTTCCTGCAATTCTGCCTTGCTTTCAAATCTTCTTCATTGCCTTCCCTCAATATATTTGTGGACGAGAGTTATCATTTATAACTCTGCAGGTTTGTGAATTGCAGTGGCCCTGAGCTCCATTTGTCAACTCGCTTTTTTGGGAGCTGGCCGCAAAAGCGCAGGATTGCTTCAGGCCCTATTCTGGTTCCGGGGGGCAGGCTGAGCCTGTGCTTCATTCTTCTTCCTGATGGGGAAATAGAGTGACCTGTGCCTGTCCCAACACCTAGAGCTAGTCTCTCATTGGTTCCCCGTCTTCCCGTTCATCCTCAGGACAAATTGCAACCTGTACGAAACAAACAGGAGGTTCCAGGTGCTGATTCTCCAAGTAGGGAGATTGTTAGTAAAGCGGCTGGAATGGCGAACCCGAGCACAAGGAGAGGAGAAATGAGGTGCGTTTTAGAAACCTTTCCCGATCACACGGTGTACCATCTTCTGGGTTTCCCAGGCATGTTTTCGATGTAGGAAGATGCCCTTGAACCTGGAGATTTGGGACCCATGGGGTGGGTACCACGCGGTATTACTTTAAACGGTCTGCGTTTGCTCACCCAACCTCACCAATCCTCTCAGCCCCAAGATTGTCCAGCCTTTTGTCTCATCCAGCTGTGGGTGTAGATATGGTCAATCCAGGTTGTATCAGAGCCTCCGAACGGATTTTGTAAGAATTTCTCTCTCTTTCACTGTCTTTGTTTTATGGCGTTCATTTTAAGTAATTTATTTTGATAATGGGGTTGAGCTGCTTTTCCCTGCTGTGTTTATGCCGCTTTACACCCTCTTGATTCAACTCCAGAGAGATATCAATACATAGGTTTTAAGATTCTTGCTAGTCAGATATATTCTTGTGCGGTGAATAGGGGGTGTTGAGTCCAGTTCACTGAGCAGGGAGGAGGTCTTGTCTGTTACATATTTGGCTTATGGAACGGTATGTGAGCTAATTTCAAACCCTTGTTTTATGCATCAGCCCACCTCACCTTTCCCGTTAAGCAGCCATAGTGTGTCTTCTAAATGTGTGACTCTGTTCTGTTTTGTAATTCAGTTCAAGTGTAGCGATTTCGACATGCCCTCTATAAGTGATATCTTAGGATAAGAGTCTTTTTCTGTGTGACTTATTTCACTTAGAATCCTCGTCCCTAAATCCACTCATCATGCTGCTACTAGCCTTATGACATTGATTTCATGGCTGAGTGATATTCCATTGTGCCTAAGTACCACAACTTCTTTATCCATTTTTCTCTTTCCTGGGATACTTAAGGTGTAGCTAAGTGGAGGTTCTTGTACACAGAGCAGCCCTAAACTTTGGGGTGCCTGTGTCTTGTTGATTTTTAGTTTTCCCAAATTATACGCCCATGAGTGGAAGTGCCCTATGCTCTGTAAGCTGTGTTTATTACATGTTTCAGGACACACCGTACACTTCTCCAGAGTGGCTGTTGGCAATTGACATCCCACCCCTCAGCCTAGCAAGGCTCCCATGTCTCCATGGCCTGTCCTGCATTTCTGGTGTTTACTCTTTTTGCAGCGTGGCCCTTTTGACCGATGGCAAGCGAGACTTCTTTGTAGTGCTGATTTGCACTTCCGGCTTGCTTGGTTGGCCAAAAAGGGCGTATGCGTTTTTTCCTGAATATATTCAGCAAAAAACGCATACGCCCTTTTTGGCCAAGGGCATCATTGTCAACGTTTTGCCGCTTTTCATGTGCTTTAAAGGCGAGTCGAATCTACCTCCTGAAATCTGTTTCCTGCAATTCTGCCTTGCTTTCAAATCCTCTTCGTTGCCTTCCCTCAATATATTTGTGGACAAGAGTTATCATTTATAACTCTGCAGGTTTGTGAATTGCAGTGGCCCTGAGCTCCATTTGTCAACTCGCTTTTTTGGGAGCTGGCCGCAAAAGCGCAGGATTGCTTCAGGCCCTATTCTGGTTCCGGGGGGCAGGCTGAGCCTGTGCTTCATTCTTCTTCCTGATGGGGAAATAGAGTGACCTGTGCCTGTCCCAACACCTAGAGCTAGTCTCTCGTTGGTTCCCCCTCTTCCCGTTCATCCTCAGGACAAATTGCAACCTGTACGAAAGAAACAGGAGCTTCAAGGTGCTGATTCTCCAAGTAGGGAGATTGTTAGTAAAGCGGCTGGAATGGCGAACCCGAGCACAAGGAGAGGAGAAATGAGGTGCGTTTTAGAAACCTTTCCCGATCACACGCTGTACCATCTTCTGGGTTTCCCATGCACGTTTTCAATGTAGGAAGATGCCCTTGAACCTGGAGATTTGGGACCCATGGGGTGGGTACCCCGCGGTATTACTTTAAAGGGTCTGCGTTTCCTCACCCAACCTCACCAAACCTCTCAGCCCCAAGAGTGTCCAGCCTTATGTCTCATCCAGCTGTGGGTCTAGATATGGTCAATCCAGGTTGCATCAGAGCCTCCGAACGGATTTTGTAAGAATTTCTCTCTCTTTCACTGTCTTTGTTTTATGGCGTTCATTTTAAGTAATTTATTTGGTAATGGGGTTGAGCTGCTTTTCCCTGCTGTGTTTATGCCGCTTTACACCCTCTTGATTCAACTCCAGAGAGATATCAATACATAGGTTTTAAGATTCTTGCTAGTCAGATATATTCTTGTGCGGTGAATAGGGGGTGTTGAGTCCAGTTCACTGAGCAAGGAGGAGGTCTTGTCTGTTACATATTTGGCTTATGGAACGGTATGTGAGCTAATTTCAAACCCTTGTTTTATGCATCACCCCACCTCACCTTTCCCGTTAAGCAGCCATAGTGTGTCTTCTAAATATGTGACTCTGTTCTGTTTTGTAATTCACTTCAAGTATAGCGATTTTCACATGCCCTCTATAAGTGATATCTTAGGATAACTGTCTTTTTCTGTGTGACTTATTTCACTTAGAATCCTCGTCCCTAAATCCACTCATCATGCTGCTACTAGCCTTATGACATTGATTTCATGGCTGAGTGATATTCCATTGTGCCTAAGTACCACAACTTCTTTATCCATTTTTCTCTTTCCTGGCATGTTTAAGGTGTACCTAAGTGGAGGTTCTTGTACACAGAGCAGCCGGAAACTTTGGGGTGCCTGTGTCTTGTTGATTTTTAGTTTTCCCAATTTATACGCCCATGAGTGGAAGTGCCCTATGCTCTGTAAGCTGTGTTTATTACATGTTTCAGGACACACCGTACACTTCTCCAGAGTGGCTGTTGACAATTGGCATGCTGCCCATCAGCGTAGCAAGGCTCCCATGTCTCCATGGCCTGTCCTGAATTTCTGGTTTTTACACTTTTGGCAGCATGGCCCTTTTGAGCGATGGCAAGCGAGACTTCTTTGTAGTGCTGATTTGCACTTCCGGCTTGCTTGGTTGGCCAAAAAGGGCGTATGCGTTTTTTCCTGAATATATTCAGGAAAAAACGCATACGCCCTTTTTGCCCAAGGGCATCATTGTCAACGTTTTGCTGCTTTTCATGTGCTTTAAAGGCGAGTGGAATCTACCTCCTGAAATCTGTTTCCTGCAATTCTGCCTTGCTTTCAAATCCTCTTCGTTGCCTTCCCTCAATATATTTGTGGACGAGAGTTATCATTTATAACTCTGCAGGTTTGTGAATTGCAGTGGCCCTGAGCTCCATTTGTCAACTCGCTTTTTTGGGAGCTGGCCGCAAAAGCGCAGGATTGCTTCAGGCCCTATTCTGGTTCCGGGGGGCAGGCTGAGCCTGTGCTTCATTCTTCTTCCTGATGGGGAAATAGAGTGACCTGTGCCTGTCCCAACACCTAGAGCTAGTCTCTCGTTGGTTCCCCGTCTTCCCGTTCATCCTCAGGACAAATTGCAACCTGTACGAAAGAAACAGGAGCTTCAAGGTGCTGATTCTCCAAGTAGGGAGATTGTTAGTAAAGCGGCTGGAATGGCGAACCTGAGCACAAGGAGAGGAGAAATGAGGTGCGTTTTAGAAACCTTTCCCGATCACACGCTGTACCATCTTCTGGGTTTCCCATGCACGTTTTCAATGTAGGAAGATGCCCTTGAACCTGGAGATTTGGGACCCATGGGGTGGGTACCCCGCGGTATTACTTTAAAGGGTCTGCGTTTCCTCACCCAACCTCACCAAACCTCTCAGCCCCAAGAGTGTCCAGCCTTATGTCTCATCCAGCTGTGGGTCTAGATATGGTCAATCCAGGTTGCATCAGAGCCTCCGAACGGATTTTGTAAGAATTTCTCTCTCTTTCACTGTCTTTGTTTTATGGCGTTCATTTTAAGTAATTTATTTTGATAATGGGGTTGAGCTGCTTTTCCCTGCTGTGTTTATGCCGCTTTACACCCTCTTGATTCAACTCCAGAGAGATATCAATACATAGGTTTTAAGATTCTTGCTAGTCAGATATATTCTTGTGCGGTGAATAGGGGGTGTTGAGTCCAGTTCACTGAGCAGGGAGGAGGTCTTGTCTGTTACATATTTGGCTTATGGAACGGTATGTGAGCTAATTTCAAACCCTTGTTTTATGCATCAGCCCACCTCACCTTTCCCGTTAAGCAGCCATAGTGTGTCTTCTAAATGTGTGACTCTGTTCTGTTTTGTAATTCAGTTCAAGTGTAGCGATTTCGACATGCCCTCTATAAGTGATATCTTAGGATAACTGTCTTTTTCTGTGTGACTTATATCACTTAGAATCCTCGTCCCTAAATCCACTCATCATGCTGCTACTAGCCTTATGACATTGATTTCATGGCTGAATGATATTCCATTGTGCCTAAGTACCACAACTTCTTTATCCATTTTTCTCTTTCCTGGCATGTTTAAGGTGTACCTAAGTGGAGGTTCTTGTACACAGAGCAGCCGGAAACTTTGGGGTGCCTGTGTCTTGTTGATTTTTAGTTTTCCCAATTTATATGCCCATGAGTGGAAGTACCCTATGCTCTGTAAGCTGTGTTTATTACATGTTTCAGGACACACCGTACACTTCTCCAGAGTGGCTGTTGGCAATTGACATCCCGCCCCTCAGCGTAGCAAGGCTCCCATGTCTCCATGGCCTGTCCTGCATTTCTGGTTTTTACACTTTTGGCAGCATGGCCCTTTTGACCGATGGCAAGCGAGACTTCTTTGTAGTGCTGATTTGCACTTCCGGCTTGCTTGGTTGGCCAAAAAGGGCGTATGCGTTTTTTCCTGAATATATTCAGCAAAAAACGCATACGCCCTTTTTGGCCAAGGGCATCATTGTCAACGTTTTGCCGCTTTTCATGTGCTTTAAAGGCGAGTCGAATCTACCTCCTGAAATCTGTTTCCGGCAATTCTGCCTTGCTTTCAAATCCTCTTCGTTGCCTTCCCTCAATATATTTTTGGACGAGAGTTATCATTTATAACTCTGCAGGTTTGTGAATTGCAGTGGCCCTGAGCTCCATTTGTCAACTCGCATTTTTGGGAGCTGGCCGCAAATGCGCAGGATTGCTTCAGGCCCTATTCTGGTTCCGGGGGGCAGGCTGAGCCTGTGCTTCATTCTTCTTCCTGATGGGGAAATAGAGTGACCTGTGCCTGTCCCAACACCTAGAGCTAGTCTCTCGTTGGTTCCCCCTCTTCCCGTTCATCCTCAGGACAAATTGCAACCTGTACGAAAGAAACAGGAGCTTCAAGGTGCTGATTCTCCAAGTAGGGAGATTGTTAGTAAAGCGGCTGGAATGGCGAACCCGAGCACAAGGAGAGGAGAAATGAGGTGCGTTTTAGAAACCTTTCCCGATCACACGCTGTACCATCTTCTGGGTTTCCCATGCACGTTTTCAATGTAGGAAGATGCCCTTGAACCTGGAGATTTGGGACCCATGGGGTGGGTACCCCGCGGTATTACTTTAAAGGGTCTGCGTTTCCTCACCCAACCTCACCAAACCTCTCAGCCCCAAGAGTGTCCAGCTTTATGTCTCATCCAGCTGTGGGTCTAGATATGGTCAATCCAGGTTGCATCAGAGCCTCCGAACGGATTTTGTAAGAATTTCTCTCTCTTTCACTGTCTTTGTTTTATGGCGTTCATTTTAAGTAATTTATTTTGATAATGGGGTTGAGCTGCTTTTCCCTGCTGTGTTTATGCCGCTTTACACCCTCTTGATTCAACTCCAGAGAGATATCAATACATAGGTTTTAAGATTCTTGCTAGTCAGATATATTCTTGTGCGGTGAATAGGGGGTGTTGAGTCCAGTTCACTGAGCAGGGAGGAGGTCTTGTCTGTTACATATTTGGCTTATGGAACGGTATGTGAGCTAATTTCAAACCCTTGTTTTATGCATCAGCCCACCTCACCTTTCCCGTTAAGCAGCCATAGTGTGTCTTCTAAATGTGTGACTCTGTTCTGTTTTGTAATTCAGTTCAAGTGTAGCGATTTCGACATGCCCTCTATAAGTGATATCTTAGGATAAGAGTCTTTTTCTGTGTGACTTATTTCACTTAGAATCCTCGTCCCTAAATCCACTCATCATGCTGCTACTAGCCTTATGACATTGATTTCATGGCTGAGTGATATTCCATTGTGCCTAAGTACCACAACTTCTTTATCCATTTTTCTCTTTCCTGGCATGTTTAAGGTGTACCTAAGTGGAGGTTCTTGTACACAGAGCAGCCGGAAACTTTGGGGTGCCTGTGTCTTGTTGATTTTTAGTTTTCCCAATTTATACGCCCATGAGTGGAAGTGCCCTATGCTCTGTAAGCTGTGTTTATTACATGTTTCAGGACACACCGTACACTTCTCCAGAGTGGCTGTTGACAATTGGCATGCTGCCCATCAGCGTAGCAAGGCTCCCATGTCTCCATGGCCTGTCCTGAATTTCTGGTTTTTACACTTTTGGCAGCATGGCCCTTTTGACCGATGGCAAGCGAGACTTCTTTGTAGTGCTGATTTGCACTTCCGGCTTGCTTGGTTGGCCAAAAAGGGCGTATGCGTTTTTTCCTGAATATATTCAGGAAAAAACGCATACGCCCTTTTTGGCCAAGGGCATCATTGTCAACGTTTTGCTGCTTTTCATGTGCTTTAAAGGCGAGTGGAATCTACCTCCTGAAATCTGTTTCCTGCAATTCTGCCTTGCTTTCAAATCCTCTTCGTTGCCTTCCCTCAATATATTTGTGGACGAGAGTTATCATTTATAACTCTGCAGGTTTGTGAATTGCAGTGGCCCTGAGCTCCATTTGTCAACTCGCTTTTTTGGGAGCTGGCCGCAAAAGCGCAGGATTGCTTCAGGCCCTATTCTGGTTCCGGGGGGCAGGCTGAGCCTGTGCTTCATTCTTCTTCCTGATGGGGAAATAGAGTGACCTGTGCCTGTCCCAACACCTAGAGCTAGTCTCTCGTTGGTTCCCCCTCTTCCCGTTCATCCTCAGGACAAATTGCAACCTGTACGAAAGAAACAGGAGCTTCAAGGTGCTGATTCTCCAAGTAGGGAGATTGTTAGTAAAGCGGCTGGAATGGCGAACCTGAGCACAAGGAGAGGAGAAATGAGGTGCGTTTTAGAAACCTTTCCCGATCACACGCTGTACCATCTTCTGGGTTTCCCATGCACGTTTTCAATGTAGGAAGATGCCCTTGAACCTGGAGATTTGGGACCCATGGGGTGGGTACCCCGCGGTATTACTTTGAAGGGTCTGCGTTTCCTCACCCAACCTCACCAAACCTCTCAGCCCCAAGAGTGTCCAGCCTTATGTCTCATCCAGCTGTGGGTCTAGATATGGTCAATCCAGGTTGCATCAGAGCCTCCGAACGGATTTTGTAAGAATTTCTCTCTCTTTCACTGTCTTTGTTTTATGGCGTTCATTTTAAGTAATTTATTTTGATAATGGGGTTGAGCTGCTTTTCCCTGCTGTGTTTATGCCGCTTTACACCCTCTTGATTCAACTCCAGAGAGATATCAATACATAGGTTTTAAGATTCTTGCTAGTCAGATATATTCTTGTGCGGTGAATAGGGGGTGTTGAGTCCAGTTCACTGAGCAGGGAGGAGGTCTTGTCTGTTACATATTTGGCTTATGGAACGGTATGTGAGCTAATTTCAAACCCTTGTTTTATGCATCAGCCCACCTCACCTTTCCCGTTAAGCAGCCATAGTGTGTCTTCTAAATGTGTGACTCTGTTCTGTTTTGTAATTCAGTTCAAGTGTAGCGATTTCGACATGCCCTCTATAAGTGATATCTTAGGATAACTGTCTTTTTCTGTGTGACTTATATCACTTAGAATCCTCGTCCCTAAATCCACTCATCATGCTGCTACTAGCCTTATGACATTGATTTCATGGCTGAATGATATTCCATTGTGCCTAAGTACCACAACTTCTTTATCCATTTTTCTCTTTCCTGGCATGTTTAAGGTGTACCTAAGTGGAGGTTCTTGTACACAGAGCAGCCGGAAACTTTGGGGTGCCTGTGTCTTGTTGATTTTTAGTTTTCCCAATTTATATGCCCATGAGTGGAAGTGCCCTATGCTCTGTAAGCTGTGTTTATTACATGTTTCAGGACACACCGTACACTTCTCCAGAGTGGCTGTTGGCAATTGACATCCCGCCCCTCAGCGTAGCAAGGCTCCCATGTCTCCATGGCCTGTCCTGCATTTCTGGTTTTTACACTTTTGGCAGCATGGCCCTTTTGACCGATGGCAAGCGAGACTTCTTTGTAGTGCTGATTTGCACTTCCGGCTTGCTTGGTTGGCCAAAAAGGGCGTATGCGTTTTTTCCTGAATATATTCAGCAAAAAACGCATACGCCCTTTTTGGCCAAGGGCATCATTGTCAACGTTTTGCCGCTTTTCATGTGCTTTAAAGGCGAGTCGAATCTACCTCCTGAAATCTGTTTCCGGCAATTCTGCCTTGCTTTCAAATCCTCTTCGTTGCCTTCCCTCAATATATTTTTGGACGAGAGTTATCATTTATAACTCTGCAGGTTTGTGAATTGCAGTGGCCCTGAGCTCCATCTGTCAACTCGCATTTTTGGGAGCTGGCCGCAAATGCGCAGGATTGCTTCAGGCCCTATTCTGGTTCCGGGGGGCAGGCTGAGCCTGTGCTTCATTCTTCTTCCTGATGGGGAAATAGAGTGACCTGTGCCTGTCCCAACACCTAGAGCTAGTCTCTCGTTGGTTCCCCCTCTTCCCGTTCATCCTCAGGACAAATTGCAACCTGTACGAAAGAAACAGGAGCTTCAAGGTGCTGATTCTCCAAGTAGGGAGATTGTTAGTAAAGCGGCTGGAATGGCGAACCCGAGCACAAGGAGAGGAGAAATGAGGTGCGTTTTAGAAACCTTTCCCGATCACACGCTGTACCATCTTCTGGGTTTCCCATGCACGTTTTCAATGTAGGAAGATGCCCTTGAACCTGGAGATTTGGGACCCATGGGGTGGGTACCCCGCGGTATTACTTTAAAGGGTCTGCGTTTCCTCACCCAACCTCACCAAACCTCTCAGCCCCAAGAGTGTCCAGCCTTATGTCTCATCCAGCTGTGGGTCTAGATATGGTCAATCCAGGTTGCATCAGAGCCTCCGAACGGATTTTGTAAGAATTTCTCTCTCTTTCACTGTCTTTGTTTTATGGCGTTCATTTTAAGTAATTTATTTTGATAATGGGGTTGAGCTGCTTTTCCCTGCTGTGTTTATGCCGCTTTACACCCTCTTGATTCAACTCCAGAGAGATATCAATACATAGGTTTTAAGATTCTTGCTAGTCAGATATATTCTTGTGCGGTGAATAGGGGGTGTTGAGTCCAGTTCACTGAGCAGGGAGGAGGTCTTGTCTGTTACATATTTGGCTTATGGAACGGTATGTGAGCTAATTTCAAACCATTGTTTTATGCATCACCCCACCTCACCTTTCCCGTTAAGCAGCCATAGTGTGTCTTCTAAATATGTGACTCTGTTCTGTTTTGTAATTCACTTCAAGTGTAGCGATTTTCACATGCCCTCTATAAGTGATATCTTAGGATAATTGTCTTTTTCTGTGTGACTTATTTCACTTAGAATCCTCGTCCCTAAATCCACTCATCATGCTGCTACTAGCCTTATGACATTGATTTCATGGCTGAATGATATTCCATTGTGTCTAAGTACCACAACTTCTTTATCCATTTTTCTCTTTCCTGGCATGTTTAAGGTGTACCTAAGTGGAGGTTCTTGTACACAGAGCAGCCGGAAACTTTGGGGTGCCTGTGTCTTGTTGCTTTTTAGTTTTCCCAATTTATACGCCCATGAGTGGAAGTGCCCTATGCTCTGTAAGCTGTGTTTATTACATGTTTCAGGACACACCGTACACTTCTCCAGAGTGGCTGTTGACAATTGGCATGCTGCCCATCAGCGTAGCAAGGCTCCCATGTCTCCATGGCCTGTCCTGCATTTCTGGTTTTTACACTTTTGGCAGCATGGCCCTTTTGACCGATGGCAAGCGAGACTTCTTTGTAGTGCTGATTTGCACTTCCGGCTTGCTTGGTTGGCCAAAAAGGGCGTATGCGTTTTTTCCTGAATATATTCAGGAAAAAACGCATACGCCCTTTTTGGCCAAGGGCATCATTGTCAACGTTTTGCTGCTTTTCATGTGCTTTAAAGGCGAGTCGAATCTACCTCCTGAAATCTGTTTCCGGCAATTCTGCCTTGCTTTCAAATCCTCTTCGTTGCCTTCCCTCAATATATTTTTGGACGAGAGTTATCATTTATAACTCTGCAGGTTTGTGAATTGCAGTGGCCCTGAGCTCCATTTGTCAACTCGCTTTTTTGGGAGCTGGCCGCAAAAGCGCAGGATTGCTTCAGGCCCTATTCTGGTTCCGGGGGGCAGGCTGAGCCTGTGCTTCATTCTTCTTCCTGATGGGGAAATAGAGTGACCTGTGCCTGTCCCAACACCTAGAGCTAGTCTCTCGTTGGTTCCCCGTCTTCCCGTTCATCCTCAGGACAAATTGCAACCTGTACGAAACAAACAGGAGGTTCCAGGTGCTGATTCTCCAAGTAGGGAGATTGTTAGTAAAGCGGCTGGAATGGCGAACCCGAGCACAAGGAGAGGAGAAATGAGGTGCGTTTTAGAAACCTTTCCCGATCACACGGTGTACCATCTTCTGGGTTTCCCAGGCATGTTTTCGATGTAGGAAGATGCCCTTGAACCTGGAGATTTGGGACCCATGGCGTGGGTACCACGCGGTATTACTTTAAACGGTCTGCGTTTGCTCACCCAACCTCACCAATCCTCTCAGCCCCAAGATTGTCCAGCCTTTTGTCTCATCCAGCTGTGGGTCTAGATATGGTCAATCCAGGTTGCATCAGAGCCTCCGAACGGATTTTGTAAGAATTTCTCTCTCTTTCACTGTCTTTGTTTTATGGCGTTCATTTTAAGTAATTTATTTTGATAATGGGGTTGAGCTGCTTTTCCCTGCTGTGTTTATGCCGCTTTACACCCTCTTGATTCAACTCCAGAGAGATATCAATACATAGGTTTTAAGATTCTTGCTAGTCAGATATATTCTTGTGCGGTGAATAGGGGGTGTTGAGTCCAGTTCACTGAGCAGGGAGGAGGTCTTGTCTGTTACATATTTGGCTTATGGAACGGTATGTGAGCTAATTTCAAACCCTTGTTTTATGCATCAGCCCACCTCACCTTTCCCGTTAAGCAGCCATAGTGTGTCTTCTAAATGTGTGACTCTGTTCTGTTTTGTAATTCAGTTCAAGTGTAGCGATTTCGACATGCCCTCTATAAGTGATATCTTAGGATAAGAGTCTTTTTCTGTGTGACTTATTTCACTTAGAATCCTCGTCCCTAAATCCACTCATCATGCTGCTACTAGCCTTATGACATTGATTTCATGGCTGAGTGATATTCCATTGTGCCTAAGTACCACAACTTCTTTATCCATTTTTCTCTTTCCTGGGATACTTAAGGTGTAGCTAAGTGGAGGTTCTTGTACACAGAGCAGCCCTAAACTTTGGGGTGCCTGTGTCTTGTTGATTTTTAGTTTTCCCAATTTATACGCCCATGAGTGGAAGTGCCCTATGCTCTGTAAGCTGTGTTTATTACATGTTTCAGGACACACCGTACACTTCTCCAGAGTGGCTGTTGGCAATTGACATCCCACCCCTCAGCCTAGCAAGGCTCCCATGTCTCCATGGCCTGTCCTGCATTTCTGGTGTTTACTCTTTTCGCAGCGTGGCCCTTTTGACCGATGGCAAGCGAGACTTCTTTGTAGTGCTGATTTGCACTTCCGGCTTGCTTGGTTGGCCAAAAAGGGCGTTTGCGTTTTTTCCTGAATATATTCAGGAAAAAACGCATACGCCCTTTTTGGCCAAGGGCATCATTGTCAACGTTTTGCTGCTTTTCATGTGCTTTAAAGGCGAGTCGAATCTACCTCCTGAAATCTGTTTCCTGCAATTCTGCCTTGCTTTCAAATCCTCTTCATTGCCTTCCCTCAATATATTTGTGGACGAGAGTTATCATTTATAACTCTGCAGGTTTGTGAATTGCAGTGGCCCTGAGCTCCATTTGTCAACTCGCATTTTTGGGAGCTGGCCGCAAAAGCGCAGGATTGCTTCAGGCCCTATTCTGGTTCCGGGAGGCAGGCTGAGCCTGTGCTTCATTCTTCTTCCTGATGGGGAAATAGAGTGACCTGTGCCTGTCCCAACACCTAGAGCTAGTCTCTCGTTGGTTCCCCGTCTTCCCGTTCATCCTCAGGACAAATTGCAACCTGTACGAAACAAACAGGAGGTTCCAGGTGCTGATTCTCCAAGTAGGGAGATTGTTAGTAAAGCGGCTGGAATGGCGAACCCGAGCACAAGGAGAGGAGAAATGAGGTGCGTTTTAGAAACCTTTCCCGATCACACGGTGTACCATCTTCTGGGTTTCCCAGGCATGTTTTCGATGTAGGAAGATGCCCTTGAACCTGGAGATTTGGGACCCATGGGGTGGGTACCACGCGGTATTACTTTAAACGGTCTGCGTTTGCTCACCCAACCTCACCAATCCTCTCAGCCCCAAGATTGTCCAGCCTTTTGTCTCATCCAGCTGTGGGTCTAGATATGGTCAATCCAGGTTGCATCAGAGCCTCCGAACGGATTTTGTAAGAATTTCTCTCTCTTTCACTGTCTTTGTTTTATGGCGTTCATTTTAAGTAATTTATTTTGATAATGGGGTTGAGCTGCTTTTCCCTGCTGTGTTTATGCCGCTTTACACCCTCTTGATTCAACTCCAGAGAGATATCAATACATAGGTTTTAAGATTCTTGCTAGTCAGATATATTCTTGTGCGGTGAATAGGGGGTGTTGAGTCCAGTTCACTGAACAGGGAGGAGGTCTTGTCTGTTACATATTTGGCTTATGGAACGGTATGTGAGCTAATTTCAAACCCTTGTTTTATGCATCAGCCCACCTCACCTTTCCCGTTAAGCAGCCATAGTGTGTCTTCTAAATGTGTGACTCTGTTCTGTTTTGTAATTCAGTTCAAGTGTAGCGATTTCGACATACCCTCTATAAGTGATATCTTAGGATAAGAGTCTTTTTCTGTGTGACTTATTTCACTTAGAATCCTCGTCCCTAAATCCACTCATCATGCTGCTACTAGCCTTATGACATTGATTTCATGGCTGAGTGATATTCCATTGTGCCTAAGTACCACAACTTCTTTATCCATTTTTCTCTTTCCTGGGATACTTAAGGTGTAGCTAAGTGGAGGTTCTTGTACACAGAGCAGCCCTAAACTTTGGGGTGCCTGTGTCTTGTTGATTTTTAGTTTTCCCAATTTATACGCCCATGAGTGGAAGTGCCCTATGCTCTGTAAGCTGTGTTTATTACATGTTTCAGGACACACCGTACACTTCTCCAGAGTGGCTGTTGGCAATTGACATCCCACCCCTCAGCCTAGCAAGGCTCCCATGTCTCCATGGCCTGTCCTGCATTTCTGGTGTTTACTCTTTTCGCAGCGTGGCCCTTTTGACCGATGGCAAGCGAGACTTCTTTGTAGTGCTGATTTGCACTTCCGGCTTGCTTGGTTGGCCAAAAAGGGCGTATGCGTTTTTTCCTGAATATATTAAGGAAAAAACGCATACGCCCTTTTTGGCCAAGGGCATCATTGTCAACGTTTTGCTGCTTTTCATGTGCTTTAAAGGCGAGTCGAATCTACCTCCTGAAATCTGTTTCCTGCAATTCTGCCTTGCTTTCAAATCCTCTTCGTTGCCTTCCCTCAATATATTTGTGGACGAGAGTTATCATTTATAACTCTGCAGGTTTGTGAATTGCAGTGGCCCTGAGCTCCATTTGTCAACTCGCATTTTTGGGAGCTGGCCGCAAAAGCGCAGGATTGCTTCAGGCCCTATTCTGGTTCCGGGAGGCAGGCTGAGCCTGTGCTTCATTCTTCTTCCTGATGGGGAAATAGAGTGACCTGTGCCTGTCCCAACACCTAGAGCTAGTCTCTCGTTGGTTCCCCGTCTTCCCGTTCATCCTCAGGACAAATTGCAACCTGTACGAAACAAACAGGAGGTTCCAGGTGCTGATTCTCCAAGTAGGGAGATTGTTAGTAAAGCGGCTGGAATGGCGAACCCGAGCACAAGGAGAGGAGAAATGAGGTGCGTTTTAGAAACCTTTCCCGATCACACGCTGTACCATCTTCTGGGTTTCCCAGGCATGTTTTCGATGTAGGAAGATGCCCTTGAACCTGGAGATTTGGGACCCATGGGGTGGGTACCACGCGGTATTACTTTAAACGGTCTGCGTTTGCTCACCCAACCTCACCAATCCTCTCAGCCCCAAGATTGTCCAGCCTTTTGTCTCATCCAGCTGTGGGTCTAGATATGGTCAATCCAGGTTGCATCAGAGCCTCCGAACGGATTTTGTAAGAATTTCTCTCTCTTTCACTGTCTTTGTTTTATGGCGTTCATTTTAAGTAATTTATTTTGATAATGGGGTTGAGCTGCTTTTCCCTGCTGTGTTTATGCCGCTTTACACCCTCTTGATTCAACTCCAGAGAGATATCAATACATAGGTTTTAAGATTCTTGCTAGTCAGATATATTCTTGTGCGGTGAATAGGGGGTGTTGAGTCCAGTTCACTGAGCAGGGAGGAGGTCTTGTCTGTTACATATTTGGCTTATGGAACGGTATGTGAGCTAATTTCAAACCCTTGTTTTATGCATCAGCCCACCTCACCTTTCCCGTTAAGCAGCCATAGTGTGTCTTCTAAATGTGTGACTCTGTTCTGTTTTGTAATTCAGTTCAAGTGTAGCGATTTCGACATGCCCTCTATAAGTGATATCTTAGGATAAGAGTCTTTTTCTGTGTGACTTATTTCACTTAGAATCCTCGTCCCTAAATCCACTCATCATGCTGCTACTAGCCTTATGACATTGATTTCATGGCTGAGTGATATTCCATTGTGCCTAAGTACCACAACTTCTTTATCCATTTTTCTCTTTCCTGGGATCCTTAAGGTGTAGCTAAGTGGAGGTTCTTGTACACAGAGCAGCCCTAAACTTTGGGGTGCCTGTGTCTTGTTGATTTTTAGTTTTCCCAATTTATACGCCCATGAGTGGAAGTGCCCTATGCTCTGTAAGCTGTGTTTATTACATGTTTCAGGACACACCGTACACTTCTCCAGAGTGGCTGTTGGCAATTGACATCCCACCCCTCAGCCTAGCAAGGCTCCCATGTCTCCATGGCCTGTCCTGCATTTCTGGTGTTTACTCTTTTCGCAGCGTGGCCCTTTTGACCGATGGCAAGCGAGACTTCTTTGTAGTGCTGATTTGCACTTCCGGCTTGCTTGGTTGGCCAAAAAGGGCGTATGCGTTTTTTCCTGAATATATTCAGGAAAAAACGCATACGCCCTTTTTGGCCAAGGGCATCATTGTCAACGTTTTGCTGCTTTTCATGTGCTTTAAAGGCGAGTCGAATCTACCTCCTGAAATCTGTTTCCTGCAATTCTGCCTTGCTTTCAAATCCTCTTCGTTGCCTTCCCTCAATATATTTGTGGACGAGAGTTATCATTTATAACTCTGCAGGTTTGTGAATTGCAGTGGCCCTGAGCTCCATTTGTCAACTCGCATTTTTGGGAGCTGGCCGCAAAAGCGCAGGATTGCTTCAGGCCCTATTCTGGTTCCGGGAGGCAGGCTGAGCCTGTGCTTCATTCTTCTTCCTGATGGGGAAATAGAGTGACCTGTGCCTGTCCCAACACCTAGAGCTAGTCTCTCGTTGGTTCCCCGTCTTCCCGTTCATCCTCAGGACAAATTGCAACCTGTACGAAACAAACAGGAGGTTCCAGGTGCTGATTCTCCAAGTAGGGAGATTGTTAGTAAAGCGGCTGGAATGGCGAACCCGAGCACAAGGAGAGGAGAAATGAGGTGCGTTTTAGAAACCTTTCCCGATCACACGCTGTACCATCTTCTGGGTTTCCCAGGCATGTTTTCGATGTAGGAAGATGCCCTTGAACCTGGAGATTTGGGACCCATGGGGTGGGTACCACGCGGTATTACTTTAAACAGTCTGCGTTTGCTCACCCAACCTCACCAATCCTCTCAGCCCCAAGATTGTCCAGCCTTTTGTCTCATCCAGCTGTGGGTCTAGATATGGTCAATCCAGGTTGCATCAGAGCCTCCGAACGGATTTTGTAAGATTTTCTCTCTCTTTCACTGTCTTTGTTTTATGGCGTTCATTTTAAGTAATTTATTTTGATAATGGGGTTGAGCTGCTTTTCCCTGCTGTGTTTATGCCGCTTTACACCCTCTTGATTCAACTCCAGAGAGATATCAATACATAGGTTTTAAGATTCTTGCTAGTCAGATATATTCTTGTGCGGTGAATAGGGGGTGTTGAGTCCAGTTCACTGAACAGGGAGGAGGTCTTGTCTGTTACATATTTGGCTTATGGAACGGTATGTGAGCTAATTTCAAACCCTTGTTTTATGCATCAGCCCACCTCATCTTTCCCGTTAAGCAGCCATAGTGTGTCTTCTAAATGTGTGACTCTGTTCTGTTTTGTAATTCAGTTCAAGTGTAGCGATTTCGACATGCCCTCTATAAGTGATATCTTAGGATAAGAGTCTTTTTCTGTGTGACTTATTTCACTTAGAATCCTCGTCCCTAAATCCACTCATCATGCTGCTACTAGCCTTATGACATTGATTTCATGGCTGAGTGATATTCCATTGTGCCTAAGTACCACAACTTCTTTATCCATTTTTCTCTTTCCTGGGATACTTAAGGTGTAGCTAAGTGGAGGTTCTTGTACACAGAGCAGCCCTAAACTTTGGGGTGCCTGTGTCTTGTTGATTTTTAGTTTTCCCAATTTATACGCCCATGAGTGGAAGTGCCCTATGCTCTGTAAGCTGTGTTTATTACATGTTTCAGGACACACCGTACACTTCTCCAGAGTGGCTGTTGGCAATTGACATCCCACCCCTCAGCCTAGCAAGGCTCCCATGTCTCCATGGCCTGTCCTGCATTTCTGGTGTTTACTCTTTTCGCAGCGTGGCCCTTTTGACCGATGGCAAGCGAGACTTCTTTGTAGTGCTGATTTGCACTTCCGGCTTGCTTGGTTGGCCAAAAAGGGCGTATGCGTTTTTTCCTGAATATATTCAGCAAAAAACGCATACGCCCTTTTTGGCCAAGGGCATCATTGTCAACGTTTTGCCGCTTTTCATGTGCTTTAAAGGCGAGTCGAATCTACCTCCTGGAATCTGTTTCCTGCAATTCTGCCTTGCTTTCAAATCCTCTTCGTTGCCTTCCCTCAATATATTTGTGGACAAGAGTTATCATTTATAACTCTGCAGGTTTGTGAATTGCAGTGGCCCTGAGCTCCATTTGTCCACTCGCTTTTTTGGGAGCTGGCCGCAAAAGCGCAGGATTGCTTCAGGCCCTATTCTGGTTCCGGGGGGCAGGCTGAGCCTGTGCTTCATTCTTCTTCCTGATGGGGAAATAGAGTGACCTGTGCCTGTCCCAACACCTAGAGCTAGTCTCTCGTTGGTTCCCCCTCTTCCCGTTCATCCTCAGGACAAATTGCAACCTGTATGAAAGAAACAGGAGCTTCAAGGTGCTGATTCTCCAAGCAGGGAGATTGTTAGTAAAGCGGCTGGAATGGCGAACCCGAGCACAAGGAGAGGAGAAATGAGGTGCGTTTTAGAAACCTTTCCCGATCACACGCTGTACCATCTTCTGGGTTTCCCAGGCATGTTTTCGATGTAGGAAGATGCCCTTGAACCTGGAGATTTGGGACCCATGGGGTGGGTACCGCGCGGTATTACTTTAAAGCGTCTAAGTTTGCTCACCCAACCTCACCAATCCTCTCAGCCCCAAGAGTGTCCAGCCTTATGTCTCATCCAGCTGTGGGTCTAGATATGGTCAATCCAGGTTGCATCAGAGCCCCCGAACGGATTTTGTAAGAATTTCCCTCTCTTTCACTCTCTATGTTTTATGGGGTTCATTTTAAGTAATTTATTTTGATAATGGGGTTGAGCTGCTTTTCCCTGCTGTGTTTATGCCGCTTTACACCCTCTTGATTCAACTCCAGAGAGATATCAATACATAGGTTTTAAGATTCTTGCTAGTCAGATATATTCTTGTGCGGTGAATAGGGGGTGTTGAGTCCAGTTCACTGAGCAGGGAGGAGGTCTTGTCTGTTACATATTTGGCTTATGGAACGGTATGTGAGCTAATTTCAAACCCTTGTTTTATGCATCAGCCCACCTCACCTTTCCCGTTAAGCAGCCATAGTGTGTCTTCTAAATGTGTGACTCTGTTCTGTTTTGTAATTCAGTTCAAGTGTAGCGATTTCGACATGCCCTCTATAAGTGATATCTTAGGATAAGAGTCTTTTTCTGTGTGACTTATTTCACTTAGAATCCTCGTCCCTAAATCCACTCATCATGCTGCTACTAGCCTTATGACATTGATTTCATGGCTGAGTGATATTCCATTGTGCCTAAGTACCACAACTTCTTTATCCATTTTTCTCTTTCCTGGCATGTTTAAGGTGTACCTAAGTGGAGGTTCTTGTACACAGAGCAGCCGGAAACTTTGGGGTGCCTGTGTCTTGTTGCTTTTTAGTTTTCCCAATTTATACGCCCATGAGTGGAAGTGCCCTATGCTCTGTAAGCTGTGTTTATTACATGTTTCAGGACACACCGTACACTTCTCCAGAGTGGCTGTTGGCAATTGACATCCCACCCCTCAGCCTAGCAAGGCTCCCATGTCTCCATGGCCTGTCCTGCATTTCTGGTGTTTACTCTTTTCGCAGCGTGGCCCTTTTGACCGATGGCAAGCGAGACTTCTTTGTAGTGCTGATTTGCACTTCCGGCTTGCTTGGTTGGCCAAAAAGGGCGTATGCGTTTTTTCCTGAATATATTCAGGAAAAAACGCATACGCCCTTTTTGGCCAAGGGCATCATTGTCAACGTTTTGCTGCTTTTCATGTGCTTTAAAGGCGAGTCGAATCTACCTCCTGAAATCTGTTTCCTGCAATTCTGCCTTGCTTTCAAATCCTCTTCATTGCCTTCCCTCAATATATTTGTGGACGAGAGTTATCATTTATAACTCTGCAGGTTTGTGAATTGCAGTGGCCCTGAGCTCCATTTGTCAACTCGCATTTTTGGGAGCTGGCCGCAAAAGCGCAGGATTGCTTCAGGCCCTATTCTGGTTCCGGGAGGCAGGCTGAGCCTGTGCTTCATTCTTCTTCCTGATGGGGAAATAGAGTGACCTGTGCCTGTCCCAACACCTAGAGCTAGTCTCTCGTTGGTTCCCCGTCTTCCCGTTCATCCTCAGGACAAATTGCAACCTGTACGAAACAAACAGGAGGTTCCAGGTGCTGATTCTCCAAGTAGGGAGATTGTTAGTAAAGCGGCTGGAATGGCGAACCCGAGCACAAGGAGAGGAGAAATGAGGTGCGTTTTAGAAACCTTTCCCGATCACACGCTGTACCATCTTCTGGGTTTCCCAGGCATGTTTTCGATGTAGGAAGATGCCCTTGAACCTGGAGATTTGGGACCCATGGGGTGGGTACCACGCGGTATTACTTTAAACAGTCTGCGTTTGCTCACCCAACCTCACCAATCCTCTCAGCCCCAAGATTGTCCAGCCTTTTGTCTCATCCAGCTGTGGGTCTAGATATGGTCAATCCAGGTTGCATCAGAGCCTCCGAACGGATTTTGTAAGAATTTCTCTCTCTTTCACTGTCTTTGTTTTATGGCGTTCATTTTAAGTAATTTATTTTGATAATGGGGTTGAGCTGCTTTTCCCTGCTGTGTTTATGCCGCTTTACACCCTCTTGATTCAACTCCAGAGAGATATCAATACATAGGTTTTAAGATTCTTGCTAGTCAGATATATTCTTGTGCGGTGAATAGGGGGTGTTGAGTCCAGTTCACTGAACAGGGAGGAGGTCTTGTCTGTTACATATTTGGCTTATGGAACGGTATGTGAGCTAATTTCAAACCCTTGTTTTATGCATCAGCCCACCTCACCTTTCCCGTTAAGCAGCCATAGTGTGTCTTCTAAATGTGTGACTCTGTTCTGTTTTGTAATTCAGTTCAAGTGTAGCGATTTCGACATGCCCTCTATAAGTGATATCTTAGGATAAGAGTCTTTTTCTGTGTGACTTATTTCACTTAGAATCCTCGTCCCTAAATCCACTCATCATGCTGCTACTAGCCTTATGACATTGATTTCATGGCTGAGTGATATTCCATTGTGCCTAAGTACCACAACTTCTTTATCCATTTTTCTCTTTCCTGGGATACTTAAGGTGTAGCTAAGTGGAGGTTCTTGTACACAGAGCAGCCCTAAACTTTGGGGTGCCTGTGTCTTGTTGATTTTTAGTTTTCCCAATTTATACGCCCATGAGTGGAAGTGCCCTATGCTCTGTAAGCTGTGTTTATTACATGTTTCAGGACACACCGTACACTTCTCCAGAGTGGCTGTTGGCAATTGACATCCCACCCCTCAGCCTAGCAAGGCTCCCATGTCTCCATGGCCTGTCCTGCATTTCTGGTGTTTACTCTTTTCGCAGCGTGGCCCTTTTGACCGATGGCAAGCGAGACTTCTTTGTAGTGCTGATTTGCACTTCCGGCTTGCTTGGTTGGCCAAAAAGGGCGTATGCGTTTTTTCCTGAATATATTCAGGAAAAAACGCATACGCCCTTTTTGGCCAAGGGCATCATTGTCAACGTTTTGCTGTTTTCATGTGCTTTAAAGGCGAGTCGAATCTACCTCCTGAAATCTGTTTCCTGCAATTCTGCCTTGCTTTCAAATCCTCTTCGTTGCCTTCCCTCAATATATTTGTGGACGAGAGTTATCATTTATAACTCTGCAGGTTTGTGAATTGCAGTGGCCCTGAGGTCCATTTGTCAACTCGCATTTTTGGGAGCTGGCCGCAAAAGCGCAGGATTGCTTCAGGCCCTATTCTGGTTCCGGGAGGCAGGCTGAGCCTGTGCTTCATTCTTCTTCCTGATGGGGAAATAGAGTGACCTGTGCCTGTCCCAACACCTAGAGCTAGACTCTCGTTGGTTCCCCGTCTTCCCGTTCATCCTCAGGACAAATTGCAACCTGTACGAAACAAACAGGAGGTTCCAGGTGCTGATTCTCCAAGTAGGGAGATTGTTAGTAAAGCGGCTGGAATGGCGAACCCGAGCACAAGGAGAGGAGAAATGAGGTGCGTTTTAGAAACCTTTCCCGATCACACGCTGTACCATCTTCTGGGTTTCCCAGGCATGTTTTCGATGTAGGAAGATGCCCTTGAACCTGGAGATTTGGGACCCATGGGGTGGGTACCACGCGGTATTACTTTAAACAGTCTGCGTTTGCTCACCCAACCTCACCAATCCTCTCAGCCCCAAGATTGTCCAGCCTTTTGTCTCATCCAGCTGTGGGTCTAGATATGGTCAATCCAGGTTGCATCAGAGCCCCCGAACGGATTTTGTAAGAATTTCCCTCTCTTTCACTCTCTATGTTTTATGGGGTTCATTTTAAGTAATTTATTTTGATAATGGGGTTGAGCTGCTTTTCCCTGCTGTGTTTAGGCCGCTTTACACCCTCTTGATTCAACTCCAGAGAGATATCAATACATAGGTTTCAAGATTCTTGCTAGTCAGATATATTCTTGTGCGGTGAATAGGTGGTGTTGAGTCCAGTTCACTGAGCAGGGAGGAGGTCTTGTCTGTTACATATTTGGCTTATGGAACGGTATCTGAGCTAATTACAAACCATTGTTTTATGCATCACCCCACCTCACCTTTCCCGTTAAGCAGCCATAGTGTGTCTTCTAAATGTGTGACTCTGTTCTGTTTTGTAATTCAGTTCAAGTGTAGCGATTTCGACATGCCCTCTATAAGTGATATCTTAGGATAAGAGTCTTTTTCTGTGTGACTTATTTCACTTAGAATCCTCGTCCCTAAATCCACTCATCATGCTGCTACTAGCCTTATGACATTGATTTCATGGCTGAGTGATATTCCATTGTGCCTAAGTACCACAACTTCTTTATCCATTTTTCTCTTTCCTGGGATGTTTAAGGTGTACTGAAGTGGAGGTTCTTGTACACAGAGTAGCCCTAAACTTTGGGGCGCCTGTGTCTTGTTGATTTTTAGTTTTCCCAATTTATATGCCCATGAGTGGAAGTGCCCTATGCTCTGTAAGCTGTGTTTATTACATGTTTCAGGACACACCGTACACATCTCCAGAGTGGCTGTTGGCAATTGACATCCCGCCCATCAGCCTAGCAAGGCTCCCATGTCTCCACGGCCTGTCCTGAATTTCTGGTTTTTACACTTTTGGCAGCATGGCCCTTTTGACCGATGGCAAGCGAGACTTCTTTGTAGTGCTGATTTGCACTTCCGGCTTGCTTGGTTGGCCAAAAAGGGCGTATGCGTTTTTTCCTGAATATATTCAGCAAAAAACGCATACGCCCTTTTTGGCCAAGGGCATCATTGTCAACGTTTTGCCGCTTTTCATGTGCTTTAAAGGCGAGTCGAATCTACCTCCTGAAATCTGTTTCCGGCAATTCTGCCTTGCTTTCAAATCCTCTTCGTTGCCTTCCCTCAATATATTTGTGGACGAGAGTTATCATTTATAACTCTGCAGGTTTGTGAATTGCAGTGGCCCTGAGCTCCATTTGTCAACTCGCTTTTTTGGGAGCTGGCCGCAAAAGCGCAGGATTGCTTCAGGCCCTATTCTGGTTCCGGGGGGCAGGCTGAGCCTGTGCTTCATTCTTCTTCCTGATGGGGAAATAGAGTGACCGCTGCCTGTCCCAACACCTAGAGCTAGTCTCTCATTGGTTCCCCGTCTTCCCGTTCATCCTCAGGACAAATTGCAACCTGTACGAAACAAACAGGAGGTTCAAGGTGCTGATTCTCCAAGTAGGGATATTGTTAGTAATGCGGCTGGAATGGCGAACCCGAGCACAAGGAGAGGAGAAATGAGGTGCGTTTTAGAAACCTTTCCCGATCACACGCTGTACCATCTTCTGGGTTTCCCAGGCATGTTTTCGATGTAGGAAGATGCCCTTGAACCTGGAGATTTGGGACCCATGGGGTGGGTACCGCGCGGTATTACTTTAAAGCGTCTGCGTTTGCTCACCCAACCTCACCAATCCTCTCAGTCCCAAGAGTGTCCAGCCTTATGTCTCATCCAGCTGTGGGTCTAGATATGGTCAATCCAGGTTGCATCAGAGCCCCCGAACGGATTTTGTAAGAATTTCTCTCTCTTTCACTGTCTTTGTTTTATGGGGTTCATTTTAAGTAATTTATTTTGATAATGGGGTTGAGCTGCTTTTCCCTCCTGTGTTTATGCCGCTTTACACCCTCTTGATTCAACTCCAGAGAGATATCAATACATAGGTTTCAAGATTCTTGCTAGTCAGATATATTCTTGTGCGGTGAATAGGTGGTGTTGAGTCCAGTTCACTGAGCAGGGAGGAGGTCTTGTCTTTTACATATTTGGGTTATGGAACAGTATCTGAGCTAATTTCAAAGCATTGTTTTATGCATCACCCCACCTCACCTTTCCCGTTTAGCAGCCATAGTGTGTCTTCTAAATGTGTGACTCTGTTCTGTTTTGTAATTCAGTTCAAGTGTAGCGATTTTGACATGCCCTGTATAAGTGATATCTTAGGATAAGTGTCTTTTTCTGTGTGACTTATTTCACTTAGAATCCTCGTCCCTAAATCCACTCATCATGCTGCTACTAGCCTTATGACATTGATTTCATGGCTGAGTGATATTCCATTGTGCCTAAGTACCACAACTTCTTTATCCATTTTTCTCTTTCCTGGGATGTTTAAGGTGTACTGAAGTGGAGGTTCTTGTACACAGAGCAGCCCTAAACTTTGGGGTGCCTGTGTCTTGTTGATTTTTAGTTTTCCCAATTTATATGCCCATGAGTGGAAGTGCCCTATGCTCTGTAAGCTGTGTTTATTACATGTTTCAGGACACACCGTACACTTCTCCAGAGTGGCTGTTGGCAATTGACATCCCACCCATCAGCGTAGCAAGGCTCCCATGTCTCCACGGCCTGTCCTGCATGTCTGGTTTTTACATATTTTGCAGCATGGCCCTTATGACCGATGGCAAGCGAGACGTCTTTGTAGTGCTGATTTGCACTTCCGGCTTGCTTGGTTGGCCAAAAAGGGCGTATGCGTTTTTTCCTGAATATATTCAGGAAAAAACGCATACGCCCTTTTTGGCCAAGGGCATCATTGTCAACGTTTTGCCGCTTTTCATGTGCTTTAAAGGCGAGTCGAATCTACCTCCTGAAATCTGTTTCCTGCAATTCTGCCTTGCTTTCAAATCCTCTTCGTTGCCTTCCCTCAATATATTTGTGGACGAGAGTTATCATTTATAACTCTGCAGGTTTGTGAATTGCAGTGGCCCTGAGCTCCATTTGTCAACTCGCTTTTTTGGGAGCTGGCCGCAAAAGCGCAGGATTGCTTCAGGCCCTATTCTGGTTCCGGGGGGCAGGCTGAGCCTGTGCTTCATTCTTCTTCCTGATGGGGAAATAGAGTGACCGCTGCCTGTCCCAACACCTAGAGCTAGTCTCTCATTGGTTCCCCGTCTTCCCGTTCATCCTCAGGACAAATTGCAACCTGTACGAAACAAACAGGAGGTTCAAGGTGCTGATTCTCCAAGTAGGGATATTGTTAGTAATGCGGCTGGAATGGCGAACCCGAGCACAAGGAGAGGAGAAATGAGGTGCGTTTTAGAAACCTTTCCCGATCACACGGTGTACCATCTTCTGGGTTTCCCAGGCATGTTTTCGATGTAGGAAGATGCCCTTGAACCTGGAGATTTGGGACCCATGGGGTGGGTACCGCGCGGTATTACTTTAAAGCGTCTGCGTTTGCTCACCCAACCTCACCAATCCTCTCAGCCCCAAGAGTGTCCAGCCTTATGTCTCATCCAGCTGTGGGTCTAGATATGGTCAATCCAGGTTGCATCAGAGCCCCCGAACGGATTTTGTAAGAACTTCTCTCTCTTTCACTGTCTTTGTTTTATGGGGTTCATTTTAAGTAATTTATTTTGATAATGGGGTTGAGCTGCTTTTCCCTGCTGTGTTTATGCCGCTTTACACCCTCTTGATTCAACTCCAGAGAGATATCAATACATAGGTTTCAAGATTCTTGCTAGTCAGATATATTCTTGTGCGGTGAATAGGGGGTGTTGAGTCCAGTTCACTGAGCAGGGAGGAGGTCTTGTCTTTTACATATTTGGGTTATGGAACAGTATCTGAGCTAATTTCAAACCATTGTTTTATGCATCACCCCACCTCACCTTTCCCGTTAAGCAGCCATAGTGTGTCTTCTAAATGTGTGACTCTGTTCTGTTTTGTAATTCAGTTCAAGTGTAGCGATTTCGACATGCCCTCTATAAGTGATATCTTAGGATAATTGTCTTTTTCTGTGTGACTTATTTCACTTAGAATCCTCGTCCCTAAATCCACTCATCATGCTGCTACTAGCCTTATGACATTGATTTCATGGCTGAGTGATATTCCATTGTGCCTCAGTACCACAACTTCTTTATCCATTTTTCTCTTTCCTGGCATGTTTAAGGTGTACCTAAGTGGAGGTTCTTGTACACAGAGCAGCCGGAAACTTTGGGGTGCCTGTGTCTTGTTGCTTTTTAGTTTTCCCAATTTATACGCCCATGAGTGGAAGTGCCCTATGCTCTGTAAGCTGTGTTTATTACATGTTTCAGGACACACCGTACACTTCTCCAGAGTGGCTGTTGGCAATTGACATCCCACCCCTCAGCCTAGCAAGGCTCCCATGTCTCCATGGCCTGTCCTGCATTTCTGGTGTTTACTCTTTTCGCAGCGTGGCCCTTTTGACCGATGGCAAGCGAGACTTCTTTGTAGTGGTGATTTGCACTTCCGGCTTGCTTGGTTGGCCAAAAAGGGCGTATGCGTTTTTTCCTGAATATATTCAGGAAAAAACGCATACGCCCTTTTTGGCCAAGGGCATCATTGTCAACGTTTTGCCGCTTTTCATGTGCTTTAAAGGCGAGTCGAATCTACCTCCTGAAATCTGTTTCCTGCAATTCTGCCTTGCTTTCAAATCCTCTTCGTTGCCTTCCCTCAATATATTTGTGGACGAGAGTTATCATTTATAACTCTGCAGGTTTGTGAATTGCAGTGGCCCTGAGCTCCATTTGTCAACTCGCTTTTTTGGGAGCTGGCCGCAAAAGCGCAGGATTGCTTCAGGCCCTATTCTGGTTCCGGGGGGCAGGCTGAGCCTGTGCTTCATTCTTCTTCCTGATGGGGAAATAGAGTGACCTGTGCCTGTCCCAACACCTAGAGCTAGTCTCTCGTTGGTTCCCCCTCTTCCCGTTCATCCTCAGGACAAATTGCAACCTGTACGAAAGAAACAGGAGCTTCAAGGTGCTGATTCTCCAAGTAGGTAGATTGTTAGTAAAGCGGCTGGAATGGCGAACCCGAGCACAAGGAGAGGAGAAATGAGGTGCGTTTTAGAAACCTTTCCCGATCACACGGTGTACCATCTTCTGGGTTTCCCAGGCATGTTTTCGATGTAGGAAGATGCCCTTGAACCTGGAGATTTGGGACCCATGGGGTGGGTACCACGCGGTATTACTTTAAACGGTCTGCGTTTGCTCACCCAACCTCACCAATCCTCTCAGCCCCAAGATTGTCCAGCCTTTTGTCTCATCCAGCTGTGGGTGTAGATATGGTCAATCCAGGTTGCATCAGAGCCTCCGAACGGATTTTGTAAGAATTTCTCTCTCTTTCACTGTCTTTGTTTTATGGCGTTCATTTTAAGTAATTTATTTTGATAATGGGGTTGAGCTGCTTTTCCCTGCTGTGTTTATGCCGCTTTACACCCTCTTGATTCAACTCCAGAGAGATATCAATACATAGGTTTTAAGATTCTTGCTAGTCAGATATATTCTTGTGCGGTGAATAGGGGGTGTTGAGTCCAGTTCACTGAGCAGGGAGGAGGTCTTGTCTGTTACATATTTGGCTTATGGAACGGTATGTGAGCTAATTTCAAACCCTTGTTTTATGCATCAGCCCACCTCACCTTTCCCGTTAAGCAGCCATAGTGTGTCTTCTAAATGTGTGACTCTGTTCTGTTTTGTAATTCAGTTCAAGTGTAGCGATTTCGACATGCCCTCTATAAGTGATATCTTAGGATAAGAGTCTTTTTCTGTGTGACTTATTTCACTTAGAATCCTCGTCCCTAAATCCACTCATCATGCTGCTACTAGCCTTATGACATTGATTTCATGGCTGAGTGATATTCCATTGTGCCTAAGTACCACAACTTCTTTATCCATTTTTCTCTTTCCTGGGATACTTAAGGTGTAGCTAAGTGGAGGTTCTTGTACACAGAGCAGCCCTAAACTTTGGGGTGCCTGTGTCTTGTTGATTTTTAGTTTTCCCAATTTATACGCCCATGAGTGGAAGTGCCCTATGCTCTGTAAGCTGTGTTTATTACATGTTTCAGGACACACCGTACACTTCTCCAGAGTGGCTGTTGGCAATTGACATCCCACCCCTCAGCCTAGCAAGGCTCCCATGTCTCCATGGCCTGTCCTGCATTTCTGGTGTTTACTCTTTTCGCAGCGTGGCCCTTTTGACCGATGGCAAGCGAGACTTCTTTGTAGTGCTGATTTGCACTTCCGGCTTGCTTGGTTGGCCAAAAAGGGCGTATGCGTTTTTTCCTGAATATATTCAGGAAAAAACGCATACGCCCTTTTTGGCCAAGGGCATCATTGTCAACGTTTTGCCGCTTTTCATGTGCTTTAAAGGCGAGTCGAATCTACCTCCTGAAATCTGTTTACTGCAATTCTGCCTTGCTTTCAAATCCTCTTCGTTGCCTTCCCTCAATATATTTGTGGACGAGAGTTATCATTTATAACTCTGCAGGTTTGTGAATTGCAGTGGCCCTGAGCTCCATTTGTCAACTCGCTTTTTTGGGAGCTGGCCGCAAAAGCGCAGGATTGCTTCAGGCCCTATTCTGGTTCCGGGGGGCAGGCTGAGCCTGTGCTTCATTCTTCTTCCTGATGGGGAAATAGAGTGACCTGTGCCTGTCCCAACACCTAGAGCTAGTCTCTCGTTGGTTCCCCCTCTTCCCGTTCATCCTCAGGACAAATTGCAACCTGTACGAAAGAAACAGGAGCTTCAAGGTGCTGATTCTCCAAGTAGGGAGATTGTTAGTAAAGCGGCTGGAATGGCGAACCCGAGCACAAGGAGAGGAGAAATGAGGTGCGTTTTAGAAACCTTTCCCGATCACACGGTGTACCATCTTCTGGGTTTCCCAGGTATGTTTTCGATGTAGGAAGATGCCCTTGAACCTGGAGATTTGGGACCCATGGCGTGGGTACCACGCGGTATTACTTTAAACGGTCTGCGTTTGCTCACCCAACCTCACCAATCCTCTCAGCCCCAAGATTGTCCAGCCTTTTGTCTCATCCAGCTGTGGGTCTAGATATGGTCAATCCAGGTTGCATCAGAGCCTCCGAACGGATTTTGTAAGAATTTCTCTCTCTTTCACTGTCTTTGTTTTATGGCGTTCATTTTAAGTAATTTATTTTGATAATGGGGTTGAGCTGCTTTTCCCTGCTGTGTTTATGCCGCTTTACACCCTCTTGATTCAACTCCAGAGAGATATCAATACATAGGTTTTAAGATTCTTGCTAGTCAGATATATTCTTGTGCGGTGAATAGGGGGTGTTGAGTCCAGTTCACTGAGCAGGGAGGAGGTCTTGTCTGTTACATATTTGGCTTATGGAACGGTATGTGAGCTAATTTCAAACCCTTGTTTTATGCATCAGCCCACCTCACCTTTCCCGTTAAGCAGCCATAGTGTGTCTTCTAAATGTGTGACTCTGTTCTGTTTTGTAATTCAGTTCAAGTGTAGCGATTTTGACATGCCCTCTATAAGTGATATCTTAGGATAAGAGTCTTTTTCTGTGTGACTTATTTCACTTAGAATCCTCGTCCCTAAATCCACTCATCATGCTGCTACTAGCCTTATGACATTGATTTCATGGCTGAGTGATATTCCATTGTGCCTAAGTACCACAACTTCTTTATCCATTTTTCTCTTTCCTGGGATACTTAAGGTGTAGCTAAGTGGAGGTTCTTGTACACAGAGCAGCCCTAAACTTTGGGGTGCCTGTGTCTTGTTGATTTTTAGTTTTCCCAATTTATACGCCCATGAGTGGAAGTGCCCTATGCTCTGTAAGCTGTGTTTATTACATGTTTCAGGACACACCGTACACTTCTCCAGAGTGGCTGTTGGCAATTGACATCCCACCCCTCAGCCTAGCAAGGCTCCCATGTCTCCATGGCCTGTCCTGCATTTCTGGTGTTTACTCTTTTCGCAGCGTGGCCCTTTTGACCGATGGCAAGCGAGACTTCTTTGTAGTGCTGATTTGCACTTCCGGCTTGCTTGGTTGGCCAAAAAGGGCGTATGCGTTTTTTCCTGAATATATTCAGCAAAAAACGCATACGCCCTTTTTGGCCAAGGGCATCATTGTCAACGTTTTGCCGCTTTTCATGTGCTTTAAAGGCGAGTCGAATCTACCTCCTGAAATCTGTTTCCTGCAATTCTGCCTTGCTTTCAAATCCTCTTCGTTGCCTTCCCTCAATATATTTGTGGACGAGAGTTATCATTTATAACTCTGCAGGTTTGTGAATTGCAGTGGCCCTGAGCTCCATTTGTCAACTCGCTTTTTTGGGAGCTGGCCGCAAAAGCGCAGGATTGCTTCAGGCCCTATTCTGGTTCCGGGGGGCAGGCTGAGCCTGTGCTTCATTCTTCTTCCTGATGGGGAAATAGAGTGACCTGTGCCTGTCCCAACACCTAGAGCTAGTCTCTCGTTGGTTCCCCCTCTTCCCGTTCATCCTCAGGACAAATTGCAACCTGTACGAAAGAAACAGGAGCTTCAAGGTGCTGATTCTCCAAGTAGGGAGATTGTTAGTAAAGCGGCTGGAATGGCGAACCCGAGCACAAGGAGAGGAGAAATGAGGTGCGTTTTAGAAACCTTTCCCGATCACACGGTGTACCATCTTCTGGGTTTCCCAGGCATGTTTTCGATGTAGGAAGATGCCCTTGAACCTGGAGATTTGGGACCCATGGGGTGGGTACCACGCGGTATTACTTTAAACGGTCTGCGTTTGCTCACCCAACCTCACCAATCCTCTCAGCCCCAAGATTGTCCAGCCTTTTGTCTCATCCAGCTGTGGGTGTAGATATGGTCAATCCAAGTTGCATCAGAGCCTCCGAACGGATTTTGTAAGAATTTCTCTCTCTTTCACTGTCTTTGTTTTATGGCGTTCATTTTAAGTAATTTATTTTGATAATGGGGTTGAGCTGCTTTTCCCTGCTGTGTTTATGCCGCTTTACACCCTCTTGATTCAACTCCAGAGAGATATCAATACATAGGTTTTAAGATTCTTGCTAGTCAGATATATTCTTGTGCGGTGAATAGGGGGTGTTGAGTCCAGTTCACTGAGCAGGGAGGAGGTCTTGTCTGTTACATATTTGGCTTATGGAACGGTATGTGAGCTAATTTCAAACCCTTGTTTTATGCATCAGCCCACCTCACCTTTCCCGTTAAGCAGCCATAGTGTGTCTTCTAAATGTGTGACTCTGTTCTGTTTTGTAATTCAGTTCAAGTGTAGCGATTTCGACATGCCCTCTATAAGTGATATCTTAGGATAAGAGTCTTTTTCTGTGTGACTTATTTCACTTAGAATCCTCGTCCCTAAATCCACTCATCATGCTGCTACTAGCCTTATGACATTGATTTCATGGCTGAGTGATATTCCATTGTGCCTAAGTACCACAACTTCTTTATCCATTTTTCTCTTTCCTGGGATACTTAAGGTGTAGCTAAGTGGAGGTTCTTGTACACAGAGCAGCCCTAAACTTTGGGGTGCCTGTGTCTTGTTGATTTTTAGTTTTCCCAATTTATACGCCCATGAGTGGAAGTGCCCTATGCTCTGTAAGCTGTGTTTATTACATGTTTCAGGACACACCGTACACTTCTCCAGAGTGGCTGTTGGCAATTGACATCCCACCCCTCAGCCTAGCAAGGCTCCCATGTCTCCATGGCCTGTCCTGCATTTCTGGTGTTTACTCTTTTCGCAGCGTGGCCCTTTTGACCGATGGCAAGCGAGACTTCTTTGTAGTGCTGATTTGCACTTCCGGCTTGCTTGGTTGGCCAAAAAGGGCGTATGCGTTTTTTCCTGAATATATTCAGGAAAAAACGCATACGCCCTTTTTGGCCAAGGGCATCATTGTCAACGTTTTGCCGCTTTTCATGTGCTTTAAAGGCGAGTCGAATCTACCTCCTGAAATCTGTTTACTGCAATTCTGCCTTGCTTTCAAATCCTCTTCGTTGCCTTCCCTCAATATATTTGTGGACGAGAGTTATCATTTATAACTCTGCAGGTTTGTGAATTGCAGTGGCCCTGAGCTCCATTTGTCAACTCGCTTTTTTGGGAGCTGGCCGCAAAAGCGCAGGATTGCTTCAGGCCCTATTCTGGTTCCGGGGGGCAGGCTGAGCCTGTGCTTCATTCTTCTTCCTGATGGGGAAATAGAGTGACCTGTGCCTGTCCCAACACCTAGAGCTAGTCTCTCGTTGGTTCCCCCTCTTCCCGTTCATCCTCAGGACAAATTGCAACCTGTACGAAAGAAACAGGAGCTTCAAGGTGCTGATTCTCCAAGTAGGGAGATTGTTAGTAAAGCGGCTGGAATGGCGAACCCGAGCACAAGGAGAGGAGAAATGAGGTGCGTTTTAGAAACCTTTCCCGATCACACGGTGTACCATCTTCTGGGTTTCCCAGGTATGTTTTCGATGTAGGAAGATGCCCTTGAACCTGGAGATTTGGGACCCATGGCGTGGGTACCACGCGGTATTACTTTAAACGGTCTGCGTTTGCTCACCCAACCTCACCAATCCTCTCAGCCCCAAGATTGTCCAGCCTTTTGTCTCATCCAGCTGTGGGTCTAGATATGGTCAATCCAGGTTGCATCAGAGCCTCCGAACGGATTTTGTAAGAATTTCTCTCTCTTTCACTGTCTTTGTTTTATGGCGTTCATTTTAAGTAATTTATTTTGATAATGGGGTTGAGCTGCTTTTCCCTGCTGTGTTTATGCTGCTTTACACCCTCTTGATTCAACTCCAGAGAGATATCAATACATAGGTTTTAAGATTCTTGCTAGTCAGATATATTCTTGTGCGGTGAATAGGGGGTGTTGAGTCCAGTTCACTGAGCAGGGAGGAGGTCTTGTCTGTTACATATTTGGCTTATGGAACGGTATGTGAGCTAATTTCAAACCCTTGTTTTATGCATCAGCCCACCTCACCTTTCCCGTTAAGCAGCCATAGTGTGTCTTCTAAATGTGTGACTCTGTTCTGTTTTGTAATTCAGTTCAAGTGTAGCGATTTTGACATGCCCTCTATAAGTGATATCTTAGGATAAGAGTCTTTTTCTGTGTGACTTATTTCACTTAGAATCCTCGTCCCTAAATCCACTCATCATGCTGCTACTAGCCTTATGACATTGATTTCATGGCTGAGTGATATTCCATTGTGCCTAAGTACCACAACTTCTTTATCCATTTTTCTCTTTCCTGGGATACTTAAGGTGTACCTAAGTGGAGGTTCTTGTACACAGAGCAGCCCTAAACTTTGGGGTGCCTGTGTCTTGTTGATTTTTAGTTTTCCCAATTTATACGCCCATGAGTGGAAGTGCCCTATGCTCTGTAAGCTGTGTTTATTACATGTTTCAGGACACACCGTACACTTCTCCAGAGTGGCTGTTGGCAATTGACATCCCACCCCTCAGCCTAGCAAGGCTCCCATGTCTCCATGGCCTGTCCTGCATTTCTGGTGTTTACTCTTTTCGCAGCGTGGCCCTTTTGACCGATGGCAAGCGAGACTTCTTTGTAGTGCTGATTTGCACTTCCGGCTTGCTTGGTTGGCCAAAAAGGGCGTATGCGTTTTTTCCTGAATATATTCAGGAAAAAACGCATACGCCCTTTTTGGCCAAGGGCATCATTGTCAACGTTTTGCCGCTTTTCATGTGCTTTAAAGGCGAGTCGAATCTACCTCCTGAAATCTGTTTCCTGCAATTCTGCCTTGCTTTCAAATCCTCTTCGTTGCCTTCCCTCAATATATTTGTGGACGAGAGTTATCATTTATAACTCTGCAGGTTTGTGAATTGCAGTGGCCCTGAGCTCCATTTGTCAACTCGCTTTTTTGGGAGCTGGCCGCAAAAGCGCAGGATTGCTTCAGGCCCTATTCTGGTTCCGGGGGGCAGGCTGAGCCTGTGCTTCATTCTTCTTCCTGATGGGGAAATAGAGTGACCTGTGCCTGTCCCAACACCTAGAGCTAGTCTCTCGTTGGTTCCCCCTCTTCCCGTTCATCCTCAGGACAAATTGCAACCTGTACGAAAGAAACAGGAGCTTCAAGGTGCTGATTCTCCAAGTAGGGAGATTGTTAGTAAAGCGGCTGGAATGGCGAACCCGAGCACAAGGAGAGGAGAAATGAGGTGCGTTTTAGAAACCTTTCCCGATCACACGGTGTACCATCTTCTGGGTTTCCCAGGCATGTTTTCGATGTAGGAAGATGCCCTTGAACCTGGAGATTTGGGACCCATGGGGTGGGTACCACGCGGTATTACTTTAAACGGTCTGCGTTTGCTCACCCAACCTCACCAATCCTCTCAGCCCCAAGATTGTCCAGCCTTTTGTCTCATCCAGCTGTGGGTGTAGATATGGTCAATCCAGGTTGCATCAGAGCCTCCGAACGGATTTTGTAAGAATTTCTCTCTCTTTCACTGTCTTTGTTTTATGGCGTTCATTTTAAGTAATTTATTTTGATAATGGGGTTGAGCTGCTTTTCCCTGCTGTGTTTATGCCGCTTTACACCCTCTTGATTCAACTCCAGAGAGATATCAATACATAGGTTTTAAGATTCTTGCTAGTCAGATATATTATTGTGCGGTGAATAGGGGGTGTTGAGTCCAGTTCACTGAGCAGGGAGGAGGTCTTGTCTGTTACATATTTGGCTTATGGAACGGTATGTGAGCTAATTTCAAACCCTTGTTTTATGCATCAGCCCACCTCACCTTTCCCGTTAAGCAGCCATAGTGTGTCTTCTAAATGTGTGACTCTGTTCTGTTTTGTAATTCAGTTCAAGTGTAGCGATTTTGACATGCCCTCTATAAGTGATATCTTAGGATAAGAGTCTTTTTCTGTGTGACTTATTTCACTTAGAATCCTCGTCCCTAAATCCACTCATCATGCTGCTACTAGCCTTATGACATTGATTTCATGGCTGAGTGATATTCCATTGTGCCTAAGTACCACAACTTCTTTATCCATTTTTCTCTTTCCTGGGATACTTAAGGTGTAGCTAAGTGGAGGTTCTTGTACACAGAGCAGCCCTAAACTTTGGGGTGCCTGTGTCTTGTTGATTTTTAGTTTTCCCAATTTATACGCCCATGAGTGGAAGTGCCCTATGCTCTGTAAGCTGTGTTTATTACATGTTTCAGGACACACCGTACACTTCTCCAGAGTGGCTGTTGGCAATTGACATCCCACCCCTCAGCCTAGCAAGGCTCCCATGTCTCCATGGCCTGTCCTGCATTTCTGGTGTTTACTCTTTTCGCAGCGTGGCCCTTTTGACCGATGGCAAGCGAGACTTCTTTGTAGTGCTGATTTGCACTTCCGGCTTGCTTGGTTGGCCAAAAAGGGCGTATGCGTTTTTTCCTGAATATATTCAGCAAAAAACGCATACGCCCTTTTTGGCCAAGGGCATCATTGTCAACGTTTTGCCGCTTTTCATGTGCTTTAAAGGCGAGTCGAATCTACCTCCTGAAATCTGTTTCCGGCAATTCTGCCTTGCTTTCAAATCCTCTTCGTTGCCTTCCCTCAATATATTTTTGGACGAGAGTTATCATTTATAACTCTGCAGGTTTGTGAATTGCAGTGGCCCTGAGCTCCATCTGTCAACTCGCATTTTTGGGAGCTGGCCGCAAATGCGCAGGATTGCTTCAGGCCCTATTCTGGTTCCGGGGGGCAGGCTGAGCCTGTGCTTCATTCTTCTTCCTGATGGGGAAATAGAGTGACCTGTGCCTGTCCCAACACCTAGAGCTAGTCTCTCGTTGGTTCCCCCTCTTCCCGTTCATCCTCAGGACAAATTGCAACCTGTACGAAAGAAACAGGAGCTTCAAGGTGCTGATTCTCCAAGTAGGGAGATTGTTAGTAAAGCGGCTGGAATGGCGAACCCGAGCACAAGGAGAGGAGAAATGAGGTGCGTTTTAGAAACCTTTCCCGATCACACGCTGTACCATCTTCTGGGTTTCCCATGCACGTTTTCAATGTAGGAAGATGCCCTTGAACCTGGAGATTTGGGACCCATGGGGTGGGTACCCCGCGGTATTACTTTAAAGGGTCTGCGTTTCCTCACCCAACCTCACCAAACCTCTCAGCCCCAAGAGTGTCCAGCCTTATGTCTCATCCAGCTGTGGGTCTAGATATGGTCAATCCAGGTTGCATCAGAGCCTCCGAACGGATTTTGTAAGAATTTCTCTCTCTTTCACTGTCTTTGTTTTATGGCGTTCATTTTAAGTAATTTATTTTGATAATGGGGTTGAGCTGCTTTTCCCTGCTGTGTTTATGCCGCTTTACACCCTCTTGATTCAACTCCAGAGAGATATCAATACATAGGTTTTAAGATTCTTGCTAGTCAGATATATTCTTGTGCGGTGAATAGGGGGTGTTGAGTCCAGTTCACTGAGCAGGGAGGAGGTCTTGTCTGTTACATATTTGGCTTATGGAACGGTATGTGAGCTAATTTCAAACCCTTGTTTTATGCATCAGCCCACCTCACCTTTCCCGTTAAGCAGCCATAGTGTGTCTTCTAAATATGTGACTCTGTTCTGTTTTGTAATTCACTTCAAGTGTAGCGATTTTCACATGCCCTCTATAAGTGATATCTTAGGATAATTGTCTTTTTCTGTGTGACTTATTTCACTTAGAATCCTCGTCCCTAAATCCACTCATCATGCTGCTACTAGCCTTATGACATTGATTTCATGGCTGAATGATATTCCATTGTGTCTAAGTACCACAACTTCTTTATCCATTTTTCTCTTTCCTGGCATGTTTAAGGTGTACCTAAGTGGAGGTTCTTGTACACAGAGCAGCCGGAAACTTTGGGGTGCCTGTGTCTTGTTGCTTTTTAGTTTTCCCAATTTATACGCCCATGAGTGGAAGTGCCCTATGCTCTGTAAGCTGTGTTTATTACATGTTTCAGGACACACCGTACACTTCTCCAGAGTGGCTGTTGACAATTGGCATGCTGCCCATCAGCGTAGCAAGGCTCCCATGTCTCCATGGCCTGTCCTGCATTTCTGGTTTTTACACTTTTGGCAGCATGGCCCTTTTGACCGATGGCAAGCGAGACTTCTTTGTAGTGCTGATTTGCACTTCCGGCTTGCTTGGTTGGCCAAAAAGGGCGTATGCGTTTTTTCCTGAATATATTCAGGAAAAAACGCATACGCCCTTTTTGGCCAAGGGCATCATTGTCAACGTTTTGCTGCTTTTCATGTGCTTTAAAGGCGAGTCGAATCTACCTCCTGAAATCTGTTTCCGGCAATTCTGCCTTGCTTTCAAATCCTCTTCGTTGCCTTCCCTCAATATATTTTTGGACGAGAGTTATCATTTATAACTCTGCAGGTTTGTGAATTGCAGTGGCCCTGAGCTCCATTTGTCAACTCGCTTTTTTGGGAGCTGGCCGCAAAAGCGCAGGATTGCTTCAGGCCCTATTCTGGTTCCGGGGGGCAGGCTGAGCCTGTGCTTCATTCTTCTTCCTGATGGGGAAATAGAGTGACCTGTGCCTGTCCCAACACCTAGAGCTAGTCTCTCGTTGGTTCCCCGTCTTCCCGTTCATCCTCAGGACAAATTGCAACCTGTACGAAACAAACAGGAGGTTCCAGGTGCTGATTCTCCAAGTAGGGAGATTGTTAGTAAAGCGGCTGGAATGGCGAACCCGAGCACAAGGAGAGGAGAAATGAGGTGCGTTTTAGAAACCTTTCCCGATCACACGGTGTACCATCTTCTGGGTTTCCCAGGCATGTTTTCGATGTAGGAAGATGCCCTTGAACCTGGAGATTTGGGACCCATGGCGTGGGTACCACGCGGTATTACTTTAAACGGTCTGCGTTTGCTCACCCAACCTCACCAATCCTCTCAGCCCCAAGATTGTCCAGCCTTTTGTCTCATCCAGCTGTGGGTCTAGATATGGTCAATCCAGGTTGCATCAGAGCCTCCGAACGGATTTTGTAAGAATTTCTCTCTCTTTCACTGTCTTTGTTTTATGGCGTTCATTTTAAGTAATTTATTTTGATAATGGGGTTGAGCTGCTTTTCCCTGCTGTGTTTATGCCGCTTTACACCCTCTTGATTCAACTCCAGAGAGATATCAATACATAGGTTTTAAGATTCTTGCTAGTCAGATATATTCTTGTGCGGTGAATAGGGGGTGTTGAGTCCAGTTCACTGAGCAGGGAGGAGGTCTTGTCTGTTACATATTTGGCTTATGGAACGGTATGTGAGCTAATTTCAAACCCTTGTTTTATGCATCAGCCCACCTCACCTTTCCCGTTAAGCAGCCATAGTGTGTCTTCTAAATGTGTGACTCTGTTCTGTTTTGTAATTCAGTTCAAGTGTAGCGATTTCGACATGCCCTCTATAAGTGATATCTTAGGATAAGAGTCTTTTTCTGTGTGACTTATTTCACTTAGAATCCTCGTCCCTAAATCCACTCATCATGCTGCTACTAGCCTTATGACATTGATTTCATGGCTGAGTGATATTCCATTGTGCCTAAGTACCACAACTTCTTTATCCATTTTTCTCTTTCCTGGGATACTTAAGGTGTAGCTAAGTGGAGGTTCTTGTACACAGAGCAGCCCTAAACTTTGGGGTGCCTGTGTCTTGTTGATTTTTAGTTTTCCCAATTTATACGCCCATGAGTGGAAGTGCCCTATGCTCTGTAAGCTGTGTTTATTACATGTTTCAGGACACACCGTACACTTCTCCAGAGTGGCTGTTGGCAATTGACATCCCACCCCTCAGCCTAGCAAGGCTCCCATGTCTCCATGGCCTGTCCTGCATTTCTGGTGTTTACTCTTTTCGCAGCGTGGCCCTTTTGACCGATGGCAAGCGAGACTTCTTTGTAGTGCTGATTTGCACTTCCGGCTTGCTTGGTTGGCCAAAAAGGGCGTTTGCGTTTTTTCCTGAATATATTCAGGAAAAAACGCATACGCCCTTTTTGGCCAAGGGCATCATTGTCAACGTTTTGCTGCTTTTCATGTGCTTTAAAGGCGAGTCGAATCTACCTCCTGAAATCTGTTTCCTGCAATTCTGCCTTGCTTTCAAATCCTCTTCATTGCCTTCCCTCAATATATTTGTGGACGAGAGTTATCATTTATAACTCTGCAGGTTTGTGAATTGCAGTGGCCCTGAGCTCCATTTGTCAACTCGCATTTTTGGGAGCTGGCCGCAAAAGCGCAGGATTGCTTCAGGCCCTATTCTGGTTCCGGGAGGCAGGCTGAGCCTGTGCTTCATTCTTCTTCCTGATGGGGAAATAGAGTGACCTGTGCCTGTCCCAACACCTAGAGCTAGTCTCTCGTTGGTTCCCCGTCTTCCCGTTCATCCTCAGGACAAATTGCAACCTGTACGAAACAAACAGGAGGTTCCAGGTGCTGATTCTCCAAGTAGGGAGATTGTTAGTAAAGCGGCTGGAATGGCGAACCCGAGCACAAGGAGAGGAGAAATGAGGTGCGTTTTAGAAACCTTTCCCGATCACACGGTGTACCATCTTCTGGGTTTCCCAGGCATGTTTTCGATGTAGGAAGATGCCCTTGAACCTGGAGATTTGGGACCCATGGGGTGGGTACCACGCGGTATTACTTTAAACGGTCTGCGTTTGCTCACCCAACCTCACCAATCCTCTCAGCCCCAAGATTGTCCAGCCTTTTGTCTCATCCAGCTGTGGGTCTAGATATGGTCAATCCAGGTTGCATCAGAGCCTCCGAACGGATTTTGTAAGAATTTCTCTCTCTTTCACTGTCTTTGTTTTATGGCGTTCATTTTAAGTAATTTATTTTGATAATGGGGTTGAGCTGCTTTTCCCTGCTGTGTTTATGCCGCTTTACACCCTCTTGATTCAACTCCAGAGAGATATCAATACATAGGTTTTAAGATTCTTGCTAGTCAGATATATTCTTGTGCGGTGAATAGGGGGTGTTGAGTCCAGTTCACTGAACAGGGAGGAGGTCTTGTCTGTTACATATTTGGCTTATGGAACGGTATGTGAGCTAATTTCAAACCCTTGTTTTATGCATCAGCCCACCTCACCTTTCCCGTTAAGCAGCCATAGTGTGTCTTCTAAATGTGTGACTCTGTTCTGTTTTGTAATTCAGTTCAAGTGTAGCGATTTCGACATACCCTCTATAAGTGATATCTTAGGATAAGAGTCTTTTTCTGTGTGACTTATTTCACTTAGAATCCTCGTCCCTAAATCCACTCATCATGCTGCTACTAGCCTTATGACATTGATTTCATGGCTGAGTGATATTCCATTGTGCCTAAGTACCACAACTTCTTTATCCATTTTTCTCTTTCCTGGGATACTTAAGGTGTAGCTAAGTGGAGGTTCTTGTACACAGAGCAGCCCTAAACTTTGGGGTGCCTGTGTCTTGTTGATTTTTAGTTTTCCCAATTTATACGCCCATGAGTGGAAGTGCCCTATGCTCTGTAAGCTGTGTTTATTACATGTTTCAGGACACACCGTACACTTCTCCAGAGTGGCTGTTGGCAATTGACATCCCACCCCTCAGCCTAGCAAGGCTCCCATGTCTCCATGGCCTGTCCTGCATTTCTGGTGTTTACTCTTTTCGCAGCGTGGCCCTTTTGACCGATGGCAAGCGAGACTTCTTTGTAGTGCTGATTTGCACTTCCGGCTTGCTTGGTTGGCCAAAAAGGGCGTATGCGTTTTTTCCTGAATATATTCAGCAAAAAACGCATACGCCCTTTTTGGCCAAGGGCATCATTGTCAACGTTTTGCTGCTTTTCATGTGCTTTAAAGGCGAGTCGAATCTACCTCCTGAAATCTGTTTCCTGCAATTCTGCCTTGCTTTCAAATCCTCTTCGTTGCCTTCCCTCAATATATTTGTGGACGAGAGTTATCATTTATAACTCTGCAGGTTTGTGAATTGCAGTGGCCCTGAGCTCCATTTGTCAACTCGCATTTTTGGGAGCTGGCCGCAAAAGCGCAGGATTGCTTCAGGCCCTATTCTGGTTCCGGGAGGCAGGCTGAGCCTGTGCTTCATTCTTCTTCCTGATGGGGAAATAGAGTGACCTGTGCCTGTCCCAACACCTAGAGCTAGTCTCTCGTTGGTTCCCCGTCTTCCCGTTCATCCTCAGGACAAATTGCAACCTGTACGAAACAAACAGGAGGTTCCAGGTGCTGATTCTCCAAGTAGGGAGATTGTTAGTAAAGCGGCTGGAATGGCGAACCCGAGCACAAGGAGAGGAGAAATGAGGTGCGTTTTAGAAACCTTTCCCGATCACACGCTGTACCATCTTCTGGGTTTCCCAGGCATGTTTTCGATGTAGGAAGATGCCCTTGAACCTGGAGATTTGGGACCCATGGGGTGGGTACCACGCGGTATTACTTTAAACGGTCTGCGTTTGCTCACCCAACCTCACCAATCCTCTCAGCCCCAAGATTGTCCAGCCTTTTGTCTCATCCAGCTGTGGGTCTAGATATGGTCAATCCAGGTTGCATCAGAGCCTCCGAACGGATTTTGTAAGAATTTCTCTCTCTTTCACTGTCTTTGTTTTATGGCGTTCATTTTAAGTAATTTATTTTGATAATGGGGTTGAGCTGCTTTTCCCTGCTGTGTTTATGCCGCTTTACACCCTCTTGATTCAACTCCAGAGAGATATCAATACATAGGTTTTAAGATTCTTGCTAGTCAGATATATTCTTGTGCGGTGAATAGGGGGTGTTGAGTCCAGTTCACTGAGCAGGGAGGAGGTCTTGTCTGTTACATATTTGGCTTATGGAACGGTATGTGAGCTAATTTCAAACCCTTGTTTTATGCATCAGCCCACCTCACCTTTCCCGTTAAGCAGCCATAGTGTGTCTTCTAAATGTGTGACTCTGTTCTGTTTTGTAATTCAGTTCAAGTGTAGCGATTTCGACATGCCCTCTATAAGTGATATCTTAGGATAAGAGTCTTTTTCTGTGTGACTTATTTCACTTAGAATCCTCGTCCCTAAATCCACTCATCATGCTGCTACTAGCCTTATGACATTGATTTCATGGCTGAGTGATATTCCATTGTGCCTAAGTACCACAACTTCTTTATCCATTTTTCTCTTTCCTGGGATCCTTAAGGTGTAGCTAAGTGGAGGTTCTTGTACACAGAGCAGCCCTAAACTTTGGGGTGCCTGTGTCTTGTTGATTTTTAGTTTTCCCAATTTATACGCCCATGAGTGGAAGTGCCCTATGCTCTGTAAGCTGTGTTTATTACATGTTTCAGGACACACCGTACACTTCTCCAGAGTGGCTGTTGGCAATTGACATCCCACCCCTCAGCCTAGCAAGGCTCCCATGTCTCCATGGCCTGTCCTGCATTTCTGGTGTTTACTCTTTTCGCAGCGTGGCCCTTTTGACCGATGGCAAGCGAGACTTCTTTGTAGTGCTGATTTGCACTTCCGGCTTGCTTGGTTGGCCAAAAAGGGCGTATGCGTTTTTTCCTGAATATATTCAGGAAAAAACGCATACGCCCTTTTTGGCCAAGGGCATCATTGTCAACGTTTTGCTGCTTTTCATGTGCTTTAAAGGCGAGTCGAATCTACCTCCTGAAATCTGTTTCCTGCAATTCTGCCTTGCTTTCAAATCCTCTTCGTTGCCTTCCCTCAATATATTTGTGGACGAGAGTTATCATTTATAACTCTGCAGGTTTGTGAATTGCAGTGGCCCTGAGCTCCATTTGTCAACTCGCATTTTTGGGAGCTGGCCGCAAAAGCGCAGGATTGCTTCAGGCCCTATTCTGGTTCCGGGAGGCAGGCTGAGCCTGTGCTTCATTCTTCTTCCTGATGGGGAAATAGAGTGACCTGTGCCTGTCCCAACACCTAGAGCTAGTCTCTCGTTGGTTCCCCGTCTTCCCGTTCATCCTCAGGACAAATTGCAACCTGTACGAAACAAACAGGAGGTTCCAGGTGCTGATTCTCCAAGTAGGGAGATTGTTAGTAAAGCGGCTGGAATGGCGAACCCGAGCACAAGGAGAGGAGAAATGAGGTGCGTTTTAGAAACCTTTCCCGATCACACGCTGTACCATCTTCTGGGTTTCCCAGGCATGTTTTCGATGTAGGAAGATGCCCTTGAACCTGGAGATTTGGGACCCATGGGGTGGGTACCACGCGGTATTACTTTAAACAGTCTGCGTTTGCTCACCCAACCTCACCAATCCTCTCAGCCCCAAGATTGTCCAGCATTTTGTCTCATCCAGCTGTGGGTCTAGATATGGTCAATCCAGGTTGCATCAGAGCCTCCGAACGGATTTTGTAAGATTTTCTCTCTCTTTCACTGTCTTTGTTTTATGGCGTTCATTTTAAGTAATTTATTTTGATAATGGGGTTGAGCTGCTTTTCCCTGCTGTGTTTATGCCGCTTTACACCCTCTTGATTCAACTCCAGAGAGATATCAATACATAGGTTTTAAGATTCTTGCTAGTCAGATATATTCTTGTGCGGTGAATAGGGGGTGTTGAGTCCAGTTCACTGAACAGGGAGGAGGTCTTGTCTGTTACATATTTGGCTTATGGAACGGTATGTGAGCTAATTTCAAACCCTTGTTTTATGCATCAGCCCACCTCATCTTTCCCGTTAAGCAGCCATAGTGTGTCTTCTAAATGTGTGACTCTGTTCTGTTTTGTAATTCAGTTCAAGTGTAGCGATTTCGACATGCCCTCTATAAGTGATATCTTAGGATAAGAGTCTTTTTCTGTGTGACTTATTTCACTTAGAATCCTCGTCCCTAAATCCACTCATCATGCTGCTACTAGCCTTATGACATTGATTTCATGGCTGAGTGATATTCCATTGTGCCTAAGTACCACAACTTCTTTATCCATTTTTCTCTTTCCTGGGATACTTAAGGTGTAGCTAAGTGGAGGTTCTTGTACACAGAGCAGCCCTAAACTTTGGGGTGCCTGTGTCTTGTTGATTTTTAGTTTTCCCAATTTATACGCCCATGAGTGGAAGTGCCCTATGCTCTGTAAGCTGTGTTTATTACATGTTTCAGGACACACCGTACACTTCTCCAGAGTGGCTGTTGGCAATTGACATCCCACCCCTCAGCCTAGCAAGGCTCCCATGTCTCCATGGCCTGTCCTGCATTTCTGGTGTTTACTCTTTTCGCAGCGTGGCCCTTTTGACCGATGGCAAGCGAGACTTCTTTGTAGTGCTGATTTGCACTTCCGGCTTGCTTGGTTGGCCAAAAAGGGCGTATGCGTTTTTTCCTGAATATATTCAGCAAAAAACGCATACGCCCTTTTTGGCCAAGGGCATCATTGTCAACGTTTTGCCGCTTTTCATGTGCTTTAAAGGCGAGTCGAATCTACCTCCTGGAATCTGTTTCCTGCAATTCTGCCTTGCTTTCAAATCCTCTTCGTTGCCTTCCCTCAATATATTTGTGGACAAGAGTTATCATTTATAACTCTGCAGGTTTGTGAATTGCAGTGGCCCTGAGCTCCATTTGTCCACTCGCTTTTTTGGGAGCTGGCCGCAAAAGCGCAGGATTGCTTCAGGCCCTATTCTGGTTCCGGGGGGCAGGCTGAGCCTGTGCTTCATTCTTCTTCCTGATGGGGAAATAGAGTGACCTGTGCCTGTCCCAACACCTAGAGCTAGTCTCTCGTTGGTTCCCCCTCTTCCCGTTCATCCTCAGGACAAATTGCAACCTGTACGAAAGAAACAGGAGCTTCAAGGTGCTGATTCTCCAAGCAGGGAGATTGTTAGTAAAGCGGCTGGAATGGCGAACCCGAGCACAAGGAGAGGAGAAATGAGGTGCGTTTTAGAAACCTTTCCCGATCACACGCTGTACCATCTTCTGGGTTTCCCAGGCATGTTTTCGATGTAGGAAGATGCCCTTGAACCTGGAGATTTGGGACCCATGGGGTGGGTACCGCGCGGTATTACTTTAAAGCGTCTAAGTTTGCTCACCCAACCTCACCAATCCTCTCAGCCCCAAGAGTGTCCAGCCTTATGTCTCATCCAGCTGTGGGTCTAGATATGGTCAATCCAGGTTGCATCAGAGCCCCCGAACGGATTTTGTAAGAATTTCCCTCTCTTTCACTCTCTATGTATTATGGGGTTCATTTTAAGTAATTTATTTTGATAATGGGGTTGAGCTGCTTTTCCCTGCTGTGTTTATGCCGCTTTACACCCTCTTGATTCAACTCCAGAGAGATATCAATACATAGGTTTTAAGATTCTTGCTAGTCAGATATATTCTTGTGCGGTGAATAGGGGGTGTTGAGTCCAGTTCACTGAGCAGGGAGGAGGTCTTGTCTGTTACATATTTGGCTTATGGAACGGTATGTGAGCTAATTTCAAACCCTTGTTTTATGCATCAGCCCACCTCACCTTTCCCGTTAAGCAGCCATAGTGTGTCTTCTAAATGTGTGACTCTGTTCTGTTTTGTAATTCAGTTCAAGTGTAGCGATTTCGACATGCCCTCTATAAGTGATATCTTAGGATAAGAGTCTTTTTCTGTGTGACTTATTTCACTTAGAATCCTCGTCCCTAAATCCACTCATCATGCTGCTACTAGCCTTATGACATTGATTTCATGGCTGAGTGATATTCCATTGTGCCTAAGTACCACAACTTCTTTATCCATTTTTCTCTTTCCTGGGATACTTAAGGTGTAGCTAAGTGGAGGTTCTTGTACACAGAGCAGCCCTAAACTTTGGGGTGCCTGTGTCTTGTTGATTTTTAGTTTTCCCAATTTATACGCCCATGAGTGGAAGTGCCCTATGCTCTGTAAGCTGTGTTTATTACATGTTTCAGGACACACCGTACACTTCTCCAGAGTGGCTGTTGGCAATTGACATCCCACCCCTCAGCCTAGCAAGGCTCCCATGTCTCCATGGCCTGTCCTGCATTTCTGGTGTTTACTCTTTTCGCAGCGTGGCCCTTTTGACCGATGGCAAGCGAGACTTCTTTGTAGTGCTGATTTGCACTTCCGGCTTGCTTGGTTGGCCAAAAAGGGCGTATGCGTTTTTTCCTGAATATATTCAGGAAAAAACGCATACGCCCTTTTTGGCCAAGGGCATCATTGTCAACGTTTTGCTGCTTTTCATGTGCTTTAAAGGCGAGTCGAATCTACCTCCTGAAATCTGTTTCCTGCAATTCTGCCTTGCTTTCAAATCCTCTTCATTGCCTTCCCTCAATATATTTGTGGACGAGAGTTATCATTTATAACTCTGCAGGTTTGTGAATTGCAGTGGCCCTGAGCTCCATTTGTCAACTCGCATTTTTGGGAGCTGGCCGCAAAAGCGCAGGATTGCTTCAGGCCCTATTCTGGTTCCGGGAGGCAGGCTGAGCCTGTGCTTCATTCTTCTTCCTGATGGGGAAATAGAGTGACCTGTGCCTGTCCCAACACCTAGAGCTAGTCTCTCGTTGGTTCCCCGTCTTCCCGTTCATCCTCAGGACAAATTGCAACCTGTACGAAACAAACAGGAGGTTCCAGGTGCTGATTCTCCAAGTAGGGAGATTGTTAGTAAAGCGGCTGGAATGGCGAACCCGAGCACAAGGAGAGGAGAAATGAGGTGCGTTTTAGAAACCTTTCCCGATCACACGCTGTACCATCTTCTGGGTTTCCCAGGCATGTTTTCGATGTAGGAAGATGCCCTTGAACCTGGAGATTTGGGACCCATGGGGTGGGTACCACGCGGTATTACTTTAAAGCGTCTGCGTTTGCTCACCCAACCTCACCAATCCTCTCAGCCCCAAGATTGTCCAGCCTTTTGTCTCATCCAGCTGTGGGTCTAGATATGGTCAATCCAGGTTGCATCAGAGCCTCCGAACGGATTTTGTAAGAATTTCTCTCTCTTTCACTGTCTTTGTTTTATGGCGTTCATTTTAAGTAATTTATTTTGATAATGGGGTTGAGCTGCTTTTCCCTGCTGTGTTTATGCCGCTTTACACCCTCTTGATTCAACTCCAGAGAGATATCAATACATAGGTTTTAAGATTCTTGCTAGTCAGATATATTCTTGTGCGGTGAATAGGGGGTGTTGAGTCCAGTTCACTGAACAGGGAGGAGGTCTTGTCTGTTACATATTTGGCTTATGGAACGGTATGTGAGCTAATTTCAAACCCTTGTTTTATGCATCAGCCCACCTCACCTTTCCCGTTAAGCAGCCATAGTGTGTCTTCTAAATGTGTGACTCTGTTCTGTTTTGTAATTCAGTTCAAGTGTAGCGATTTCGACATGCCCTCTATAAGTGATATCTTAGGATAAGAGTCTTTTTCTGTGTGACTTATTTCACTTAGAATCCTCGTCCCTAAATCCACTCATCATGCTGCTACTAGCCTTATGACATTGATTTCATGGCTGAGTGATATTCCATTGTGCCTAAGTACCACAACTTCTTTATCCATTTTTCTCTTTCCTGGGATACTTAAGGTGTAGCTAAGTGGAGGTTCTTGTACACAGAGCAGCCCTAAACTTTGGGGTGCCTGTGTCTTGTTGATTTTTAGTTTTCCCAATTTATACGCCCATGAGTGGAAGTGCCCTATGCTCTGTAAGCTGTGTTTATTACATGTTTCAGGACACACCGTACACTTCTCCAGAGTGGCTGTTGGCAATTGACATCCCACCCCTCAGCCTAGCAAGGCTCCCATGTCTCCATGGCCTGTCCTGCATTTCTGGTGTTTACTCTTTTCGCAGCGTGGCCCTTTTGACCGATGGCAAGCGAGACTTCTTTGTAGTGCTGATTTGCACTTCCGGCTTGCTTGGTTGGCCAAAAAGGGCGTATGCGTTTTTTCCTGAATATATTCAGGAAAAAACGCATACGCCCTTTTTGGCCAAGGGCATCATTGTCAACGTTTTGCTGTTTTCATGTGCTTTAAAGGCGAGTCGAATCTACCTCCTGAAATCTGTTTCCTGCAATTCTGCCTTGCTTTCAAATCCTCTTCGTTGCCTTCCCTCAATATATTTGTGGACGAGAGTTATCATTTATAACTCTGCAGGTTTGTGAATTGCAGTGGCCCTGAGGTCCATTTGTCAACTCGCATTTTTGGGAGCTGGCCGCAAAAGCGCAGGATTGCTTCAGGCCCTATTCTGGTTCCGGGAGGCAGGCTGAGCCTGTGCTTCATTCTTCTTCCTGATGGGGAAATAGAGTGACCTGTGCCTGTCCCAACACCTAGAGCTAGACTCTCGTTGGTTCCCCGTCTTCCCGTTCATCCTCAGGACAAATTGCAACCTGTACGAAACAAACAGGAGGTTCCAGGTGCTGATTCTCCAAGTAGGGAGATTGTTAGTAAAGCGGCTGGAATGGCGAACCCGAGCACAAGGAGAGGAGAAATGAGGTGCGTTTTAGAAACCTTTCCCGATCACACGCTGTACCATCTTCTGGGTTTCCCAGGCATGTTTTCGATGTAGGAAGATGCCCTTGAACCTGGAGATTTGGGACCCATGGGGTGGGTACCACGCGGTATTACTTTAAACAGTCTGCGTTTGCTCACCCAACCTCACCAATCCTCTCAGCCCCAAGATTGTCCAGCCTTTTGTCTCATCCAGCTGTGGGTCTAGATATGGTCAATCCAGGTTGCATCAGAGCCCCCGAACGGATTTTGTAAGAATTTCCCTCTCTTTCACTCTCTATGTTTTATGGGGTTCATTTTAAGTAATTTATTTTGATAATGGGGTTGAGCTGCTTTTCCCTGCTGTGTTTAGGCCGCTTTACACCCTCTTGATTCAACTCCAGAGAGATATCAATACATAGGTTTCAAGATTCTTGCTAGTCAGATATATTCTTGTGCGGTGAATAGGTGGTGTTGAGTCCAGTTCACTGAGCAGGGAGGAGGTCTTGTCTGTTACATATTTGGCTTATGGAACGGTATCTGAGCTAATTACAAACCATTGTTTTATGCATCACCCCACCTCACCTTTCCCGTTAAGCAGCCATAGTGTGTCTTCTAAATGTGTGACTCTGTTCTGTTTTGTAATTCAGTTCAAGTGTAGCGATTTCGACATGCCCTCTATAAGTGATATCTTAGGATAAGAGTCTTTTTCTGTGTGACTTATTTCACTTAGAATCCTCGTCCCTAAATCCACTCATCATGCTGCTACTAGCCTTATGACATTGATTTCATGGCTGAGTGATATTCCATTGTGCCTAAGTACCACAACTTCTTTATCCATTTTTCTCTTTCCTGGGATGTTTAAGGTGTACTGAAGTGGAGGTTCTTGTACACAGAGTAGCCCTAAACTTTGGGGCGCCTGTGTCTTGTTGATTTTTAGTTTTCCCAATTTATATGCCCATGAGTGGAAGTGCCCTATGCTCTGTAAGCTGTGTTTATTACATGTTTCAGGACACACCGTACACATCTCCAGAGTGGCTGTTGGCAATTGACATCCCGCCCATCAGCCTAGCAAGGCTCCCATGTCTCCACGGCCTGTCCTGAATTTCTGGTTTTTACACTTTTGGCAGCATGGCCCTTTTGACCGATGGCAAGCGAGACTTCTTTGTAGTGCTGATTTGCACTTCCGGCTTGCTTGGTTGGCCAAAAAGGGCGTATGCGTTTTTTCCTGAATATATTCAGCAAAAAACGCATACGCCCTTTTTGGCCAAGGGCATCATTGTCAACGTTTTGCCGCTTTTCATGTGCTTTAAAGGCGAGTCGAATCTACCTCCTGAAATCTGTTTCCGGCAATTCTGCCTTGCTTTCAAATCCTCTTCGTTGCCTTCCCTCAATATATTTGTGGACGAGAGTTATCATTTATAACTCTGCAGGTTTGTGAATTGCAGTGGCCCTGAGCTCCATTTGTCAACTCGCTTTTTTGGGAGCTGGCCGCAAAAGCGCAGGATTGCTTCAGGCCCTATTCTGGTTCCGGGGGGCAGGCTGAGCCTGTGCTTCATTCTTCTTCCTGATGGGGAAATAGAGTGACCGCTGCCTGTCCCAACACCTAGAGCTAGTCTCTCATTGGTTCCCCGTCTTCCCGTTCATCCTCAGGACAAATTGCAACCTGTACGAAACAAACAGGAGGTTCAAGGTGCTGATTCTCCAAGTAGGGATATTGTTAGTAATGCGGCTGGAATGGCGAACCCGAGCACAAGGAGAGGAGAAATGAGGTGCGTTTTAGAAACCTTTCCCGATCACACGCTGTACCATCTTCTGGGTTTCCCAGGCATGTTTTCGATGTAGGAAGATGCCCTTGAACCTGGAGATTTGGGACCCATGGGGTGGGTACCGCGCGGTATTACTTTAAAGCGTCTGCGTTTGCTCACCCAACCTCACCAATCCTCTCAGTCCCAAGAGTGTCCAGCCTTATGTCTCATCCAGCTGTGGGTCTAGATATGGTCAATCCAGGTTGCATCAGAGCCCCCGAACGGATTTTGTAAGAATTTCTCTCTCTTTCACTGTCTTTGTTTTATGGGGTTCATTTTAAGTAATTTATTTTGATAATGGGGTTGAGCTGCTTTTCCCTCCTGTGTTTATGCCGCTTTACACCCTCTTGATTCAACTCCAGAGAGATATCAATACATAGGTTTCAAGATTCTTGCTAGTCAGATATATTCTTGTGCGGTGAATAGGTGGTGTTGAGTCCAGTTCACTGAGCAGGGAGGAGGTCTTGTCTTTTACATATTTGGGTTATGGAACAGTATCTGAGCTAATTTCAAACCATTGTTTTATGCATCACCCCACCTCACCTTTCCCGTTTAGCAGCCATAGTGTGTCTTCTAAATGTGTGACTCTGTTCTGTTTTGTAATTCAGTTCAAGTGTAGCGATTTTGACATGCCCTGTATAAGTGATATCTTAGGATAAGTGTCTTTTTCTGTGTGACTTATTTCACTTAGAATCCTCGTCCCTAAATCCACTCATCATGCTGCTACTAGCCTTATGACATTGATTTCATGGCTGAGTGATATTCCATTGTGCCTAAGTACCACAACTTCTTTATCCATTTTTCTCTTTCCTGGGATGTTTAAGGTGTACTGAAGTGGAGGTTCTTGTACACAGAGCAGCCCTAAACTTTGGGGTGCCTGTGTCTTGTTGATTTTTAGTTTTCCCAATTTATATGCCCATGAGTGGAAGTGCCCTATGCTCTGTAAGCTGTGTTTATTACATGTTTCAGGACACACCGTACACTTCTCCAGAGTGGCTGTTGGCAATTGACATCCCACCCATCAGCGTAGCAAGGCTCCCATGTCTCCACGGCCTGTCCTGCATGTCTGGTTTTTACATATTTTGCAGCATGGCCCTTATGACCGATGGCAAGCGAGACGTCTTTGTAGTGCTGATTTGCACTTCCGGCTTGCTTGGTTGGCCAAAAAGGGCGTATGCGTTTTTTCCTGAATATATTCAGGAAAAAACGCATACGCCCTTTTTGGCCAAGGGCATCATTGTCAACGTTTTGCCGCTTTTCATGTGCTTTAAAGGCGAGTCGAATCTACCTCCTGAAATCTGTTTCCTGCAATTCTGCCTTGCTTTCAAATCCTCTTCGTTGCCTTCCCTCAATATATTTGTGGACGAGAGTTATCATTTATAACTCTGCAGGTTTGTGAATTGCAGTGGCCCTGAGCTCCATTTGTCAACTCGCTTTTTTGGGAGCTGGCCGCAAAAGCGCAGGATTGCTTCAGGCCCTATTCTGGTTCCGGGGGGCAGGCTGAGCCTGTGCTTCATTCTTCTTCCTGATGGGGAAATAGAGTGACCGCTGCCTGTCCCAACACCTAGAGCTAGTCTCTCATTGGTTCCCCGTCTTCCCGTTCATCCTCAGGACAAATTGCAACCTGTACGAAACAAACAGGAGGTTCAAGGTGCTGATTCTCCAAGTAGGGATATTGTTAGTAATGCGGCTGGAATGGCGAACCCGAGCACAAGGAGAGGAGAAATGAGGTGCGTTTTAGAAACCTTTCCCGATCACACGGTGTACCATCTTCTGGGTTTCCCAGGCATGTTTTCGATGTAGGAAGATGCCCTTGAACCTGGAGATTTGGGACCCATGGGGTGGGTACCGCGCGGTATTACTTTAAAGCGTCTGCGTTTGCTCACCCAACCTCACCAATCCTCTCAGCCCCAAGAGTGTCCAGCCTTATGTCTCATCCAGCTGTGGGTCTAGATATGGTCAATCCAGGTTGCATCAGAGCCCCCGAACGGATTTTGTAAGAACTTCTCTCTCTTTCACTGTCTTTGTTTTATGGGGTTCATTTTAAGTAATTTATTTTGATAATGGGGTTGAGCTGCTTTTCCCTGCTGTGTTTATGCCGCTTTACACCCTCTTGATTCAACTCCAGAGAGATATCAATACATAGGTTTCAAGATTCTTGCTAGTCAGATATATTCTTGTGCGGTGAATAGGGGGTGTTGAGTCCAGTTCACTGAGCAGGGAGGAGGTCTTGTCTTTTACATATTTGGGTTATGGAACAGTATCTGAGCTAATTTCAAACCATTGTTTTATGCATCACCCCACCTCACCTTTCCCGTTAAGCAGCCATAGTGTGTCTTCTAAATGTGTGACTCTGTTCTGTTTTGTAATTCAGTTCAAGTGTAGCGATTTCGACATGCCCTCTATAAGTGATATCTTAGGATAATTGTCTTTTTCTGTGTGACTTATTTCACTTAGAATCCTCGTCCCTAAATCCACTCATCATGCTGCTACTAGCCTTATGACATTGATTTCATGGCTGAGTGATATTCCATTGTGCCTCAGTACCACAACTTCTTTATCCATTTTTCTCTTTCCTGGCATGTTTAAGGTGTACCTAAGTGGAGGTTCTTGTACACAGAGCAGCCGGAAACTTTGGGGTGCCTGTGTCTTGTTGCTTTTTAGTTTTCCCAATTTATACGCCCATGAGTGGAAGTGCCCTATGCTCTGTAAGCTGTGTTTATTACATGTTTCAGGACACACCGTACACTTCTCCAGAGTGGCTGTTGGCAATTGACATCCCACCCCTCAGCCTAGCAAGGCTCCCATGTCTCCATGGCCTGTCCTGCATTTCTGGTGTTTACTCTTTTCGCAGCGTGGCCCTTTTGACCGATGGCAAGCGAGACTTCTTTGTAGTGGTGATTTGCACTTCCGGCTTGCTTGGTTGGCCAAAAAGGGCGTATGCGTTTTTTCCTGAATATATTCAGGAAAAAACGCATACGCCCTTTTTGGCCAAGGGCATCATTGTCAACGTTTTGCCGCTTTTCATGTGCTTTAAAGGCGAGTCGAATCTACCTCCTGAAATCTGTTTCCTGCAATTCTGCCTTGCTTTCAAATCCTCTTCGTTGCCTTCCCTCAATATATTTGTGGACGAGAGTTATCATTTATAACTCTGCAGGTTTGTGAATTGCAGTGGCCCTGAGCTCCATTTGTCAACTCGCTTTTTTGGGAGCTGGCCGCAAAAGCGCAGGATTGCTTCAGGCCCTATTCTGGTTCCGGGGGGCAGGCTGAGCCTGTGCTTCATTCTTCTTCCTGATGGGGAAATAGAGTGACCTGTGCCTGTCCCAACACCTAGAGCTAGTCTCTCGTTGGTTCCCCCTCTTCCCGTTCATCCTCAGGACAAATTGCAACCTGTACGAAAGAAACAGGAGCTTCAAGGTGCTGATTCTCCAAGTAGGTAGATTGTTAGTAAAGCGGCTGGAATGGCGAACCCGAGCACAAGGAGAGGAGAAATGAGGTGCGTTTTAGAAACCTTTCCCGATCACACGGTGTACCATCTTCTGGGTTTCCCAGGCATGTTTTCGATGTAGGAAGATGCCCTTGAACCTGGAGATTTGGGACCCATGGGGTGGGTACCACGCGGTATTACTTTAAACGGTCTGCGTTTGCTCACCCAACCTCACCAATCCTCTCAGCCCCAAGATTGTCCAGCCTTTTGTCTCATCCAGCTGTGGGTGTAGATATGGTCAATCCAGGTTGCATCAGAGCCTCCGAACGGATTTTGTAAGAATTTCTCTCTCTTTCACTGTCTTTGTTTTATGGCGTTCATTTTAAGTAATTTATTTTGATAATGGGGTTGAGCTGCTTTTCCCTGCTGTGTTTATGCCGCTTTACACCCTCTTGATTCAACTCCAGAGAGATATCAATACATAGGTTTTAAGATTCTTGCTAGTCAGATATATTCTTGTGCGGTGAATAGGGGGTGTTGAGTCCAGTTCACTGAGCAGGGAGGAGGTCTTGTCTGTTACATATTTGGCTTATGGAACGGTATGTGAGCTAATTTCAAACCCTTGTTTTATGCATCAGCCCACCTCACCTTTCCCGTTAAGCAGCCATAGTGTGTCTTCTAAATGTGTGACTCTGTTCTGTTTTGTAATTCAGTTCAAGTGTAGCGATTTCGACATGCCCTCTATAAGTGATATCTTAGGATAAGAGTCTTTTTCTGTGTGACTTATTTCACTTAGAATCCTCGTCCCTAAATCCACTCATCATGCTGCTACTAGCCTTATGACATTGATTTCATGGCTGAGTGATATTCCATTGTGCCTAAGTACCACAACTTCTTTATCCATTTTTCTCTTTCCTGGGATACTTAAGGTGTAGCTAAGTGGAGGTTCTTGTACACAGAGCAGCCCTAAACTTTGGGGTGCCTGTGTCTTGTTGATTTTTAGTTTTCCCAATTTATACGCCCATGAGTGGAAGTGCCCTATGCTCTGTAAGCTGTGTTTATTACATGTTTCAGGACACACCGTACACTTCTCCAGAGTGGCTGTTGGCAATTGACATCCCACCCCTCAGCCTAGCAAGGCTCCCATGTCTCCATGGCCTGTCCTGCATTTCTGGTGTTTACTCTTTTCGCAGCGTGGCCCTTTTGACCGATGGCAAGCGAGACTTCTTTGTAGTGCTGATTTGCACTTCCGGCTTGCTTGGTTGGCCAAAAAGGGCGTATGCGTTTTTTCCTGAATATATTCAGGAAAAAACGCATACGCCCTTTTTGGCCAAGGGCATCATTGTCAACGTTTTGCCGCTTTTCATGTGCTTTAAAGGCGAGTCGAATCTACCTCCTGAAATCTGTTTACTGCAATTCTGCCTTGCTTTCAAATCCTCTTCGTTGCCTTCCCTCAATATATTTGTGGACGAGAGTTATCATTTATAACTCTGCAGGTTTGTGAATTGCAGTGGCCCTGAGCTCCATTTGTCAACTCGCTTTTTTGGGAGCTGGCCGCAAAAGCGCAGGATTGCTTCAGGCCCTATTCTGGTTCCGGGGGGCAGGCTGAGCCTGTGCTTCATTCTTCTTCCTGATGGGGAAATAGAGTGACCTGTGCCTGTCCCAACACCTAGAGCTAGTCTCTCGTTGGTTCCCCCTCTTCCCGTTCATCCTCAGGACAAATTGCAACCTGTACGAAAGAAACAGGAGCTTCAAGGTGCTGATTCTCCAAGTAGGGAGATTGTTAGTAAAGCGGCTGGAATGGCGAACCCGAGCACAAGGAGAGGAGAAATGAGGTGCGTTTTAGAAACCTTTCCCGATCACACGGTGTACCATCTTCTGGGTTTCCCAGGTATGTTTTCGATGTAGGAAGATGCCCTTGAACCTGGAGATTTGGGACCCATGGCGTGGGTACCACGCGGTATTACTTTAAACGGTCTGCGTTTGCTCACCCAACCTCACCAATCCTCTCAGCCCCAAGATTGTCCAGCCTTTTGTCTCATCCAGCTGTGGGTCTAGATATGGTCAATCCAGGTTGCATCAGAGCCTCCGAACGGATTTTGTAAGAATTTCTCTCTCTTTCACTGTCTTTGTTTTATGGCGTTCATTTTAAGTAATTTATTTTGATAATGGGGTTGAGCTGCTTTTCCCTGCTGTGTTTATGCCGCTTTACACCCTCTTGATTCAACTCCAGAGAGATATCAATACATAGGTTTTAAGATTCTTGCTAGTCAGATATATTCTTGTGCGGTGAATAGGGGGTGTTGAGTCCAGTTCACTGAGCAGGGAGGAGGTCTTGTCTGTTACATATTTGGCTTATGGAACGGTATGTGAGCTAATTTCAAACCCTTGTTTTATGCATCAGCCCACCTCACCTTTCCCGTTAAGCAGCCATAGTGTGTCTTCTAAATGTGTGACTCTGTTCTGTTTTGTAATTCAGTTCAAGTGTAGCGATTTTGACATGCCCTCTATAAGTGATATCTTAGGATAAGAGTCTTTTTCTGTGTGACTTATTTCACTTAGAATCCTCGTCCCTAAATCCACTCATCATGCTGCTACTAGCCTTATGACATTGATTTCATGGCTGAGTGATATTCCATTGTGCCTAAGTACCACAACTTCTTTATCCATTTTTCTCTTTCCTGGGATACTTAAGGTGTAGCTAAGTGGAGGTTCTTGTACACAGAGCAGCCCTAAACTTTGGGGTGCCTGTGTCTTGTTGATTTTTAGTTTTCCCAATTTATACGCCCATGAGTGGAAGTGCCCTATGCTCTGTAAGCTGTGTTTATTACATGTTTCAGGACACACCGTACACTTCTCCAGAGTGGCTGTTGGCAATTGACATCCCACCCCTCAGCCTAGCAAGGCTCCCATGTCTCCATGGCCTGTCCTGCATTTCTGGTGTTTACTCTTTTCGCAGCGTGGCCCTTTTGACCGATGGCAAGCGAGACTTCTTTGTAGTGCTGATTTGCACTTCCGGCTTGCTTGGTTGGCCAAAAAGGGCGTATGCGTTTTTTCCTGAATATATTCAGGAAAAAACGCATACGCCCTTTTTGGCCAAGGGCATCATTGTCAACGTTTTGCCGCTTTTCATGTGCTTTAAAGGCGAGTCGAATCTACCTCCTGAAATCTGTTTCCTGCAATTCTGCCTTGCTTTCAAATCCTCTTCGTTGCCTTCCCTCAATATATTTGTGGACGAGAGTTATCATTTATAACTCTGCAGGTTTGTGAATTGCAGTGGCCCTGAGCTCCATTTGTCAACTCGCTTTTTTGGGAGCTGGCCGCAAAAGCGCAGGATTGCTTCAGGCCCTATTCTGGTTCCGGGGGGCAGGCTGAGCCTGTGCTTCATTCTTCTTCCTGATGGGGAAATAGAGTGACCTGTGCCTGTCCCAACACCTAGAGCTAGTCTCTCGTTGGTTCCCCCTCTTCCCGTTCATCCTCAGGACAAATTGCAACCTGTACGAAAGAAACAGGAGCTTCAAGGTGCTGATTCTCCAAGTAGGGAGATTGTTAGTAAAGCGGCTGGAATGGCGAACCCGAGCACAAGGAGAGGAGAAATGAGGTGCGTTTTAGAAACCTTTCCCGATCACACGGTGTACCATCTTCTGGGTTTCCCAGGCATGTTTTCGATGTAGGAAGATGCCCTTGAACCTGGAGATTTGGGACCCATGGGGTGGGTACCACGCGGTATTACTTTAAACGGTCTGCGTTTGCTCACCCAACCTCACCAATCCTCTCAGCCCCAAGATTGTCCAGCCTTTTGTCTCATCCAGCTGTGGGTGTAGATATGGTCAATCCAAGTTGCATCAGAGCCTCCGAACGGATTTTGTAAGAATTTCTCTCTCTTTCACTGTCTTTGTTTTATGGCGTTCATTTTAAGTAATTTATTTTGATAATGGGGTTGAGCTGCTTTTCCCTGCTGTGTTTATGCCGCTTTACACCCTCTTGATTCAACTCCAGAGAGATATCAATACATAGGTTTTAAGATTCTTGCTAGTCAGATATATTCTTGTGCGGTGAATAGGGGGTGTTGAGTCCAGTTCACTGAGCAGGGAGGAGGTCTTGTCTGTTACATATTTGGCTTATGGAACGGTATGTGAGCTAATTTCAAACCCTTGTTTTATGCATCAGCCCACCTCACCTTTCCCGTTAAGCAGCCATAGTGTGTCTTCTAAATGTGTGACTCTGTTCTGTTTTGTAATTCAGTTCAAGTGTAGCGATTTCGACATGCCCTCTATAAGTGATATCTTAGGATAAGAGTCTTTTTCTGTGTGACTTATTTCACTTAGAATCCTCGTCCCTAAATCCACTCATCATGCTGCTACTAGCCTTATGACATTGATTTCATGGCTGAGTGATATTCCATTGTGCCTAAGTACCACAACTTCTTTATCCATTTTTCTCTTTCCTGGGATACTTAAGGTGTAGCTAAGTGGAGGTTCTTGTACACAGAGCAGCCCTAAACTTTGGGGTGCCTGTGTCTTGTTGATTTTTAGTTTTCCCAATTTATACGCCCATGAGTGGAAGTGCCCTATGCTCTGTAAGCTGTGTTTATTACATGTTTCAGGACACACCGTACACTTCTCCAGAGTGGCTGTTGGCAATTGACATCCCACCCCTCAGCCTAGCAAGGCTCCCATGTCTCCATGGCCTGTCCTGCATTTCTGGTGTTTACTCTTTTCGCAGCGTGGCCCTTTTGACCGATGGCAAGCGAGACTTCTTTGTAGTGCTGATTTGCACTTCCGGCTTGCTTGGTTGGCCAAAAAGGGCGTATGCGTTTTTTCCTGAATATATTCAGGAAAAAACGCATACGCCCTTTTTGGCCAAGGGCATCATTGTCAACGTTTTGCCGCTTTTCATGTGCTTTAAAGGCGAGTCGAATCTACCTCCTGAAATCTGTTTACTGCAATTCTGCCTTGCTTTCAAATCCTCTTCGTTGCCTTCCCTCAATATATTTGTGGACGAGAGTTATCATTTATAACTCTGCAGGTTTGTGAATTGCAGTGGCCCTGAGCTCCATTTGTCAACTCGCTTTTTTGGGAGCTGGCCGCAAAAGCGCAGGATTGCTTCAGGCCCTATTCTGGTTCCGGGGGGCAGGCTGAGCCTGTGCTTCATTCTTCTTCCTGATGGGGAAATAGAGTGACCTGTGCCTGTCCCAACACCTAGAGCTAGTCTCTCGTTGGTTCCCCCTCTTCCCGTTCATCCTCAGGACAAATTGCAACCTGTACGAAAGAAACAGGAGCTTCAAGGTGCTGATTCTCCAAGTAGGGAGATTGTTAGTAAAGCGGCTGGAATGGCGAACCCGAGCACAAGGAGAGGAGAAATGAGGTGCGTTTTAGAAACCTTTCCCGATCACACGGTGTACCATCTTCTGGGTTTCCCAGGTATGTTTTCGATGTAGGAAGATGCCCTTGAACCTGGAGATTTGGGACCCATGGCGTGGGTACCACGCGGTATTACTTTAAACGGTCTGCGTTTGCTCACCCAACCTCACCAATCCTCTCAGCCCCAAGATTGTCCAGCCTTTTGTCTCATCCAGCTGTGGGTCTAGATATGGTCAATCCAGGTTGCATCAGAGCCTCCGAACGGATTTTGTAAGAATTTCTCTCTCTTTCACTGTCTTTGTTTTATGGCGTTCATTTTAAGTAATTTATTTTGATAATGGGGTTGAGCTGCTTTTCCCTGCTGTGTTTATGCTGCTTTACACCCTCTTGATTCAACTCCAGAGAGATATCAATACATAGGTTTTAAGATTCTTGCTAGTCAGATATATTCTTGTGCGGTGAATAGGGGGTGTTGAGTCCAGTTCACTGAGCAGGGAGGAGGTCTTGTCTGTTACATATTTGGCTTATGGAACGGTATGTGAGCTAATTTCAAACCCTTGTTTTATGCATCAGCCCACCTCACCTTTCCCGTTAAGCAGCCATAGTGTGTCTTCTAAATGTGTGACTCTGTTCTGTTTTGTAATTCAGTTCAAGTGTAGCGATTTTGACATGCCCTCTATAAGTGATATCTTAGGATAAGAGTCTTTTTCTGTGTGACTTATTTCACTTAGAATCCTCGTCCCTAAATCCACTCATCATGCTGCTACTAGCCTTATGACATTGATTTCATGGCTGAGTGATATTCCATTGTGCCTAAGTACCACAACTTCTTTATCCATTTTTCTCTTTCCTGGGATACTTAAGGTGTACCTAAGTGGAGGTTCTTGTACACAGAGCAGCCCTAAACTTTGGGGTGCCTGTGTCTTGTTGATTTTTAGTTTTCCCAATTTATACGCCCATGAGTGGAAGTGCCCTATGCTCTGTAAGCTGTGTTTATTACATGTTTCAGGACACACCGTACACTTCTCCAGAGTGGCTGTTGGCAATTGACATCCCACCCCTCAGCCTAGCAAGGCTCCCATGTCTCCATGGCCTGTCCTGCATTTCTGGTGTTTACTCTTTTCGCAGCGTGGCCCTTTTGACCGATGGCAAGCGAGACTTCTTTGTAGTGCTGATTTGCACTTCCGGCTTGCTTGGTTGGCCAAAAAGGGCGTATGCGTTTTTTCCTGAATATATTCAGGAAAAAACGCATACGCCCTTTTTGGCCAAGGGCATCATTGTCAACGTTTTGCCGCTTTTCATGTGCTTTAAAGGCGAGTCGAATCTACCTCCTGAAATCTGTTTCCTGCAATTCTGCCTTGCTTTCAAATCCTCTTCGTTGCCTTCCCTCAATATATTTGTGGACGAGAGTTATCATTTATAACTCTGCAGGTTTGTGAATTGCAGTGGCCCTGAGCTCCATTTGTCAACTCGCTTTTTTGGGAGCTGGCCGCAAAAGCGCAGGATTGCTTCAGGCCCTATTCTGGTTCCGGGGGGCAGGCTGAGCCTGTGCTTCATTCTTCTTCCTGATGGGGAAATAGAGTGACCTGTGCCTGTCCCAACACCTAGAGCTAGTCTCTCGTTGGTTCCCCCTCTTCCCGTTCATCCTCAGGACAAATTGCAACCTGTACGAAAGAAACAGGAGCTTCAAGGTGCTGATTCTCCAAGTAGGGAGATTGTTAGTAAAGCGGCTGGAATGGCGAACCCGAGCACAAGGAGAGGAGAAATGAGGTGCGTTTTAGAAACCTTTCCCGATCACACGGTGTACCATCTTCTGGGTTTCCCAGGCATGTTTTCGATGTAGGAAGATGCCCTTGAACCTGGAGATTTGGGACCCATGGGGTGGGTACCACGCGGTATTACTTTAAACGGTCTGCGTTTGCTCACCCAACCTCACCAATCCTCTCAGCCCCAAGATTGTCCAGCCTTTTGTCTCATCCAGCTGTGGGTGTAGATATGGTCAATCCAGGTTGCATCAGAGCCTCCGAACGGATTTTGTAAGAATTTCTCTCTCTTTCACTGTCTTTGTTTTATGGCGTTCATTTTAAGTAATTTATTTTGATAATGGGGTTGAGCTGCTTTTCCCTGCTGTGTTTATGCCGCTTTACACCCTCTTGATTCAACTCCAGAGAGATATCAATACATAGGTTTTAAGATTCTTGCTAGTCAGATATATTCTTGTGCGGTGAATAGGGGGTGTTGAGTCCAGTTCACTGAGCAGGGAGGAGGTCTTGTCTGTTACATATTTGGCTTATGGAACGGTATGTGAGCTAATTTCAAACCCTTGTTTTATGCATCAGCCCACCTCACCTTTCCCGTTAAGCAGCCATAGTGTGTCTTCTAAATGTGTGACTCTGTTCTGTTTTGTAATTCAGTTCAAGTGTAGCGATTTTGACATGCCCTCTATAAGTGATATCTTAGGATAAGAGTCTTTTTCTGTGTGACTTATTTCACTTAGAATCCTCGTCCCTAAATCCACTCATCATGCTGCTACTAGCCTTATGACATTGATTTCATGGCTGAGTGATATTCCATTGTGCCTAAGTACCACAACTTCTTTATCCATTTTTCTCTTTCCTGGGATACTTAAGGTGTAGCTAAGTGGAGGTTCTTGTACACAGAGCAGCCCTAAACTTTGGGGTGCCTGTGTCTTGTTGATTTTTAGTTTTCCCAATTTATACGCCCATGAGTGGAAGTGCCCTATGCTCTGTAAGCTGTGTTTATTACATGTTTCAGGACACACCGTACACTTCTCCAGAGTGGCTGTTGGCAATTGACATCCCACCCCTCAGCCTAGCAAGGCTCCCATGTCTCCATGGCCTGTCCTGCATTTCTGGTGTTTACTCTTTTCGCAGCGTGGCCCTTTTGACCGATGGCAAGCGAGACTTCTTTGTAGTGCTGATTTGCACTTCCGGCTTGCTTGGTTGGCCAAAAAGGGCGTATGCGTTTTTTCCTGAATATATTCAGGAAAAAACGCATACGCCCTTTTTGGCCAAGGGCATCATTGTCAACGTTTTGCCGCTTTTCATGTGCTTTAAAGGCGAGTCGAATCTACCTCCTGAAATCTGTTTCCTGCAATTCTGCCTTGCTTTCAAATCCTCTTCGTTGCCTTCCCTCAATATATTTGTGGACGAGAGTTATCATTTATAACTCTGCAGGTTTGTGAATTGCAGTGGCCCTGAGCTCCATTTGTCAACTCGCTTTTTTGGGAGCTGGCCGCAAAAGCGCAGGATTGCTTCAGGCCCTATTCTGGTTCCGGGGGGCAGGCTGAGCCTGTGCTTCATTCTTCTTCATGATGGGGAAATAGAGTGACCTGTGCCTGTCCCAACACCTAGAGCTAGTCTCTCGTTGGTTCCCCCTCTTCCCGTTCATCCTCAGGACAAATTGCAACCTGTACGAAAGAAACAGGAGCTTCAAGGTGCTGATTCTCCAAGTAGGGAGATTGTTAGTAAAGCGGCTGGAATGGCGAACCCGAGCACAAGGAGAGGAGAAATGAGGTGCGTTTTAGAAACCTTTCCCGATCACACGGTGTACCATCTTCTGGGTTTCCCAGGCATGTTTTCGATGTAGGAAGATGCCCTTGAACCTGGAGATTTGGGACCCATGGGGTGGGTACCACGCGGTATTACTTTAAACGGTCTGCGTTTGCTCACCCAACCTCACCAATCCTCTCAGCCCCAAGATTGTCCAGCCTTTTGTCTCATCCAGCTGTGGGTGTAGATATGGTCAATCCAAGTTGCATCAGAGCCTCCGAACGGATTTTGTAAGAATTTCTCTCTCTTTCACTGTCTTTGTTTTATGGCGTTCATTTTAAGTAATTTATTTTGATAATGGGGTTGAGCTGCTTTTCCCTGCTGTGTTTATGCCGCTTTACACCCTCTTGATTCAACTCCAGAGAGATATCAATACATAGGTTTTAAGATTCTTGCTAGTCAGATATATTCTTGTGCGGTGAATAGGGGGTGTTGAGTCCAGTTCACTGAGCAGGGAGGAGGTCTTGTCTGTTACATATTTGGCTTATGGAACGGTATGTGAGCTAATTTCAAACCCTTGTTTTATGCATCAGCCCACCTCACCTTTCCCGTTAAGCAGCCATAGTGTGTCTTCTAAATGTGTGACTCTGTTCTGTTTTGTAATTCAGTTCAAGTGTAGCGATTTCGACATGCCCTCTATAAGTGATATCTTAGGATAAGAGTCTTTTTCTGTGTGACTTATTTCACTTAGAATCCTCGTCCCTAAATCCACTCATCATGCTGCTACTAGCCTTATGACATTGATTTCATGGCTGAGTGATATTCCATTGTGCCTAAGTACCACAACTTCTTTATCCATTTTTCTCTTTCCTGGGATACTTAAGGTGTAGCTAAGTGGAGGTTCTTGTACACAGAGCAGCCCTAAACTTTGGGGTGCCTGTGTCTTGTTGATTTTTAGTTTTCCCAATTTATACGCCCATGAGTGGAAGTGCCCTATGCTCTGTAAGCTGTGTTTATTACATGTTTCAGGACACACCGTACACTTCTCCAGAGTGGCTGTTGGCAATTGACATCCCACCCCTCAGCCTAGCAAGGCTCCCATGTCTCCATGGCCTGTCCTGCATTTCTGGTGTTTACTCTTTTCGCAGCGTGGCCCTTTTGACCGATGGCAAGCGAGACTTCTTTGTAGTGCTGATTTGCACTTCCGGCTTGCTTGGTTGGCCAAAAAGGGCGTATGCGTTTTTTCCTGAATATATTCAGGAAAAAACGCATACGCCCTTTTTGGCCAAGGGCATCATTGTCAACGTTTTGCCGCTTTTCATGTGCTTTAAAGGCGAGTCGAATCTACCTCCTGAAATCTGTTTCCTGCAATTCTGCCTTGCTTTCAAATCCTCTTCGTTGCCTTCCCTCAATATATTTGTGGACGAGAGTTATCATTTATAACTCTGCAGGTTTGTGAATTGCAGTGGCCCTGAGCTCCATTTGTCAACTCGCTTTTTTGGGAGCTGGCCGCAAAAGCGCAGGATTGCTTCAGGCCCTATTCTGGTTCCGGGGGGCAGGCTGAGCCTGTGCTTCATTCTTCTTCCTGATGGGGAAATAGAGTGACCTGTGCCTGTCCCAACACCTAGAGCTAGTCTCTCGTTGGTTCCCCCTCTTCCCGTTCATCCTCAGGACAAATTGCAACCTGTACGAAAGAAACAGGAGCTTCAAGGTGCTGATTCTCCAAGTAGGGAGATTGTTAGTAAAGCGGCTGGAATGGCGAACCCGAGCACAAGGAGAGGAGAAATGAGGTGCGTTTTAGAAACCTTTCCCGATCACACGGTGTACCATCTTCTGGGTTTCCCAGGCATGTTTTCGATGTAGGAAGATGCCCTTGAACCTGGAGATTTGGGACCCATGGGGTGGGTACCACGCGGTATTACTTTAAACGGTCTGCGTTTGCTCACCCAACCTCACCAATCCTCTCAGCCCCAAGATTGTCCAGCCTTTTGTCTCATCCAGCTGTGGGTGTAGATATGGTCAATCCAGGTTGCATCAGAGCCTCCGAACGGATTTTGTAAGAATTTCTCTCTCTTTCACTGTCTTTGTTTTATGGCGTTCATTTTAAGTAATTTATTTTGATAATGGGGTTGAGCTGCTTTTCCCTGCTGTGTTTATGCCGCTTTACACCCTCTTGATTCAACTCCAGAGAGATATCAATACATAGGTTTTAAGATTCTTGCTAGTCAGATATATTCTTGTGCGGTGAATAGGGGGTGTTGAGTCCAGTTCACTGAGCAGGGAGGAGGTCTTGTCTGTTACATATTTGGCTTATGGAACGGTATGTGAGCTAATTTCAAACCCTTGTTTTATGCATCAGCCCACCTCACCTTTCCCGTTAAGCAGCCATAGTGTGTCTTCTAAATGTGTGACTCTGTTCTGTTTTGTAATTCAGTTCAAGTGTAGCGATTTCGACATGCCCTCTATAAGTGATATCTTAGGATAAGAGTCTTTTTCTGTGTGACTTATTTCACTTAGAATCCTCGTCCCTAAATCCACTCATCATGCTGCTACTAGCCTTATGACATTGATTTCATGGCTGAGTGATATTCCATTGTGCCTAAGTACCACAACTTCTTTATCCATTTTTCTCTTTCCTGGGATACTTAAGGTGTAGCTAAGTGGAGGTTCTTGTACACAGAGCAGCCCTAAACTTTGGGGTGCCTGTGTCTTGTTGATTTTTAGTTTTCCCAATTTATACGCCCATGAGTGGAAGTGCCCTATGCTCTGTAAGCTGTGTTTATTACATGTTTCAGGACACACCGTACACTTCTCCAGAGTGGCTGTTGGCAATTGACATCCTACCCCTCAGCCTAGCAAGGCTCCCATGTCTCCATGGCCTGTCCTGCATTTCTGGTGTTTACTCTTTTCGCAGCGTGGCCCTTTTGACCGATGGCAAGCGAGACTTCTTTGTAGTGCTGATTTGCACTTCCGGCTTGCTTGGTTGGCCAAAAAGGGCGTATGCATTTTTTCCTGAATATATTCAGGAAAAAACGCATACGGCCTTTTTGGCCAAGGGCATCATTGTCAACGTTTTGCCGCTTTTCATGTGCTTTAAAGGCGAGTCGAATCTACCTCCTGAAATCTGTTTCCTGCAATTCTGCCTTGCTTTCAAATCCTCTTCGTTGCCTTCCCTCAATATATTTGTGGACGAGAGTTATCATTTATAACTCTGCAGGTTTGTGAATTGCAGTGGCCCTGAGCTCCATTTGTCAACTCGCTTTTTTGGGAGCTGGCCGCAAAAGCGCAGGATTGCTTCAGGCCCTATTCTGGTTCCGGGGGGCAGGCTGAGCCTGTGCTTCATTCTTCTTCCTGATGGGGAAATAGAGTGACCTGTGCCTGTCCCAACACCTAGAGCTAGTCTCTCGTTGGTTCCCCCTCTTCCCGTTCATCCTCAGGACAAATTGCAACCTGTACGAAAGAAACAGGAGCTTCAAGGTGCTGATTCTCCAAGTAGGGAGATTGTTAGTAAAGCGGCTGGAATGGCGAACCCGAGCACAAGGAGAGGAGAAATGAGGTGCGTTTTAGAAACCTTTCCCGATCACACGGTGTACCATCTTCTGGGTTTCCCAGGTATGTTTTCGATGTAGGAAGATGCCCTTGAACCTGGAGATTTGGGACCCATGGCGTGGGTACCACGCGGTATTACTTTAAACGGTCTGCGTTTGCTCACCCAACCTCACCAATCCTCTCAGCCCCAAGATTGTCCAGCCTTTTGTCTCATCCAGCTGTGGGTGTAGATATGGTCAATCCAGGTTGCATCAGAGCCTCCGAACGGATTTTGTAAGAATTTCTCTCTCTTTCACTGTCTTTGTTTTATGGCGTTCATTTTAAGTAATTTATTTTGATAATGGGGTTGAGCTGCTTTTCCCTGCTGTGTTTATGCCGCTTTACACCCTCTTGATTCAACTCCAGAGAGATATCAATACATAGGTTTTAAGATTCTTGCTAGTCAGATATATTCTTGTGCGGTGAATAGGGGGTGTTGAGTCCAGTTCACTGAGCAGGGAGGAGGTCTTGTCTGTTACATATTTGGCTTATGGAACGGTATGTGAGCTAATTTCAAACCCTTGTTTTATGCATCAGCCCACCTCACCTTTCCCGTTAAGCAGCCATAGTGTGTCTTCTAAATGTGTGACTCTGTTCTGTTTTGTAATTCAGTTCAAGTGTAGCGATTTCGACATGCCCTCTATAAGTGATATCTTAGGATAAGAGTCTTTTTCTGTGTGACTTATTTCACTTAGAATCCTCGTCCCTAAATCCACTCATCATGCTGCTACTAGCCTTATGACATTGATTTCATGGCTGAGTGATATTCCATTGTGCCTAAGTACCACAACTTCTTTATCCATTTTTCTCTTTCCTGGGATACTTAAGGTGTAGCTAAGTGGAGGTTCTTGTACACAGAGCAGCCCTAAACTTTGGGGTGCCTGTGTCTTGTTGATTTTTAGTTTTCCCAATTTATACGCCCATGAGTGGAAGTGCCCTATGCTCTGTAAGCTGTGTTTATTACATGTTTCAGGACACACCGTACACTTCTCCAGAGTGGCTGTTGGCAATTGACATCCCACCCCTCAGCCTAGCAAGGCTCCCATGTCTCCATGGCCTGTCCTGCATTTCTGGTGTTTACTCTTTTCGCAGCGTGGCCCTTTTGACCGATGGCAAGCGAGACTTCTTTGTAGTGCTGATTTGCACTTCCGGCTTGCTTGGTTGGCCAAAAAGGGCGTATGCGTTTTTTCCTGAATATATTCAGGAAAAAACGCATACGCCCTTTTTGGCCAAGGGCATCATTGTCAACGTTTTGCCGCTTTTCATGTGCTTTAAAGGCGAGTCGAATCTACCTCCTGAAATCTGTTTCCTGCAATTCTGCCTTGCTTTCAAATCCTCTTCGTTGCCTTCCCTCAATATATTTGTGGACGAGAGTTATCATTTATAACTCTGCAGGTTTGTGAATTGCAGTGGCCCTGAGCTCCATTTGTCAACTCGCTTTTTTGGGAGCTGGCCGCAAAAGCGCAGGATTGCTTCAGGCCCTATTCTGGTTCCGGGGGGCAGGCTGAGCCTGTGCTTCATTCTTCTTCCTGATGGGGAAATAGAGTGACCTGTGCCTGTCCCAACACCTAGAGCTAGTCTCTCGTTGGTTCCCCCTCTTCCCGTTCATCCTCAGGACAAATTGCAACCTGTACGAAAGAAACAGGAGCTTCAAGGTGCTGATTCTCCAAGTAGGGAGATTGTTAGTAAAGCGGCTGGAATGGCGAACCCGAGCACAAGGAGAGGAGAAATGAGGTGCGTTTTAGAAACCTTTCCCGATCACACGGTGTACCATCTTCTGGGTTTCCCAGGCATGTTTTCGATGTAGGAAGATGCCCTTGAACCTGGAGATTTGGGACCCATGGGGTGGGTACCACGCGGTATTACTTTAAACGGTCTGCGTTTGCTCACCCAACCTCACCAATCCTCTCAGCCCCAAGATTGTCCAGCCTTTTGTCTCATCCAGCTGTGGGTGTAGATATGGTCAATCCAGGTTGCATCAGAGCCTCCGAACGGATTTTGTAAGAATTTCTCTCTCTTTCACTGTCTTTGTTTTATGGCGTTCATTTTAAGTAATTTATTTTGATAATGGGGTTGAGCTGCTTTTCCCTGCTGTGTTTATGCCGCTTTACACCCTCTTGATTCAACTCCAGAGAGATATCAATACATAGGTTTTAAGATTCTTGCTAGTCAGATATATTCTTGTGCGGTGAATAGGGGGTGTTGAGTCCAGTTCACTGAGCAGGGAGGAGGTCTTGTCTGTTACATATTTGGCTTATGGAACGGTATGTGAGCTAATTTCAAACCCTTGTTTTATGCATCAGCCCACCTCACCTTTCCCGTTAAGCAGCCATAGTGTGTCTTCTAAATGTGTGACTCTGTTCTGTTTTGTAATTCAGTTCAAGTGTAGCGATTTCGACATGCCCTCTATAAGTGATATCTTAGGATAAGAGTCTTTTTCTGTGTGACTTATTTCACTTAGAATCCTCGTCCCTAAATCCACTCATCATGCTGCTACTAGCCTTATGACATTGATTTCATGGCTGAGTGATATTCCATTGTGCCTAAGTACCACAACTTCTTTATCCATTTTTCTCTTTCCTGGGATACTTAAGGTGTAGCTAAGTGGAGGTTCTTGTACACAGAGCAGCCCTAAACTTTGGGGTGCCTGTGTCTTGTTGATTTTTAGTTTTCCCAATTTATACGCCCATGAGTGGAAGTGCCCTATGCTCTGTAAGCTGTGTTTATTACATGTTTCAGGACACACCGTACACTTCTCCAGAGTGGCTGTTGGCAATTGACATCCCACCCCTCAGCCTAGCAAGGCTCCCATGTCTCCATGGCCTGTCCTGCATTTCTGGTGTTTACTCTTTTCGCAGCGTGGCCCTTTTGACCGATGGCAAGCGAGACTTCTTTGTAGTGCTGATTTGCACTTCCGGCTTGCTTGGTTGGCCAAAAAGGGCGTATGCGTTTTTTCCTGAATATATTCAGGAAAAAACGCATACGGCCTTTTTGGCCAAGGGCATCATTGTCAACGTTTTGCCGCTTTTCATGTGCTTTAAAGGCGAGTCGAATCTACCTCCTGAAATCTGTTTCCTGCAATTCTGCCTTGCTTTCAAATCCTCTTCGTTGCCTTCCCTCAATATATTTGTGGACGAGAGTTATCATTTATAACTCTGCAGGTTTGTGAATTGCAGTGGCCCTGAGCTCCATTTGTCAACTCGCTTTTTTGGGAGCTGGCCGCAAAAGCGCAGGATTGCTTCAGGCCCTATTCTGGTTCCGGGGGGCAGGCTGAGCCTGTGCTTCATTCTTCTTCCTGATGGGGAAATAGAGTGACCTGTGCCTGTCCCAACACCTAGAGCTAGTCTCTCGTTGGTTCCCCCTCTTCCCGTTCATCCTCAGGACAAATTGCAACCTGTACGAAAGAAACAGGAGCTTCAAGGTGCTGATTCTCCAAGTAGGGAGATTGTTAGTAAAGCGGCTGGAATGGCGAACCCGAGCACAAGGAGAGGAGAAATGAGGTGCGTTTTAGAAACCTTTCCCGATCACACGGTGTACCATCTTCTGGGTTTCCCAGGTATGTTTTCGATGTAGGAAGATGCCCTTGAACCTGGAGATTTGGGACCCATGGCGTGGGTACCACGCGGTATTACTTTAAACGGTCTGCGTTTGCTCACCCAACCTCACCAATCCTCTCAGCCCCAAGATTGTCCAGCCTTTTGTCTCATCCAGCTGTGGGTGTAGATATGGTCAATCCAGGTTGCATCAGAGCCTCCGAACGGATTTTGTAAGAATTTCTCTCTCTTTCACTGTCTTTGTTTTATGGCGTTCATTTTAAGTAATTTATTTTGATAATGGGGTTGAGCTGCTTTTCCCTGCTGTGTTTATGCCGCTTTACACCCTCTTGATTCAACTCCAGAGAGATATCAATACATAGGTTTTAAGATTCTTGCTAGTCAGATATATTCTTGTGCGGTGAATAGGGGGTGTTGAGTCCAGTTCACTGAGCAGGGAGGAGGTCTTGTCTGTTACATATTTGGCTTATGGAACGGTATGTGAGCTAATTTCAAACCCTTGTTTTATGCATCAGCCCACCTCACCTTTCCCGTTAAGCAGCCATAGTGTGTCTTCTAAATGTGTGACTCTGTTCTGTTTTGTAATTCAGTTCAAGTGTAGCGATTTCGACATGCCCTCTATAAGTGATATCTTAGGATAAGAGTCTTTTTCTGTGTGACTTATTTCACTTAGAATCCTCGTCCCTAAATCCACTCATCATGCTGCTACTAGCCTTATGACATTGATTTCATGGCTGAGTGATATTCCATTGTGCCTAAGTACCACAACTTCTTTATCCATTTTTCTCTTTCCTGGGATACTTAAGGTGTAGCTAAGTGGAGGTTCTTGTACACAGAGCAGCCCTAAACTTTGGGGTGCCTGTGTCTTGTTGATTTTTAGTTTTCCCAATTTATACGCCCATGAGTGGAAGTGCCCTATGCTCTGTAAGCTGTGTTTATTACATGTTTCAGGACACACCGTACACTTCTCCAGAGTGGCTGTTGGCAATTGACATCCCACCCCTCAGCCTAGCAAGGCTCCCATGTCTCCATGGCCTGTCCTGCATTTCTGGTGTTTACTCTTTTCGCAGCGTGGCCCTTTTGACCGATGGCAAGCGAGACTTCTTTGTAGTGCTGATTTGCACTTCCGGCTTGCTTGGTTGGCCAAAAAGGGCGTATGCGTTTTTTCCTGAATATATTCAGGAAAAAACGCATACGCCCTTTTTGGCCAAGGGCATCATTGTCAACGTTTTGCCGCTTTTCATGTGCTTTAAAGGCGAGTCGAATCTACCTCCTGAAATCTGTTTCCTGCAATTCTGCCTTGCTTTCAAATCCTCTTCGTTGCCTTCCCTCAATATATTTGTGGACGAGAGTTATCATTTATAACTCTGCAGGTTTGTGAATTGCAGTGGCCCTGAGCTCCATTTGTCAACTCGCTTTTTTGGGAGCTGGCCGCAAAAGCGCAGGATTGCTTCAGGCCCTATTCTGGTTCCGGGGGGCAGGCTGAGCCTGTGCTTCATTCTTCTTCCTGATGGGGAAATAGAGTGACCTGTGCCTGTCCCAACACCTAGAGCTAGTCTCTCGTTGGTTCCCCCTCTTCCCGTTCATCCTCAGGACAAATTGCAACCTGTACGAAAGAAACAGGAGCTTCAAGGTGCTGATTCTCCAAGTAGGGAGATTGTTAGTAAAGCGGCTGGAATGGCGAACCCGAGCACAAGGAGAGGAGAAATGAGGTGCGTTTTAGAAACCTTTCCCGATCACACGGTGTACCATCTTCTGGGTTTCCCAGGCATGTTTTCGATGTAGGAAGATGCCCTTGAACCTGGAGATTTGGGACCCATGGGGTGGGTACCACGCGGTATTACTTTAAACGGTCTGCGTTTGCTCACCCAACCTCACCAATCCTCTCAGCCCCAAGATTGTCCAGCCTTTTGTCTCATCCAGCTGTGGGTGTAGATATGGTCAATCCAGGTTGCATCAGAGCCTCCGAACGGATTTTGTAAGAATTTCTCTCTCTTTCACTGTCTTTGTTTTATGGCGTTCATTTTAAGTAATTTATTTTGATAATGGGGTTGAGCTGCTTTTCCCTGCTGTGTTTATGCCGCTTTACACCCTCTTGATTCAACTCCAGAGAGATATCAATACATAGGTTTTAAGATTCTTGCTAGTCAGATATATTCTTGTGCGGTGAATAGGGGGTGTTGAGTCCAGTTCACTGAGCAGGGAGGAGGTCTTGTCTGTTACATATTTGGCTTATGGAACGGTATGTGAGCTAATTTCAAACCCTTGTTTTATGCATCAGCCCACCTCACCTTTCCCGTTAAGCAGCCATAGTGTGTCTTCTAAATGTGTGACTCTGTTCTGTTTTGTAATTCAGTTCAAGTGTAGCGATTTCGACATGCCCTCTATAAGTGATATCTTAGGATAAGAGTCTTTTTCTGTGTGACTTATTTCACTTAGAATCCTCGTCCCTAAATCCACTCATCATGCTGCTACTAGCCTTATGACATTGATTTCATGGCTGAGTGATATTCCATTGTGCCTAAGTACCACAACTTCTTTATCCATTTTTCTCTTTCCTGGGATACTTAAGGTGTAGCTAAGTGGAGGTTCTTGTACACAGAGCAGCCCTAAACTTTGGGGTGCCTGTGTCTTGTTGATTTTTAGTTTTCCCAATTTATACGCCCATGAGTGGAAGTGCCCTATGCTCTGTAAGCTGTGTTTATTACATGTTTCAGGACACACCGTACACTTCTCCAGAGTGGCTGTTGGCAATTGACATCCTACCCCTCAGCCTAGCAAGGCTCCCATGTCTCCATGGCCTGTCCTGCATTTCTGGTGTTTACTCTTTTCGCAGCGTGGCCCTTTTGACCGATGGCAAGCGAGACTTCTTTGTAGTGCTGATTTGCACTTCCGGCTTGCTTGGTTGGCCAAAAAGGGCGTATGCATTTTTTCCTGAATATATTCAGGAAAAAACGCATACGGCCTTTTTGGCCAAGGGCATCATTGTCAACGTTTTGCCGCTTTTCATGTGCTTTAAAGGCGAGTCGAATCTACCTCCTGAAATCTGTTTCCTGCAATTCTGCCTTGCTTTCAAATCCTCTTCGTTGCCTTCCCTCAATATATTTGTGGACGAGAGTTATCATTTATAACTCTGCAGGTTTGTGAATTGCAGTGGCCCTGAGCTCCATTTGTCAACTCGCTTTTTTGGGAGCTGGCCGCAAAAGCGCAGGATTGCTTCAGGCCCTATTCTGGTTCCGGGGGGCAGGCTGAGCCTGTGCTTCATTCTTCTTCCTGATGGGGAAATAGAGTGACCTGTGCCTGTCCCAACACCTAGAGCTAGTCTCTCGTTGGTTCCCCCTCTTCCCGTTCATCCTCAGGACAAATTGCAACCTGTACGAAAGAAACAGGAGCTTCAAGGTGCTGATTCTCCAAGTAGGGAGATTGTTAGTAAAGCGGCTGGAATGGCGAACCCGAGCACAAGGAGAGGAGAAATGAGGTGCGTTTTAGAAACCTTTCCCGATCACACGGTGTACCATCTTCTGGGTTTCCCAGGTATGTTTTCGATGTAGGAAGATGCCCTTGAACCTGGAGATTTGGGACCCATGGCGTGGGTACCACGCGGTATTACTTTAAACGGTCTGCGTTTGCTCACCCAACCTCACCAATCCTCTCAGCCCCAAGATTGTCCAGCCTTTTGTCTCATCCAGCTGTGGGTGTAGATATGGTCAATCCAGGTTGCATCAGAGCCTCCGAACGGATTTTGTAAGAATTTCTCTCTCTTTCACTGTCTTTGTTTTATGGCGTTCATTTTAAGTAATTTATTTTGATAATGGGGTTGAGCTGCTTTTCCCTGCTGTGTTTATGCCGCTTTACACCCTCTTGATTCAACTCCAGAGAGATATCAATACATAGGTTTTAAGATTCTTGCTAGTCAGATATATTCTTGTGCGGTGAATAGGGGGTGTTGAGTCCAGTTCACTGAGCAGGGAGGAGGTCTTGTCTGTTACATATTTGGCTTATGGAACGGTATGTGAGCTAATTTCAAACCCTTGTTTTATGCATCAGCCCACCTCACCTTTCCCGTTAAGCAGCCATAGTGTGTCTTCTAAATGTGTGACTCTGTTCTGTTTTGTAATTCAGTTCAAGTGTAGCGATTTCGACATGCCCTCTATAAGTGATATCTTAGGATAAGAGTCTTTTTCTGTGTGACTTATTTCACTTAGAATCCTCGTCCCTAAATCCACTCATCATGCTGCTACTAGCCTTATGACATTGATTTCATGGCTGAGTGATATTCCATTGTGCCTAAGTACCACAACTTCTTTATCCATTTTTCTCTTTCCTGGGATACTTAAGGTGTAGCTAAGTGGAGGTTCTTGTACACAGAGCAGCCCTAAACTTTGGGGTGCCTGTGTCTTGTTGATTTTTAGTTTTCCCAATTTATACGCCCATGAGTGGAAGTGCCCTATGCTCTGTAAGCTGTGTTTATTACATGTTTCAGGACACACCGTACACTTCTCCAGAGTGGCTGTTGGCAATTGACATCCCACCCCTCAGCCTAGCAAGGCTCCCATGTCTCCATGGCCTGTCCTGCATTTCTGGTGTTTACTCTTTTCGCAGCGTGGCCCTTTTGACCGATGGCAAGCGAGACTTCTTTGTAGTGCTGATTTGCACTTCCGGCTTGCTTGGTTGGCCAAAAAGGGCGTATGCGTTTTTTCCTGAATATATTCAGGAAAAAACGCATACGCCCTTTTTGGCCAAGGGCATCATTGTCAACGTTTTGCCGCTTTTCATGTGCTTTAAAGGCGAGTCGAATCTACCTCCTGAAATCTGTTTCCTGCAATTCTGCCTTGCTTTCAAATCCTCTTCGTTGCCTTCCCTCAATATATTTGTGGACGAGAGTTATCATTTATAACTCTGCAGGTTTGTGAATTGCAGTGGCCCTGAGCTCCATTTGTCAACTCGCTTTTTTGGGAGCTGGCCGCAAAAGCGCAGGATTGCTTCAGGCCCTATTCTGGTTCCGGGGGGCAGGCTGAGCCTGTGCTTCATTCTTCTTCCTGATGGGGAAATAGAGTGACCTGTGCCTGTCCCAACACCTAGAGCTAGTCTCTCGTTGGTTCCCCCTCTTCCCGTTCATCCTCAGGACAAATTGCAACCTGTACGAAAGAAACAGGAGCTTCAAGGTGCTGATTCTCCAAGTAGGGAGATTGTTAGTAAAGCGGCTGGAATGGCGAACCCGAGCACAAGGAGAGGAGAAATGAGGTGCGTTTTAGAAACCTTTCCCGATCACACGGTGTACCATCTTCTGGGTTTCCCAGGCATGTTTTCGATGTAGGAAGATGCCCTTGAACCTGGAGATTTGGGACCCATGGGGTGGGTACCACGCGGTATTACTTTAAACGGTCTGCGTTTGCTCACCCAACCTCACCAATCCTCTCAGCCCCAAGATTGTCCAGCCTTTTGTCTCATCCAGCTGTGGGTGTAGATATGGTCAATCCAGGTTGCATCAGAGCCTCCGAACGGATTTTGTAAGAATTTCTCTCTCTTTCACTGTCTTTGTTTTATGGCGTTCATTTTAAGTAATTTATTTTGATAATGGGGTTGAGCTGCTTTTCCCTGCTGTGTTTATGCCGCTTTACACCCTCTTGATTCAACTCCAGAGAGATATCAATACATAGGTTTTAAGATTCTTGCTAGTCAGATATATTCTTGTGCGGTGAATAGGGGGTGTTGAGTCCAGTTCACTGAGCAGGGAGGAGGTCTTGTCTGTTACATATTTGGCTTATGGAACGGTATGTGAGCTAATTTCAAACCCTTGTTTTATGCATCAGCCCACCTCACCTTTCCCGTTAAGCAGCCATAGTGTGTCTTCTAAATGTGTGACTCTGTTCTGTTTTGTAATTCAGTTCAAGTGTAGCGATTTTGACATGCCCTCTATAAGTGATATCTTAGGATAAGAGTCTTTTTCTGTGTGACTTATTTCACTTAGAATCCTCGTCCCTAAATCCACTCATCATGCTGCTACTAGCCTTATGACATTGATTTCATGGCTGAGTGATATTCCATTGTGCCTAAGTACCACAACTTCTTTATCCATTTTTCTCTTTCCTGGGATACTTAAGGTGTAGCTAAGTGGAGGTTCTTGTACACAGAGCAGCCCTAAACTTTGGGGTGCCTGTGTCTTGTTGATTTTTAGTTTTCCCAATTTATACGCCCATGAGTGGAAGTGCCCTATGCTCTGTAAGCTGTGTTTATTACATGTTTCAGGACACACCGTACACTTCTCCAGAGTGGCTGTTGGCAATTGACATCCCACCCCTCAGCCTAGCAAGGCTCCCATGTCTCCATGGCCTGTCCTGCATTTCTGGTGTTTACTCTTTTTGCAGCGTGGCCCTTTTGACTGATGGCAAGCGAGACTTCTTTGTAGTGCTGATTTGCACTTCCGGCTTAATTGGTTGGCCAAAAAGGGCGTATGCGTTTTTTCCTGAATATATTCAGCAAAAAACGCATACGCCCTTTTTGGCCAAGGGCATCATTGTCAACGTTTTGCCGCTTTTCATGTGCTTTAAAGGCGAGTCGAATCTACCTCCTGAAATCTGTTTCCTGCAATTCTGCCTTGCTTTCAAATCCTCTTCGTTTCCTTCCCTCAATATATTTGTGGACAAGAGTTATCATTTATAACTCTGCAGGTTTGTGAATTGCAGTGGCCCTGAGCTCCATTTGTCAACTCGCTTTTTTGGGAGCTGGCCGCAAAAGCGCAGGATTGCTTCAGGCCCTATTCTGGTTCCGGGGGGCAGGCTGAGCCTGTGCTTCATTCTTCTTCCTGATGGGGAAATAGAGTGACCTGTGCCTGTCCCAACACCTAGAGCTAGTCTCTCGTTGGTTCCCCCTCTTCCCGTTCATCCTCAGGACAAATTGCAACCTGTACGAAAGAAACAGGAGCTTCAAGGTGCTGATTCTCCAAGTAGGGAGATTGTTAGTAAAGCGGCTGGAATGGCGAACCCGAGCACAAGGAGAGGAGAAATGAGGTGCGTTTTAGAAACCTTTCCCGATCACACGCTGTACCATCTTCTGGGTTTCCCATGCACGTTTTCAATGTAGGAAGATGCCCTTGAACCTGGAGATTTGGGACCCATGGGGTGGGTACCCCGCGGTATTACTTTAAAGGGTCTGCGTTTCCTCACCCAACCTCACCAAACCTCTCAGCCCCAAGAGTGTCCAGCCTTATGTCTCATCCAGCTGTGGGTCTAGATATGGTCAATCCAGGTTGCATCAGAGCCTCCGAACGGATTTTGTAAGAATTTCTCTCTCTTTCACTGTCTTTGTTTTATGGCGTTCATTTTAAGTAATTTATTTTGATAATGGGGTTGAGCTGCTTTTCCCTGCTGTGTTTATGCCGCTTTACACCCTCTTGATTCAACTCCAGAGAGATATCAATACATAGGTTTTAAGATTCTTGCTAGTCAGATATATTCTTGTGCGGTGAATAGGGGGTGTTGAGTCCAGTTCACTGAGCAGGGAGGAGGTCTTGTCTGTTACATATTTGGCTTATGGAACGGTATGTGAGCTAATTTCAAACCCTTGTTTTATGCATCACCCCACCTCACCTTTCCCGTTAAGCAGCCATAGTGTGTCTTCTAAATATGTGACTCTGTTCTGTTTTGTAATTCACTTCAAGTGTAGCGATTTTCACATGCCCTCTATAAGTGATATCTTAGGATAACTGTCTTTTTCTGTGTGACTTATTTCACTTAGAATCCTCGTCCCTAAATCCACTCATCATGCTGCTACTAGCCTTATGACATTGATTTCATGGCTGAGTGATATTCCATTGTGCCTAAGTACCACAACTTCTTTATCCATTTTTCTCTTTCCTGGCATGTTTAAGGTGTACCTAAGTGGAGGTTCTTGTACACAGAGCAGCCCTAAACTTTGGGGTGCCTGTGTCTTGTTGATTTTTAGTTTTCCCAATTTATACGCCCATGAGTGGAAGTGCCCTATGCTCTGTAAGCTGTGTTTATTACATGATTCAGGACACACCGTACACTTCTCCAGAGTGGCTGTTGACAATTGGCATGCTGCCCATCAGCGTAGCAAGGCTCCCATGTCTCCATGGCCTGTCCTGAATTTCTGGTTTTTACACTTTTGGCAGCATGGCCCTTTTGACCGATGGCAAGCGAGACTTCTTTGTAGTGCTGATTTGCACTTCCGGCTTGCTTGGTTGGCCAAAAAGGGCGTATGCGTTTTTTCCTGAATATATTCAGGAAAAAACGCATACGCCCTTTTTGGCCAAGGGCATCATTGTCAACGTTTTGCTGCTTTTCATGTGCTTTAAAGGCGAGTCGAATCTACCTCCTGAAATCTGTTTCCTGCAATTCTGCGTTGCTTTCAAATCTTCTTCATTGCCTTCCCTCAATATATTTGTGGACGAGAGTTATCATTTATAACTCTGCAGGTTTGTGAATTGCAGTGGCCCTGAGCTCCATTTGTCAACTCGCTTTTTTGGGAGCTAGCCGCAAAAGCGCAGGATTGCTTCAGGCCCTATTCTGGTTCCGGGAGGCAGGCTGAGCCTGTGCTTCATTCTTCTTCCTGATGGGGAAATAGAGTGACCTGTGCCTGTCCCAACACCTAGAGCTAGACTCTCGTTGGTTCCCCGTCTTCCCGTTCATCCTCAGGACAAATTGCAACCTGTACGAAACAAACAGGAGGTTCCAGGTGCTGATTCTCCAAGTAGGGAGATTGTTAGTAAAGCGGCTGGAATGGCGAACCCGAGCACAAGGAGAGGAGAAATGAGGTGCGTTTTAGAAACCTTTCCCGATCACACGGTGTACCATCTTCTGGGTTTCCCAGGCATGTTTTCGATGTAGGAAGATGCCCTTGAACCTGGAGATTTGGGACGCATGGGGTGGGTACCACGCGGTATTACTTTAAACAGTCTGCGTTTGCTCACCCAACCTCACCAATCCTCTCAGCCCCAAGATTGTCCAGCCTTTTGTCTCATCCAGCTGTGGGTCTAGATATGGTCAATCCAGGTTGCATCAGAGCCTCCGAACGGATTTTGTAAGAATTTCTCTCTCTTTCACTGTCTTTGTTTTATGGCGTTCATTTTAAGTAATTTATTTTGATAATGGGGTTGAGCTGCTTTTCCCTGCTGTGTTTATGCCGCTTTACACCCTCTTGATTCAACTCCAGAGAGATATCAATACATAGGTTTTAAGATTCTTGCTAGTCAGATATATTCTTGTGCGGTGAATAGGGGGTGTTGAGTCCAGTTCACTGAGCAGGGAGGAGGTCTTGTCTGTTACATATTTGGCTTATGGAACGGTATGTGAGCTAATTTCAAACCCTTGTTTTATGCATCAGCCCACCTCACCTTTCCCGTTAAGCAGCCATAGTGTGTCTTCTAAATGTGTGACTCTGTTCTGTTTTGTAATTCAGTTCAAGTGTAGCGATTTCGACATGCCCTCTATAAGTGATATCTTAGGATAAGAGTCTTTTTCTGTGTGACTTATTTCACTTAGAATCCTCGTCCCTAAATCCACTCATCATGCTGCTACTAGCCTTATGACATTGATTTCATGGCTGAGTGATATTCCATTGTGCCTAAGTACCACAACTTCTTTATCCATTTTTCTCTTTCCTGGGATACTTAAGGTGTAGCTAAGTGGAGGTTCTTGTACACAGAGCAGCCCTAAACTTTGGGGTGCCTGTGTCTTGTTGATTTTTAGTTTTCCCAATTTATACGCCCATGAGTGGAAGTGCCCTATGCTCTGTAAGCTGTGTTTATTACATGTTTCAGGACACACCGTACACTTCTCCAGAGTGGCTGTTGGCAATTGACATCCCACCCCTCAGCCTAGCAAGGCTCCCATGTCTCCATGGCCTGTCCTGCATTTCTGGTGTTTACTCTTTTCGCAGCGTGGCCCTTTTGACCGATGGCAAGCGAGACTTCTTTGTAGTGCTGATTTGCACTTCCGGCTTGCTTGGTTGGCCAAAAAGGGCGTATGCGTTTTTTCCTGAATATATTCAGGAAAAAACGCATACGCCCTTTTTGGCCAAGGGCATCATTGTCAACGTTTTGCTGCTTTTCATGTGCTTTAAAGGCGAGTCGAATCTACCTCCTGAAATCTGTTTCCTGCAATTCTGCCTTGCTTTCAAATCCTCTTCATTGCCTTCCCTCAATATATTTGTGGACGAGAGTTATCATTTATAACTCTGCAGGTTTGTGAATTGCAGTGGCCCTGAGCTCCATTTGTCAACTCGCATTTTTGGGAGCTGGCCGCAAAAGCGCAGGATTGCTTCAGGCCCTATTCTGGTTCCGGGAGGCAGGCTGAGCCTGTGCTTCATTCTTCTTCCTGATGGGGAAATAGAGTGACCTGTGCCTGTCCCAACACCTAGAGCTAGTCTCTCGTTGGTTCCCCGTCTTCCCGTTCATCCTCAGGACAAATTGCAACCTGTACGAAACAAACAGGAGTTTCCAGGTGCTGATTCTCCAAGTAGGGTGATTGTTAGTAAAGCGGCTGGAATGGCGAACCCGAGCACAAGGAGAGGAGAAATGAGGTGCGTTTTAGAAACCTTTCCCGATCACACGGTGTACCATCTTCTGGGTTTCCCAGGCATGTTTTCGATGTAGGAAGATGCCCTTGAACCTGGAGATTTGGGACCCATGGGGTGGGTACCACGCGGTATTACTTTAAACAGTCTGCGTTTGCTCACCCAACCTCACCAATCCTCTCAGCCCCAAGATTGTCCAGCCTTTTGTCTCATCCAGCTGTGGGTCTAGATATGGTCAATCCAGGTTGCATCAGAGCCTCCGAACGGATTTTGTAAGAATTTCTCTCTCTTTCACTGTCTTTGTTTTATGGCGTTCATTTTAAGTAATTTATTTTGATAATGGGGTTGAGCTGCTTTTCCCTGCTGTGTTTATGCCGCTTTACACCCTCTTGATTCAACTCCAGAGAGATATCAATACATAGGTTTTAAGATTCTTGCTAGTCAGATATATTCTTGTGCGGTGAATAGGGGGTGTTGAGTCCAGTTCACTGAGCAGGGAGGAGGTCTTGTCTGTTACATATTTGGCTTATGGAACGGTATGTGAGCTAATTTCAAACCCTTGTTTTATGCATCAGCCCACCTCACCTTTCCCGTTAAGCAGCCATAGTGTGTCTTCTAAATGTGTGACTCTGTTCTGTTTTGTAATTCAGTTCAAGTGTAGCGATTTCGACATGCCCTCTATAAGTGATATCTTAGGATAAGAGTCTTTTTCTGTGTGACTTATTTCACTTAGAATCCTCGTCCCTAAATCCACTCATCATGCTGCTACTAGCCTTATGACATTGATTTCATGGCTGAGTGATATTCCATTGTGCCTAAGTACCACAACTTCTTTATCCATTTTTCTCTTTCCTGGGATACTTAAGGTGTAGCTAAGTGGAGGTTCTTGTACACAGAGCAGCCCTAAACTTTGGGGTGCCTGTGTCTTGTTGATTTTTAGTTTTCCCAATTTATACGCCCATGAGTGGAAGTGCCCTATGCTCTGTAAGCTGTGTTTATTACATGTTTCAGGACACACCGTACACTTCTCCAGAGTGGCTGTTGGCAATTGACATCCCACCCCTCAGCCTAGCAAGGCTCCCATGTCTCCATGGCCTGTCCTGCATTTCTGGTGTTTACTCTTTTTGCAGCGTGGCCCTTTTGACCGATGGCAAGCGAGACTTCTTTGTAGTGCTGATTTGCACTTCCGGCTTGCTTGGTTGGCCAAAAAGGGCGTATGCGTTTTTTCCTGAATATATTCAGCAAAAAACGCATACGCCCTTTTTGGCCAAGGGCATCATTGTCAACGTTTTGCCGCTTTTCATGTGCTTTAAAGGCGAGTCGAATCTACCTCCAGAAATCTGTTTCCTGCAATTCTGCCTTGCTTTCAAATCCTCTTCGTTGCCTTCCCTCAATATATTTGTGGACGAGAGTTATCATTTATAACTCTGCAGGTTTGTGAATTGCAGTGGCCCTGAGCTCCATTTGTCAACTCGCTTTTTTGGGAGCTGGCCGCAAAAGCGCAGGATTGCTTCAGGCCCTATTCTGGTTCCGGGGGGCAGGCTGAGCCTGTGCTTCATTCTTCTTCCTGATGGGGAAATAGAGTGACCTGTGCCTGTCCCAACACCTAGAGCTAGTCTCTCGTTGGTTCCCCCTCTTCCCGTTCATCCTCAGGACAAATTGCAACCTGTACGAAAGAAACAGGAGCTTCAAGGTGCTGATTCTCCAAGTAGGGAGATTGTTAGTAAAGCGGCTGGAATCGGGAACCCGAGCACAAGGAGAGGAGAAATGAGGTGCGTTTTAGAAACCTTTCCCGATCACACGGTGTACCATCTTCTGGGTTTCCCAGGCATGTTTTCGATGTAGGAAGATGCCCTTGAACCTGGAGATTTGGGACCCATGGCGTGGGTACCACGCGGTATTACTTTAAACGGTCTGCGTTTGCTCACCCAACCTCACCAATCCTCTCAGCCCCAAGATTGTCCAGCCTTTTGTCTCATCCAGCTGTGGGTCTAGATATGGTCAATCCAGGTTGCATCAGAGCCTCCGAACGGATTTTGTAAGAATTTCTCTCTCTTTCACTGTCTTTGTTTTATGGCGTTCATTTTAAGTAATTTATTTTGATAATGGGGTTGAGCTGCTTTTCCCTGCTGTGTTTATGCCGCTTTACACCCTCTTGATTCAACTCCAGAGAGATATCAATACATAGGTTTTAAGATTCTTGCTAGTCAGATATATTCTTGTGCGGTGAATAGGGGGTGTTGAGTCCAGTTCACTGAGCAGGGAGGAGGTCTTGTCTGTTACATATTTGGCTTATGGAACGGTATGTGAGCTAATTTCAAACCCTTGTTTTATGCATCAGCCCACCTCACCTTTCCCGTTAAGCAGCCATAGTGTGTCTTCTAAATGTGTGACTCTGTTCTGTTTTGTAATTCAGTTCAAGTGTAGCGATTTCGACATGCCCTCTATAAGTGATATCTTAGGATAAGAGTCTTTTTCTGTGTGACTTATTTCACTTAGAATCCTCGTCCCTAAATCCACTCATCATGCTGCTACTAGCCTTATGACATTGATTTCATGGCTGAGTGATATTCCATTGTGCCTAAGTACCACAACTTCTTTATCCATTTTTCTCTTTCCTGGGATACTTAAGGTGTAGCTAAGTGGAGGTTCTTGTACACAGAGCAGCCCTAAACTTTGGGGTGCCTGTGTCTTGTTGATTTTTAGTTTTCCCAATTTATACGCCCATGAGTGGAAGTGCCCTATGCTCTGTAAGCTGTGTTTATTACATGTTTCAGGACACACCGTACACTTCTCCAGAGTGGCTGTTGGCAATTGACATCCCACCCCTCAGCCTAGCAAGGCTCCCATGTCTCCATGGCCTGTCCTGCATTTCTGGTGTTTACACTTTTCGCAGCGTGGCCCTTTTGACCGATGGCAAGCGAGACTTCTTTGTAGTGCTGATTTGCACTTCCGGCTTGCTTGGTTGGCCAAAAAGGGCGTATGCGTTTTTTCCTGAATATATTCAGGAAAAAACGCATACGCCCTTTTTGGCCAAGGGCATCATTGTCAACGTTTTGCCGCTTTTCATGTGCTTTAAAGGCGAGTCGAATCTACCTCCTGAAATCTGTTTCCTGCAATTCTGCCTTGCTTTCAAATCCTCTTCGTTGCCTTCCCTCAATATATTTGTGGACGAGAGTTATCATTTATAACTCTGCAGGTTTGTGAATTGCAGTGGCCCTGAGCTCCATTTGTCAACTCGCATTTTTGGGAGCTGGCCGCAAAAGCGCAGGATTGCTTCAGGCCCTATTCTGGTTCCGGGAGGCAGGCTGAGCCTGTGCTTCATTCTTCTTCCTGATGGGGAAATAGAGTGACCTGTGCCTGTCCCAACACCTAGAGCTAGTCTCTCGTTGGTTCCCCGTCTTCCCGTTCATCCTCAGGACAAATTGCAACCTGTACGAAACAAACAGGAGGTTCCAGGTGCTGATTCTCCAAGTAGGGAGATTGTTAGTAAAGCGGCTGGAATGGCGAACCCGAGCACAAGGAGAGGAGAAATGAGGTGCGTTTTAGAAACCTTTCCCGATCACACGCTGTACCATCTTCTGGGTTTCCCAGGCATGTTTTCGATGTAGGAAGATGCCCTTGAACCTGGAGATTTGGGACCCATGGGGTGGGTACCACGCCGTATTACTTTAAACAGTCTGCGTTTGCTCACCCAACCTCACCAATCCTCTCAGCCCCAAGATTGTCCAGCCTTTTGTCTCATCCAGCTGTGGGTCTAGATATGGTCAATCCAGGTTGCATCAGAGCCTCCGAACGGATTTTGTAAGAATTTCTCTCTCTTTCACTGTCTTTGTTTTATGGCGTGCATTTTAAGTAATTTATTTTGATAATGGGGTTGAGCTGCTTTTCCCTGCTGTGTTTATGCCGCTTTACACCCTCTTGATTCAACTCCAGAGAGATATCAATACATAGGTTTTAAGATTCTTGCTAGTCAGATATATTCTTGTGCGGTGAATAGGGGGTGTTGAGTCCAGTTCACTGAACAGGGAGGAGGTCTTGTCTGTTACATATTTGGCTTATGGAACGGTATGTGAGCTAATTTCAAACCCTTGTTTTATGCATCAGCCCACCTCATCTTTCCCGTTAAGCAGCCATAGTGTGTCTTCTAAATGTGTGACTCTGTTCTGTTTTGTAATTCAGTTCAAGTGTAGCGATTTCGACATGCCCTCTATAAGTGATATCTTAGGATAAGAGTCTTTTTCTGTGTGACTTATTTCACTTAGAATCCTCGTCCCTAAATCCACTCATCATGCTGCTACTAGCCTTATGACATTGATTTCATGGCTGAGTGATATTCCATTGTGCCTAAGTACCACAACTTCTTTATCCATTTTTCTCTTTCCTGGGATACTTAAGGTGTAGCTAAGTGGAGGTTCTTGTACACAGAGCAGCCCTAAACTTTGGGGTGCCTGTGTCTTGTTGATTTTTAGTTTTCCCAATTTATACGCCCATGAGTGGAAGTGCCCTATGCTCTGTAAGCTGTGTTTATTACATGTTTCAGGACACACCGTACACTTCTCCAGAGTGGCTGTTGGCAATTGACATCCCACCCCTCAGCCTAGCAAGGCTCCCATGTCTCCATGGCCTGTCCTGCATTTCTGGTGTTTACTCTTTTCGCAGCGTGGCCCTTTTGACCGATGGCAAGCGAGACTTCTTTGTAGTGCTGATTTGCACTTCCGGCTTGCTTGGTTGGCCAAAAAGGGCGTATGCGTTTTTTCCTGAATATATTCAGCAAAAAACGCATACGCCCTTTTTGGCCAAGGGCATCATTGTCAACGTTTTGCCGCTTTTCATGTGCTTTAAAGGCGAGTCGAATCTACCTCCTGAAATCTGTTTCCGGCAATTCTGCCTTGCTTTCAAATCCTCTTCGTTGCCTTCCCTCAATATATTTGTGGACAAGAGTTATCATTTATAACTCTGCAGGTTTGTGAATTGCAGTGGCCCTGAGCTCCATTTGTCCACTCGCTTTTTTGGGAGCTGGCCGCAAAAGCGCAGGATTGCTTCAGGCCCTATTCTGGTTCCGGGGGGCAGGCTGAGCCTGTGCTTCATTCTTCTTCCTGATGGGGAAATAGAGTGACCTGTGCCTGTCCCAACACCTAGAGCTAGTCTCTCGTTGGTTCCCCCTCTTCCCGTTCATCCTCAGGACAAATTGCAACCTGTACGAAAGAAACAGGAGCTTCAAGGTGCTGATTCTCCAAGCAGGGAGATTGTTAGTAAAGCGGCTGGAATGGCGAACCCGAGCACAAGGAGAGGAGAAATGAGGTGCGTTTTAGAAACCTTTCCCGATCACACGCTGTACCATCTTCTGGGTTTCCCAGGCATGTTTTCGATGTAGGAAGATGCCCTTGAACCTGGAGATTTGGGACCCATGGGGTGGGTACCGCGCGGTATTACTTTAAAGCGTCTGCGTTTGCTCACCCAACCTCACCAATCCTCTCAGCCCCAAGAGTGTCCAGCCTTATGTCTCATCCAGCTGTGGGTCTAGATATGGTCAATCCAGGTTGCATCAGAGCCCCCGAACGGATTTTGTAAGAATTTCCCTCTCTTTCACTCTCTATGTTTTATGGGGTTCATTTTAAGTAATTTATTTTGATAATGGGGTTGAGCTGCTTTTCCCTGCTGTGTTTAGGCCGCTTTACACCCTCTTGATTCAACTCCAGAGAGATATCAATACATAGGTTTCAAGATTCTTGCTAGTCAGATATATTCTTGTGCGGTGAATAGGTGGTGTTGAGTCCAGTTCACTGAGCAGGGAGGAGGTCTTGTCTGTTACATATTTGGCTTATGGAACGGTATCTGAGCTAATTACAAACCATTGTTTTATGCATCACCCCACCTCACCTTTCCCGTTAAGCAGCCATAGTGTGTCTTCTAAATGTGTGACTCTGTTCTGTTTTGTAATTCAGTTCAAGTGTAGCGATTTCGACATGCCCTCTATAAGTGATATCTTAGGATAAGAGTCTTTTTCTGTGTGACTTATTTCACTTAGAATCCTCGTCCCTAAATCCACTCATCATGCTGCTACTAGCCTTATGACATTGATTTCATGGCTGAGTGATATTCCATTGTGCCTAAGTACCACAACTTCTTTATCCATTTTTCTCTTTCCTGGGATGTTTAAGGTGTACTGAAGTGGAGGTTCTTGTACACAGAGTAGCCCTAAACTTTGGGGCGCCTGTGTCTTGTTGATTTTTAGTTTTCCCAATTTATATGCCCATGAGTGGAAGTGCCCTATGCTCTGTAAGCTGTGTTTATTACATGTTTCAGGACACACCGTACACATCTCCAGAGTGGCTGTTGGCAATTGACATCCCGCCCATCAGCCTAGCAAGGCTCCCATGTCTCCACGGCCTGTCCTGCATTTCTGGTTTTTACATATTTTGCAGCATGGCCCTTATGACCGATCGCAAGCGAGACGTCTTTGTAGTGCTGATTTGCACTTCCGGCTTGCTTGGTTGGCCAAAAAGGGCGTATGCGTTTTTTCCTGAATATATTCAGGAAAAAACGCATACGCCCTTTTTGGCCAAGGGCATCATTGTCAACGTTTTGCCGCTTTTCATGTGCTTTAAAGGCGAGTCGAATCTACCTCCTGAAATCTGTTTCCTGCAATTCTGCCTTGCTTTCAAATCCTCTTCGTTGCCTTCCCTCAATATATTTGTGGACGAGAGTTATCATTTATAACTCTGCAGGTTTGTGAATTGCAGTGGCCCTGAGCTCCATTTGTCAACTCGCTTTTTTGGGAGCTGGCCGCAAAAGCGCAGGATTGCTTCAGGCCCTATTCTGGTTCCGGGGGGCAGGCTGAGCCTGTGCTTCATTCTTCTTCCTGATGGGGAAATAGAGTGACCGCTGCCTGTCCCAACACCTAGAGCTAGTCTCTCATTGGTTCCCCGTCTTCCCGTTCATCCTCAGGACAAATTGCAACCTGTACGAAACAAACAGGAGGTTCAAGGTGCTGATTCTCCAAGTAGGGATATTGTTAGTAATGCGGCTGGAATGGCGAACCCGAGCACAAGGAGAGGAGAAATGAGGTGCGTTTTAGAAACCTTTCCCGATCACACGGTGTACCATCTTCTGGGTTTCCCAGGCATGTTTTCGATGTAGGAAGATGCCCTTGAACCTGGAGATTTGGGACCCATGGGGTGGGTACCGCGCGGTATTACTTTAAAGCGTCTGCGTTTGCTCACCCAACCTCACCAATCCTCTCAGCCCCAAGAGTGTCCAGCCTTATGTCTCATCCAGCTGTGGGTCTAGATATGGTCAATCCAGGTTGCATCAGAGCCCCCGAACGGATTTTGTAAGAATTTCTCTCTCTTTCACTGTCTTTGTTTTATGGGGTTCATTTTAAGTAATTTATTTTGAAAATGGGGTTGAGCTGCTTTTCCCTCCTGTGTTTATGCCGCTTTACACCCTCTTGATTCAACTCCAGAGAGATATCAATACATAGGTTTCAAGATTCTTGCTAGTCAGATATATTCTTGTGCGGTGAATAGGGGGTGTTGAGTCCAGTTCACTGAGCAGGTAGGAGGTCTTGTCTTTTACATATTTGGGTTATGGAACAGTATCTGAACTAATTTCAAAGCATTGTTTTATGCATCACCCCACCTCACCTTTCCCGTTAAGCAGCCATAGTGTGTCTTCTAAATGTGTGACTCTGTTCTGTTTTGTAATTCAGTTCAAGTGTAGCGATTTCGACATGCCCTCTATAAGTGATATCTTAGGATAATTGTCTTTTTCTGTGTGACTTATTTCACTTAGAATCCTCGTCCCTAAATCCACTCATCATGCTGCTACTAGCCTTATGACATTGATTTCATGGCTGAGTGATATTCCATTGTGCCTAAGTACCACAACTTCTTTATCCATTTTTCTCTTTCCTGGCATGTTTAAGGTGTACCTAAGTGGAGGTTCTTGTACACAGAGCAGCCGGAAACTTTGGGGTGCCTGTGTCTTGTTGCTTTTTAGTTTTCCCAATTTATACGCCCATGAGTGGAAGTGCCCTATGCTCTGTAAGCTGTGTTTATTACATGTTTCAGGACACACCGTACACTTCTCCAGAGTGGCTGTTGACAATTGGCATGCTGCCCATCAGCGTAGCAAGGCTCCCATGTCTCCATGGCCTGTCCTGAATTTCTGGTTTTTACACTTTTGGCAGCATGGCCATTTTGACCGATGGCAAGCGAGACTTCTTTGTAGTGCTGATTTGCACTTCCGGCTTGCTTGGTTGGCCAAAAAGGGCGTATGCGTTTTTTCCTGAATATATTCAGCAAAAAACGCATACGCCCTTTTTGGCCAAGGGCATCATTGTCAACGTTTTGCTGCTTTTCATGTGCTTTAAAGGCGAGTCGAATCTACCTCCTGAAATCTGTTTCCTGCAATTCTGCCTTGCTTTCAAATCTTCTTCGTTGCCTTCCCTCAATATATTTGTGGACGAGAGTTATCATTTATAACTCTGCAGGTTTGTGAATTGCAGTGGCCCTGAGCTCCATTTGTCAACTCGCTTTTTTGGGAGCTGGCCGCAAAAGCGCAGGATTGCTTCAGGCCCTATTCTGGTTCCGGGGGGCAGGCTGAGCCTGTGCTTCATTCTTCTTTCTGATGGGGAAATAGAGTGACCTGTGCCTGTCCCAACACCTAGAGCTTGTCTCTCGTTGGTTCCCCGTCTTCCCGTTCATCCTCAGGACAAATTGCAACCTGTACGAAACAAACAGGAGGTTCCAGGTGCTGATTCTCCAAGTAGGGAGATTGTTAGTAAAGCGGCTGGAATGGCGAACCCGAGCACAAGGAGAGGAGAAATGAGGTGCGTTTTAGAAACCTTTCCCGATCACACGGTGTACCATCTTCTGGGTTTCCCAGGCATGTTTTCGATGTAGGAAGATGCCCTTGAACCTGGAGATTTGGGACCCATGGCGTGGGTACCACGCGGTATTACTTTAAACGGTCTGCGTTTGCTCACCCAACCTCACCAATCCTCTCAGCCCCAAGATTGTCCAGCCTTTTGTCTCATCCAGCTGTGGGTCTAGATATGGTCAATCCAGGTTGCATCAGAGCCTCCGAACGGATTTTGTAAGAATTTCTCTCTCTTTCACTGTCTTTGTTTTATGGCGTTCATTTTAAGTAATTTATTTTGATAATGGGGTTGAGCTGCTTTTCCCTGCTGTGTTTATGCCGCTTTACACCCTCTTGATTCAACTCCAGAGAGATATCAATACATAGGTTTTAAGATTCTTGCTAGTCAGATATATTCTTGTGCGGTGAATAGGGGGTGTTGAGTCCAGTTCACTGAGCAGGGAGGAGGTCTTGTCTGTTACATATTTGGCTTATGGAACGGTATGTGAGCTAATTTCAAACCCTTGTTTTATGCATCAGCCCACCTCACCTTTCCCGTTAAGCAGCCATAGTGTGTCTTCTAAATGTGTGACTCTGTTCTGTTTTGTAATTCAGTTCAAGTGTAGCGATTTCGACATGCCCTCTATAAGTGATATCTTAGGATAAGAGTCTTTTTCTGTGTGACTTATTTCACTTAGAATCCTCGTCCCTAAATCCACTCATCATGCTGCTACTAGCCTTATGACATTGATTTCATGGCTGAGTGATATTCCATTGTGCCTAAGTACCACAACTTCTTTATCCATTTTTCTCTTTCCTGGGATACTTAAGGTGTAGCTAAGTGGAGGTTCTTGTACACAGAGCAGCCCTAAACTTTGGGGTGCCTGTGTCATGTTGATTTTTAGTTTTCCCAATTTATACGCCCATGAGTGGAAGTGCCCTATGCTCTGTAAGCTGTGTTTATTACATGTTTCAGGACACACCGTACACTTCTCCAGAGTGGCTGTTGACAATTGGCATGCTGCCCATCAGCGTAGCAAGGCTCCCATGTCTCCATGGCCTGTCCTGAATTTCTGGTTTTTACATTTTTGGCAGCATGGCCTTTTTGACCGATGGCAAGCGAGACTTCTTGTAGTGCTGATTTGCACTTCCGGCTTGCTTGGTTGGCCAAAAAGGGCGTATGCGTTTTTTCCTGAATATATTCAGGAAAAAACGCATACGCCCTTTTTGGCCAAGGGCATCATTGTCAACGTTTTGCTGCTTTTCATGTGCTTTAAAGGCGAGTCGAATCTACCTCCTGAAATCTGTTTCCGGCAATTCTGCCTTGCTTTCAAATCTTCTTCATTGCCTTCCCTCAATATATTTGTGGACGAGAGTTATCATTTATAACTCTGCAGGTTTGTGAATTGCAGTGGCCCTGAGCTCCATTTGTCAACTCGCTTTTTTGGGAGCTGGCCGCAAAAGCGCAGGATTGCTTCAGGCCCTATTCTGGTTCCGGGGGGCAGGCTGAGCCTGTGCTTCATTCTTCTTCCTGATGGGGAAATAGAGTGACCTGTGCCTGTCCCAACACCTAGAGCTAGTCTCTCGTTGGTTCCCCGTCTTCCCGTTCATCCTCAGGACAAATTGCAACCTGTACGAAACAAACAGGAGGTTCCAGGTGCTGATTCTCCAAGTAGGGAGATTGTTAGTAAAGCGGCTGGAATGGCGAACCCGAGCACAAGGAGAGGAGAAATGAGGTGCGTTTTAGAAACCTTTCCCGATCACACGGTGTACCATCTTCTGGGTTTCCCAGGCATGTTTTCGATGTAGGAAGATGCCCTTGAACCTGGAGATTTGGGACCCATGGGGTGGGTACCACGCGGTATTACTTTAAACGGTCTGCGTTTGCTCACCCAACCTCACCAATCCTCTCAGCCCCAAGATTGTCCAGCCTTTTGTCTCATCCAGCTGTGGGTGTAGATATGGTCAATCCAGGTTGCATCAGAGCCTCCGAACGGATTTTGTAAGAATTTCTCTCTCTTTCACTGTCTTTGTTTTATGGCGTTCATTTTAAGTAATTTATTTTGATAATGGGGTTGAGCTGCTTTTCCCTGCTGTGTTTATGCCGCTTTACACCCTCTTGATTCAACTCCAGAGAGATATCAATACATAGGTTTTAAGATTCTTGCTAGTCAGATATATTCTTGTGCGGTGAATAGGGGGTGTTGAGTCCAGTTCACTGAGCAGGGAGGAGGTCTTGTCTGTTACATATTTGGCTTATGGAACGGTATGTGAGCTAATTTCAAACCCTTGTTTTATGCATCAGCCCACCTCACCTTTCCCGTTAAGCAGCCATAGTGTGTCTTCTAAATGTGTGACTCTGTTCTGTTTTGTAATTCAGTTCAAGTGTAGCGATTTCGACATGCCCTCTATAAGTGATATCTTAGGATAAGAGTCTTTTTCTGTGTGACTTATTTCACTTAGAATCCTCGTCCCTAAATCCACTCATCATGCTGCTACTAGCCTTATGACATTGATTTCATGGCTGAGTGATATTCCATTGTGCCTAAGTACCACAACTTCTTTATCCATTTTTCTCTTTCCTGGGATACTTAAGGTGTAGCTAAGTGGAGGTTCTTGTACACAGAGCAGCCCTAAACTTTGGGGTGCCTGTGCCTTGTTGATTTTTAGTTTTCCCAATTTATACGCCCATGAGTGGAAGTGCCCTATGCTCTGTAAGCTGTGTTTATTACATGTTTCAGGACACACCGTACACTTCTCCAGAGTGGCTGTTGGCAATTGACATCCCACCCCTCAGCCTAGCAAGGCTCCCATGTCTCCATGGCCTGTCCTGCATTTCTGGTGTTTACTCTTTTCGCAGCGTGGCCCTTTTGACCGATGGCAAGCGAGACTTCTTTGTAGTGCTGATTTGCACTTCCGGCTTGCTTGGTTGGCCAAAAAGGGCGTATGCGTTTTTTCCTGAATATATTCAGGAAAAAACGCATACGCCCTTTTTGGCCAAGGGCATCATTGTCAACGTTTTGCCGCTTTTCATGTGCTTTAAAGGCGAGTCGAATCTACCTCCTGAAATCTGTTTCCTGCAATTCTGCCTTGCTTTCAAATCCTCTTCGTTGCCTTCCCTCAATATATTTGTGGACGAGAGTTATCATTTATAACTCTGCAGGTTTGTGAATTGCAGTGGCCCTGAGCTCCATTTGTCAACTCGCTTTTTTGGGAGCTGGCCGCAAAAGCGCAGGATTGCTTCAGGCCCTATTCTGGTTCCGGGGGGCAGGCTGAGCCTGTGCTTCATTCTTCTTCCTGATGGGGAAATAGAGTGACCTGTGCCTGTCCCAACACCTAGAGCTAGTCTCTCGTTGGTTCCCCCTCTTCCCGTTCATCCTCAGGACAAATTGCAACCTGTACGAAAGAAACAGGAGCTTCAAGGTGCTGATTCTCCAAGTAGGTAGATTGTTAGTAAAGCGGCTGGAATGGCGAACCCGAGCACAAGGAGAGGAGAAATGAGGTGCGTTTTAGAAACCTTTCCCGATCACACGGTGTACCATCTTCTGGGTTTCCCAGGCATGTTTTCGATGTAGGAAGATGCCCTTGAACCTGGAGATTTGGGACCCATGGCGTGGGTACCACGCGGTATTACTTTAAACGGTCTGCGTTTGCTCACCCAACCTCACCAATCCTCTCAGCCCCAAGATTGTCCAGCCTTTTGTCTCATCCAGCTGTGGGTGTAGATATGGTCAATCCAGGTTGCATCAGAGCCTCCGAACGGATTTTGTAAGAATTTCTCTCTCTTTCACTGTCTTTGTTTTATGGCGTTCATTTTAAGTAATTTATTTTGATAATGGGGTTGAGCTGCTTTTCCCTGCTGTGTTTATGCCGCTTTACACCCTCTTGATTCAACTCCAGAGAGATATCAATACATAGGTTTTAAGATTCTTGCTAGTCAGATATATTCTTGTGCGGTGAATAGGGGGTGTTGAGTCCAGTTCACTGAGCAGGGAGGAGGTCTTGTCTGTTACATATTTGGCTTATGGAACGGTATGTGAGCTAATTTCAAACCCTTGTTTTATGCATCAGCCCACCTCACCTTTCCCGTTAAGCAGCCATAGTGTGTCTTCTAAATGTGTGACTCTGTTCTGTTTTGTAATTCAGTTCAAGTGTAGCGATTTCGACATGCCCTCTATAAGTGATATCTTAGGATAAGAGTCTTTTTCTGTGTGACTTATTTCACTTAGAATCCTCGTCCCTAAATCCACTCATCATGCTGCTACTAGCCTTATGACATTGATTTCATGGCTGAGTGATATTCCATTGTGCCTAAGTACCACAACTTCTTTATCCATTTTTCTCTTTCCTGGGATACTTAAGGTGTAGCTAAGTGGAGGTTCTTGTACACAGAGCAGCCCTAAACTTTGGGGTGCCTGTGTCTTGTTGATTTTTAGTTTTCCCAATTTATACGCCCATGAGTGGAAGTGCCCTATGCTCTGTAAGCTGTGTTTATTACATGTTTCAGGACACACCGTACACTTCTCCAGAGTGGCTGTTGGCAATTGACATCCCACCCCTCAGCCTAGCAAGGCTCCCATGTCTCCATGGCCTGTCCTGCATTTCTGGTGTTTACTCTTTTCGCAGCGTGGCCCTTTTGACCGATGGCAAGCGAGACTTCTTTGTAGTGCTGATTTGCACTTCCGGCTTGCTTGGTTGGCCAAAAAGGGCGTATGCGTTTTTTCCTGAATATATTCAGGAAAAAACGCATACGCCCTTTTTGGCCAAGGGCATCATTGTCAACGTTTTGCCGCTTTTCATGTGCTTTAAAGGCGAGTCGAATCTACCTCCTGAAATCTGTTTCCTGCAATTCTGCCTTGCTTTCAAATCCTCTTCGTTGCCTTCCCTCAATATATTTGTGGACGAGAGTTATCATTTATAACTCTGCAGGTTTGTGAATTGCAGTGGCCCTGAGCTCCATTTGTCAACTCGCTTTTTTGGGAGCTGGCCGCAAAAGCGCAGGATTGCTTCAGGCCCTATTCTGGTTCCGGGGGGCAGGCTGAGCCTGTGCTTCATTCTTCTTCCTGATGGGGAAATAGAGTGACCTGTGCCTGTCCCAACACCTAGAGCTAGTCTCTCGTTGGTTCCCCCTCTTCCCGTTCATCCTCAGGACAAATTGCAACCTGTACGAAAGAAACAGGAGCTTCAAGGTGCTGATTCTCCAAGTAGGGAGATTGTTAGTAAAGCGGCTGGAATGGCGAACCCGAGCACAAGGAGAGGAGAAATGAGGTGCGTTTTAGAAACCTTTCCCGATCACACGGTGTACCATCTTCTGGGTTTCCCAGGCATGTTTTCGATGTAGGAAGATGCCCTTGAACCTGGAGATTTGGGACCCATGGGGTGGGTACCACGCGGTATTACTTTAAACGGTCTGCGTTTGCTCACCCAACCTCACCAATCCTCTCAGCCCCAAGATTGTCCAGCCTTTTGTCTCATCCAGCTGTGGGTGTAGATATGGTCAATCCAGGTTGCATCAGAGCCTCCGAACGGATTTTGTAAGAATTTCTCTCTCTTTCACTGTCTTTGTTTTATGGCGTTCATTTTAAGTAATTTATTTTGATAATGGGGTTGAGCTGCTTTTCCCTGCTGTGTTTATGCCGCTTTACACCCTCTTGATTCAACTCCAGAGAGATATCAATACATAGGTTTTAAGATTCTTGCTAGTCAGATATATTCTTGTGCGGTGAATAGGGGGTGTTGAGTCCAGTTCACTGAGCAGGGAGGAGGTCTTGTCTGTTACATATTTGGCTTATGGAACGGTATGTGAGCTAATTTCAAACCCTTGTTTTATGCATCAGCCCACCTCACCTTTCCCGTTAAGCAGCCATAGTGTGTCTTCTAAATGTGTGACTCTGTTCTGTTTTGTAATTCAGTTCAAGTGTAGCGATTTCGACATGCCCTCTATAAGTGATATCTTAGGATAAGAGTCTTTTTCTGTGTGACTTATTTCACTTAGAATCCTCGTCCCTAAATCCACTCATCATGCTGCTACTAGCCTTATGACATTGATTTCATGGCTGAGTGATATTCCATTGTGCCTAAGTACCACAACTTCTTTATCCATTTTTCTCTTTCCTGGGATACTTAAGGTGTAGCTAAGTGGAGGTTCTTGTACACAGAGCAGCCCTAAACTTTGGGGTGCCTGTGTCTTGTTGATTTTTAGTTTTCCCAATTTATACGCCCATGAGTGGAAGTGCCCTATGCTCTGTAAGCTGTGTTTATTACATGTTTCAGGACACACCGTACACTTCTCCAGAGTGGCTGTTGGCAATTGACATCCCACCCCTCAGCCTAGCAAGGCTCCCATGTCTCCATGGCCTGTCCTGCATTTCTGGTGTTTACTCTTTTCGCAGCGTGGCCCTTTTGACCGATGGCAAGCGAGACTTCTTTGTAGTGCTGATTTGCACTTCCGGCTTGCTTGGTTGGCCAAAAAGGGCGTATGCGTTTTTTCCTGAATATATTCAGCAAAAAACGCATACGCCCTTTTTGGCCAAGGGCATCATTGTCAACGTTTTGCTGCTTTTCATGTGCTTTAAAGGCGAGTCGAATCTACCTCCTGAAATCTGTTTCCTGCAATTCTGCCTTGCTTTCAAATCTTCTTCGTTGCCTTCCCTCAATATATTTGTGGACGAGAGTTATCATTTATAACTCTGCAGGTTTGTGAATTGCAGTGGCCCTGAGCTCCATTTGTCAACTCGCTTTTTTGGGAGCTGGCCGCAAAAGCGCAGGATTGCTTCAGGCCCTATTCTGGTTCCGGGGGGCAGGCTGAGCCTGTGCTTCATTCTTCTTTCTGATGGGGAAATAGAGTGACCTGTGCCTGTCCCAACACCTAGAGCTTGTCTCTCGTTGGTTCCCCGTCTTCCCGTTCATCCTCAGGACAAATTGCAACCTGTACGAAACAAACAGGAGGTTCCAGGTGCTGATTCTCCAAGTAGGGAGATTGTTAGTAAAGCGGCTGGAATGGCGAACCCGAGCACAAGGAGAGGAGAAATGAGGTGCGTTTTAGAAACCTTTCCCGATCACACGGTGTACCATCTTCTGGGTTTCCCAGGCATGTTTTCGATGTAGGAAGATGCCCTTGAACCTGGAGATTTGGGACCCATGGCGTGGGTACCACGCGGTATTACTTTAAACGGTCTGCGTTTGCTCACCCAACCTCACCAATCCTCTCAGCCCCAAGATTGTCCAGCCTTTTGTCTCATCCAGCTGTGGGTCTAGATATGGTCAATCCAGGTTGCATCAGAGCCTCCGAACGGATTTTGTAAGAATTTCTCTCTCTTTCACTGTCTTTGTTTTATGGCGTTCATTTTAAGTAATTTATTTTGATAATGGGGTTGAGCTGCTTTTCCCTGCTGTGTTTATGCCGCTTTACACCCTCTTGATTCAACTCCAGAGAGATATCAATACATAGGTTTTAAGATTCTTGCTAGTCAGATATATTCTTGTGCGGTGAATAGGGGGTGTTGAGTCCAGTTCACTGAGCAGGGAGGAGGTCTTGTCTGTTACATATTTGGCTTATGGAACGGTATGTGAGCTAATTTCAAACCCTTGTTTTATGCATCAGCCCACCTCACCTTTCCCGTTAAGCAGCCATAGTGTGTCTTCTAAATGTGTGACTCTGTTCTGTTTTGTAATTCAGTTCAAGTGTAGCGATTTCGACATGCCCTCTATAAGTGATATCTTAGGATAAGAGTCTTTTTCTGTGTGACTTATTTCACTTAGAATCCTCGTCCCTAAATCCACTCATCATGCTGCTACTAGCCTTATGACATTGATTTCATGGCTGAGTGATATTCCATTGTGCCTAAGTACCACAACTTCTTTATCCATTTTTCTCTTTCCTGGGATACTTAAGGTGTAGCTAAGTGGAGGTTCTTGTACACAGAGCAGCCCTAAACTTTGGGGTGCCTGTGTCTTGTTGATTTTTAGTTTTCCCAATTTATACGCCCATGAGTGGAAGTGCCCTATGCTCTGTAAGCTGTGTTTATTACATGTTTCAGGACACACCGTACACTTCTCCAGAGTGGCTGTTGGCAATTGACATCCCACCCCTCAGCCTAGCAAGGCTCCCATGTCTCCATGGCCTGTCCTGCATTTCTGGTGTTTACTCTTTTCGCAGCGTGGCCCTTTTGACCGATGGCAAGCGAGACTTCTTTGTAGTGCTGATTTGCACTTCCGGCTTGCTTGGTTGGCCAAAAAGGGCGTATGCGTTTTTTCCTGAATATATTCAGGAAAAAACGCATACGCCCTTTTTGGCCAAGGGCATCATTGTCAACGTTTTGCCGCTTTTCATGTGCTTTAAAGGCGAGTCGAATCTACCTCCTGAAATCTGTTTCCTGCAATTCTGCCTTGCTTTCAAATCCTCTTCGTTGCCTTCCCTCAATATATTTGTGGACGAGAGTTATCATTTATAACTCTGCAGGTTTGTGAATTGCAGTGGCCCTGAGCTCCATTTGTCAACTCGCTTTTTTGGGAGCTGGCCGCAAAAGCGCAGGATTGCTTCAGGCCCTATTCTGGTTCCGGGGGGCAGGCTGAGCCTGTGCTTCATTCTTCTTCCTGATGGGGAAATAGAGTGACCTGTGCCTGTCCCAACACCTAGAGCTAGTCTCTCGTTGGTTCCCCCTCTTCCCGTTCATCCTCAGGACAAATTGCAACCTGTACGAAAGAAACAGGAGCTTCAAGGTGCTGATTCTCCAAGTAGGGAGATTGTTAGTAAAGCGGCTGGAATGGCGAACCCGAGCACAAGGAGAGGAGAAATGAGGTGCGTTTTAGAAACCTTTCCCGATCACACGGTGTACCATCTTCTGGGTTTCCCAGGCATGTTTTCGATGTAGGAAGATGCCCTTGAACCTGGAGATTTGGGACCCATGGGGTGGGTACCACGCGGTATTACTTTAAACGGTCTGCGTTTGCTCACCCAACCTCACCAATCCTCTCAGCCCCAAGATTGTCCAGCCTTTTGTCTCATCCAGCTGTGGGTGTAGATATGGTCAATCCAGGTTGCATCAGAGCCTCCGAACGGATTTTGTAAGAATTTCTCTCTCTTTCACTGTCTTTGTTTTATGGCGTTCATTTTAAGTAATTTATTTTGATAATGGGGTTGAGCTGCTTTTCCCTGCTGTGTTTATGCCGCTTTACACCCTCTTGATTCAACTCCAGAGAGATATCAATACATAGGTTTTAAGATTCTTGCTAGTCAGATATATTCTTGTGCGGTGAATAGGGGGTGTTGAGTCCAGTTCACTGAGCAGGGAGGAGGTCTTGTCTGTTACATATTTGGCTTATGGAACGGTATGTGAGCTAATTTCAAACCCTTGTTTTATGCATCAGCCCACCTCACCTTTCCCGTTAAGCAGCCATAGTGTGTCTTCTAAATGTGTGACTCTGTTCTGTTTTGTAATTCAGTTCAAGTGTAGCGATTTCGACATGCCCTCTATAAGTGATATCTTAGGATAAGAGTCTTTTTCTGTGTGACTTATTTCACTTAGAATCCTCGTCCCTAAATCCACTCATCATGCTGCTACTAGCCTTATGACATTGATTTCATGGCTGAGTGATATTCCATTGTGCCTAAGTACCACAACTTCTTTATCCATTTTTCTCTTTCCTGGGATACTTAAGGTGTAGCTAAGTGGAGGTTCTTGTACACAGAGCAGCCCTAAACTTTGGGGTGCCTGTGTCTTGTTGATTTTTAGTTTTCCCAATTTATACGCCCATGAGTGGAAGTGCCCTATGCTCTGTAAGCTGTGTTTATTACATGTTTCAGGACACACCGTACACTTCTCCAGAGTGGCTGTTGGCAATTGACATCCCACCCCTCAGCCTAGCAAGGCTCCCATGTCTCCATGGCCTGTCCTGCATTTCTGGTGTTTACTCTTTTCGCAGCGTGGCCCTTTTGACCGATGGCAAGCGAGACTTCTTTGTAGTGCTGATTTGCACTTCCGGCTTGCTTGGTTGGCCAAAAAGGGCGTATGCGTTTTTTCCTGAATATATTCAGCAAAAAACGCATACGCCCTTTTTGGCCAAGGGCATCATTGTCAACGTTTTGCTGCTTTTCATGTGCTTTAAAGGCGAGTCGAATCTACCTCCTGAAATCTGTTTCCTGCAATTCTGCCTTGCTTTCAAATCTTCTTCGTTGCCTTCCCTCAATATATTTGTGGACGAGAGTTATCATTTATAACTCTGCAGGTTTGTGAATTGCAGTGGCCCTGAGCTCCATTTGTCAACTCGCTTTTTTGGGAGCTGGCCGCAAAAGCGCAGGATTGCTTCAGGCCCTATTCTGGTTCCGGGGGGCAGGCTGAGCCTGTGCTTCATTCTTCTTTCTGATGGGGAAATAGAGTGACCTGTGCCTGTCCCAACACCTAGAGCTTGTCTCTCGTTGGTTCCCCGTCTTCCCGTTCATCCTCAGGACAAATTGCAACCTGTACGAAACAAACAGGAGGTTCCAGGTGCTGATTCTCCAAGTAGGGAGATTGTTAGTAAAGCGGCTGGAATGGCGAACCCGAGCACAAGGAGAGGAGAAATGAGGTGCGTTTTAGAAACCTTTCCCGATCACACGGTGTACCATCTTCTGGGTTTCCCAGGCATGTTTTCGATGTAGGAAGATGCCCTTGAACCTGGAGATTTGGGACCCATGGCGTGGGTACCACGCGGTATTACTTTAAACGGTCTGCGTTTGCTCACCCAACCTCACCAATCCTCTCAGCCCCAAGATTGTCCAGCCTTTTGTCTCATCCAGCTGTGGGTCTAGATATGGTCAATCCAGGTTGCATCAGAGCCTCCGAACGGATTTTGTAAGAATTTCTCTCTCTTTCACTGTCTTTGTTTTATGGCGTTCATTTTAAGTAATTTATTTTGATAATGGGGTTGAGCTGCTTTTCCCTGCTGTGTTTATGCCGCTTTACACCCTCTTGATTCAACTCCAGAGAGATATCAATACATAGGTTTTAAGATTCTTGCTAGTCAGATATATTCTTGTGCGGTGAATAGGGGGTGTTGAGTCCAGTTCACTGAGCAGGGAGGAGGTCTTGTCTGTTACATATTTGGCTTATGGAACGGTATGTGAGCTAATTTCAAACCCTTGTTTTATGCATCAGCCCACCTCACCTTTCCCGTTAAGCAGCCATAGTGTGTCTTCTAAATGTGTGACTCTGTTCTGTTTTGTAATTCAGTTCAAGTGTAGCGATTTCGACATGCCCTCTATAAGTGATATCTTAGGATAAGAGTCTTTTTCTGTGTGACTTATTTCACTTAGAATCCTCGTCCCTAAATCCACTCATCATGCTGCTACTAGCCTTATGACATTGATTTCATGGCTGAGTGATATTCCATTGTGCCTAAGTACCACAACTTCTTTATCCATTTTTCTCTTTCCTGGGATACTTAAGGTGTAGCTAAGTGGAGGTTCTTGTACACAGAGCAGCCCTAAACTTTGGGGTGCCTGTGTCATGTTGATTTTTAGTTTTCCCAATTTATACGCCCATGAGTGGAAGTGCCCTATGCTCTGTAAGCTGTGTTTATTACATGTTTCAGGACACACCGTACACTTCTCCAGAGTGGCTGTTGACAATTGGCATGCTGCCCATCAGCGTAGCAAGGCTCCCATGTATCCATGGCCTGTCCTGAATTTCTGGTTTTTACATTTTTGGCAGCATGGCCTTTTTGACCGATGGCAAGCGAGACTTCTTGTAGTGCTGATTTGCACTTCCGGCTTGCTTGGTTGGCCAAAAAGGGCGTATGCGTTTTTTCCTGAATATATTCAGGAAAAAACGCATACGCCCTTTTTGGCCAAGGGCATCATTGTCAACGTTTTGCTGCTTTTCATGTGCTTTAAAGGCGAGTCGAATCTACCTCCTGAAATCTGTTTCCGGCAATTCTGCCTTGCTTTCAAATCTTCTTCATTGCCTTCCCTCAATATATTTGTGGACGAGAGTTATCATTTATAACTCTGCAGGTTTGTGAATTGCAGTGGCCCTGAGCTCCATTTGTCAACTCGCTTTTTTGGGAGCTGGCCGCAAAAGCGCAGGATTGCTTCAGGCCCTATTCTGGTTCCGGGGGGCAGGCTGAGCCTGTGCTTCATTCTTCTTCCTGATGGGGAAATAGAGTGACCTGTGCCTGTCCCAACACCTAGAGCTAGTCTCTCGTTGGTTCCCCGTCTTCCCGTTCATCCTCAGGACAAATTGCAACCTGTACGAAACAAACAGGAGGTTCCAGGTGCTGATTCTCCAAGTAGGGAGATTGTTAGTAAAGCGGCTGGAATGGCGAACCCGAGCACAAGGAGAGGAGAAATGAGGTGCGTTTTAGAAACCTTTCCCGATCACACGGTGTACCATCTTCTGGGTTTCCCAGGCATGTTTTCGATGTAGGAAGATGCCCTTGAACCTGGAGATTTGGGACCCATGGGGTGGGTACCACGCGGTATTACTTTAAACGGTCTGCGTTTGCTCACCCAACCTCACCAATCCTCTCAGCCCCAAGATTGTCCAGCCTTTTGTCTCATCCAGCTGTGGGTGTAGATATGGTCAATCCAGGTTGCATCAGAGCCTCCGAACGGATTTTGTAAGAATTTCTCTCTCTTTCACTGTCTTTGTTTTATGGCGTTCATTTTAAGTAATTTATTTTGATAATGGGGTTGAGCTGCTTTTCCCTGCTGTGTTTATGCCGCTTTACACCCTCTTGATTCAACTCCAGAGAGATATCAATACATAGGTTTTAAGATTCTTGCTAGTCAGATATATTCTTGTGCGGTGAATAGGGGGTGTTGAGTCCAGTTCACTGAGCAGGGAGGAGGTCTTGTCTGTTACATATTTGGCTTATGGAACGGTATGTGAGCTAATTTCAAACCCTTGTTTTATGCATCAGCCCACCTCACCTTTCCCGTTAAGCAGCCATAGTGTGTCTTCTAAATGTGTGACTCTGTTCTGTTTTGTAATTCAGTTCAAGTGTAGCGATTTCGACATGCCCTCTATAAGTGATATCTTAGGATAAGAGTCTTTTTCTGTGTGACTTATTTCACTTAGAATCCTCGTCCCTAAATCCACTCATCATGCTGCTACTAGCCTTATGACATTGATTTCATGGCTGAGTGATATTCCATTGTGCCTAAGTACCACAACTTCTTTATCCATTTTTCTCTTTCCTGGGATACTTAAGGTGTAGCTAAGTGGAGGTTCTTGTACACAGAGCAGCCCTAAACTTTGGGGTGCCTGTGTCTTGTTGATTTTTAGTTTTCCCAATTTATACGCCCATGAGTGGAAGTGCCCTATGCTCTGTAAGCTGTGTTTATTACATGTTTCAGGACACACCGTACACTTCTCCAGAGTGGCTGTTGGCAATTGACATCCCACCCCTCAGCCTAGCAAGGCTCCCATGTCTCCATGGCCTGTCCTGCATTTCTGGTGTTTACTCTTTTCGCAGCGTGGCCCTTTTGACCGATGGCAAGCGAGACTTCTTTGTAGTGCTGATTTGCACTTCCGGCTTGCTTGGTTGGCCAAAAAGGGCGTATGCGTTTTTTCCTGAATATATTCAGGAAAAAACGCATACGCCCTTTTTGGCCAAGGGCATCATTGTCAACGTTTTGCCGCTTTTCATGTGCTTTAAAGGCGAGTCGAATCTACCTCCTGAAATCTGTTTCCTGCAATTCTGCCTTGCTTTCAAATCCTCTTCGTTGCCTTCCCTCAATATATTTGTGGACGAGAGTTATCATTTATAACTCTGCAGGTTTGTGAATTGCAGTGGCCCTGAGCTCCATTTGTCAACTCGCTTTTTTGGGAGCTGGCCGCAAAAGCGCAGGATTGCTTCAGGCCCTATTCTGGTTCCGGGGGGCAGGCTGAGCCTGTGCTTCATTCTTCTTCCTGATGGGGAAATAGAGTGACCTGTGCCTGTCCCAACACCTAGAGCTAGTCTCTCGTTGGTTCCCCCTCTTCCCGTTCATCCTCAGGACAAATTGCAACCTGTACGAAAGAAACAGGAGCTTCAAGGTGCTGATTCTCCAAGTAGGGAGATTGTTAGTAAAGCGGCTGGAATGGCGAACCCGAGCACAAGGAGAGGAGAAATGAGGTGCGTTTTAGAAACCTTTCCCGATCACACGGTGTACCATCTTCTGGGTTTCCCAGGCATGTTTTCGATGTAGGAAGATGCCCTTGAACCTGGAGATTTGGGACCCATGGGGTGGGTACCACGCGGTATTACTTTAAACGGTCTGCGTTTGCTCACCCAACCTCACCAATCCTCTCAGCCCCAAGATTGTCCAGCCTTTTGTCTCATCCAGCTGTGGGTGTAGATATGGTCAATCCAGGTTGCATCAGAGCCTCCGAACGGATTTTGTAAGAATTTCTCTCTCTTTCACTGTCTTTGTTTTATGGCGTTCATTTTAAGTAATTTATTTTGATAATGGGGTTGAGCTGCTTTTCCCTGCTGTGTTTATGCCGCTTTACACCCTCTTGATTCAACTCCAGAGAGATATCAATACATAGGTTTTAAGATTCTTGCTAGTCAGATATATTCTTGTGCGGTGAATAGGGGGTGTTGAGTCCAGTTCACTGAGCAGGGAGGAGGTCTTGTCTGTTACATATTTGGCTTATGGAACGGTATGTGAGCTAATTTCAAACCCTTGTTTTATGCATCAGCCCACCTCACCTTTCCCGTTAAGCAGCCATAGTGTGTCTTCTAAATGTGTGACTCTGTTCTGTTTTGTAATTCAGTTCAAGTGTAGCGATTTCGACATGCCCTCTATAAGTGATATCTTAGGATAAGAGTCTTTTTCTGTGTGACTTATTTCACTTAGAATCCTCGTCCCTAAATCCACTCATCATGCTGCTACTAGCCTTATGACATTGATTTCATGGCTGAGTGATATTCCATTGTGCCTAAGTACCACAACTTCTTTATCCATTTTTCTCTTTCCTGGGATACTTAAGGTGTAGCTAAGTGGAGGTTCTTGTACACAGAGCAGCCCTAAACTTTGGGGTGCCTGTGTCTTGTTGATTTTTAGTTTTCCCAATTTATACGCCCATGAGTGGAAGTGCCCTATGCTCTGTAAGCTGTGTTTATTACATGTTTCAGGACACACCGTACACTTCTCCAGAGTGGCTGTTGGCAATTGACATCCCACCCCTCAGCCTAGCAAGGCTCCCATGTCTCCATGGCCTGTCCTGCATTTCTGGTGTTTACTCTTTTCGCAGCGTGGCCCTTTTGACCGATGGCAAGCGAGACTTCTTTGTAGTGCTGATTTGCACTTCCGGCTTGCTTGGTTGGCCAAAAAGGGCGTATGCGTTTTTTCCTGAATATATTCAGGAAAAAACGCATACGCCCTTTTTGGCCAAGGGCATCATTGTCAACGTTTTGCCGCTTTTCATGTGCTTTAAAGGCGAGTCGAATCTACCTCCTGAAATCTGTTTACTGCAATTCTGCCTTGCTTTCAAATCCTCTTCGTTGCCTTCCCTCAATATATTTGTGGACGAGAGTTATCATTTATAACTCTGCAGGTTTGTGAATTGCAGTGGCCCTGAGCTCCATTTGTCAACTCGCTTTTTTGGGAGCTGGCCGCAAAAGCGCAGGATTGCTTCAGGCCCTATTCTGGTTCCGGGGGGCAGGCTGAGCCTGTGCATCATTCTTCTTCCTGATGGGGAAATAGAGTGACCTGTGCCTGTCCCAACACCTAGAGCTAGTCTCTCGTTGGTTCCCCCTCTTCCCGTTCATCCTCAGGACAAATTGCAACCTGTACGAAAGAAACAGGAGCTTCAAGGTGCTGATTCTCCAAGTAGGGAGATTGTTAGTAAAGCGGCTGGAATGGCGAACCCGAGCACAAGGAGAGGAGAAATGAGGTGCGTTTTAGAAACCTTTCCCGATCACACGGTGTACCATCTTCTGGGTTTCCCAGGTATGTTTTCGATGTAGGAAGATGCCCTTGAACCTGGAGATTTGGGACCCATGGCGTGGGTACCACGCGGTATTACTTTAAACGGTCTGCGTTTGCTCACCCAACCTCACCAATCCTCTCAGCCCCAAGATTGTCCAGCCTTTTGTCTCATCCAGCTGTTGGTCTAGATATGGTCAATCCAGGTTGCATCAGAGCCTCCGAACGGATTTTGTAAGAATTTCTCTCTCTTTCACTGTCTTTGTTTTATGGCGTTCATTTTAAGTAATTTATTTTGATAATGGGGTTGAGCTGCTTTTCCCTGCTGTGTTTATGCCGCTTTACACCCTCTTGATTCAACTCCAGAGAGATATCAATACATAGGTTTTAAGATTCTTGCTAGTCAGATATATTCTTGTGCGGTGAATAGGGGGTGTTGAGTCCAGTTCACTGAGCAGGGAGGAGGTCTTGTCTGTTACATATTTGGCTTATGGAACGGTATGTGAGCTAATTTCAAACCCTTGTTTTATGCATCAGCCCACCTCACCTTTCCCGTTAAGCAGCCATAGTGTGTCTTCTAAATGTGTGACTCTGTTCTGTTTTGTAATTCAGTTCAAGTGTAGCGATTTCGACATGCCCTCTACAAGTGATATCTTAGGATAAGAGTCTTTTTCTGTGTGACTTATTTCACTTAGAATCCTCGTCCCTAAATCCACTCATCATGCTGCTACTAGCCTTATGACATTGATTTCATGGCTGAGTGATATTCCATTGTGCCTAAGTACCACAACTTCTTTATCCATTTTTCTCTTTCCTGGGATACTTAAGGTGTAGCTAAGTGGAGGTTCTTGTACACAGAGCAGCCCTAAACTTTGGGGTGCCTGTGTCTTGTTGATTTTTAGTTTTCCCAATTTATACGCCCATGAGTGGAAGTGCCCTATGCTCTGTAAGCTGTGTTTATTACATGTTTCAGGACACACCGTACACTTCTCCAGAGTGGCTGTTGGCAATTGACATCCCACCCCTCAGCCTAGCAAGGCTCCCATGTCTCCATGGCCTGTCCTGCATTTCTGGTGTTTACTCTTTTCGCAGCGTGGCCCTTTTGACCGATGGCAAGCGAGACTTCTTTGTAGTGCTGATTTGCACTTCCGGCTTGCTTGGTTGGCCAAAAAGGGCGTATGCGTTTTTTCCTGAATATATTCAGCAAAAAACGCATACGCCCTTTTTGGCCAAGGGCATCATTGTCAACGTTTTGCCGCTTTTCATGTGCTTTAAAGGCGAGTCGAATCTACCTCCTGAAATCTGTTTCCTGCAATTCTGCCTTGCTTTCAAATCCTCTTCGTTGCCTTCCCTCAATATATTTGTGGACGAGAGTTATCATTTATAACTCTGCAGGTTTGTGAATTGCAGTGGCCCTGAGCTCCATTTGTCAACTCGCTTTTTTGGGAGCTGGCCGCAAAAGCGCAGGATTGCTTCAGGCCCTATTCTGGTTCCGGGGGGCAGGCTGAGCCTGTGCTTCATTCTTCTTCCTGATGGGGAAATAGAGTGACCTGTGCCTGTCCCAACACCTAGAGCTAGTCTCTCGTTGGTTCCCCCTCTTCCCGTTCATCCTCAGGACAAATTGCAACCTGTACGAAAGAAACAGGAGCTTCAAGGTGCTGATTCTCCAAGTAGGGAGATTGTTAGTAAAGCGGCTGGAATGGCGAACCCGAGCACAAGGAGAGGAGAAATGAGGTGCGTTTTAGAAACCTTTCCCGATCACACGGTGTACCATCTTCTGGGTTTCCCAGGCATGTTTTCGATGTAGGAAGATGCCCTTGAACCTGGAGATTTGGGACCCATGGGGTGGGTACCACGCGGTATTACTTTAAACGGTCTGCGTTTGCTCACCCAACCTCACCAATCCTCTCAGCCCCAAGATTGTCCAGCCTTTTGTCTCATCCAGCTGTGGGTGTAGATATGGTCAATCCAAGTTGCATCAGAGCCTCCGAACGGATTTTGTAAGAATTTCTCTCTCTTTCACTGTCTTTGTTTTATGGCGTTCATTTTAAGTAATTTATTTTGATAATGGGGTTGAGCTGCTTTTCCCTGCTGTGTTTATGCCGCTTTACACCCTCTTGATTCAACTCCAGAGAGATATCAATACATAGGTTTTAAGATTCTTGCTAGTCAGATATATTCTTGTGCGGTGAATAGGGGGTGTTGAGTCCAGTTCACTGAGCAGGGAGGAGGTCTTGTCTGTTACATATTTGGCTTATGGAACGGTATGTGAGCTAATTTCAAACCCTTGTTTTATGCATCAGCCCACCTCACCTTTCCCGTTAAGCAGCCATAGTGTGTCTTCTAAATGTGTGACTCTGTTCTGTTTTGTAATTCAGTTCAAGTGTAGCGATTTCGACATGCCCTCTACAAGTGATATCTTAGGATAAGAGTCTTTTTCTGTGTGACTTATTTCACTTAGAATCCTCGTCCCTAAATCCACTCATCATGCTGCTACTAGCCTTATGACATTGATTTCATGGCTGAGTGATATTCCATTGTGCCTAAGTACCACAACTTCTTTATCCATTTTTCTCTTTCCTGGGATACTTAAGGTGTAGCTAAGTGGAGGTTCTTGTACACAGAGCAGCCCTAAACTTTGGGGTGCCTGTGTCTTGTTGATTTTTAGTTTTCCCAATTTATACGCCCATGAGTGGAAGTGCCCTATGCTCTGTAAGCTGTGTTTATTACATGTTTCAGGACACACCGTACACTTCTCCAGAGTGGCTGTTGGCAATTGACATCCCACCCCTCAGCCTAGCAAGGCTCCCATGTCTCCATGGCCTGTCCTGCATTTCTGGTGTTTACTCTTTTCGCAGCGTGGCCCTTTTGACCGATGGCAAGCGAGACTTCTTTGTAGTGCTGATTTGCACTTCCGGCTTGCTTGGTTGGCCAAAAAGGGCGTATGCGTTTTTTCCTGAATATATTAAGGAAAAAACGCATACGCCCTTTTTGGCCAAGGGCATCATTGTCAACGTTTTGCCGCTTTTCATGTGCTTTAAAGGCGAGTCGAATCTACCTCCTGAAATCTGTTTCCTGCAATTCTGCCTTGCTTTCAAATCCTCTTCGTTGCCTTCCCTCAATATATTTGTGGACGAGAGTTATCATTTATAACTCTGCAGGTTTGTGAATTGCAGTGGCCCTGAGCTCCATTTGTCAACTCGCTTTTTTGGGAGCTGGCCGCAAAAGCGCAGGATTGCTTCAGGCCCTATTCTGGTTCCGGGGGGCAGGCTGAGCCTGTGCTTCATTCTTCTTCCTGATGGGGAAATAGAGTGACCTGTGCCTGTCCCAACACCTAGAGCTAGTCTCTCGTTGGTTCCCCCTCTTCCCGTTCATCCTCAGGACAAATTGCAACCTGTACGAAAGAAACAGGAGCTTCAAGGTGCTGATTCTCCAAGTAGGGAGATTGTTAGTAAAGCGGCTGGAATGGCGAACCCGAGCACAAGGAGAGGAGAAATGAGGTGCGTTTTAGAAACCTTTCCCGATCACACGGTGTACCATCTTCTGGGTTTCCCAGGCATGTTTTCGATGTAGGAAGATGCCCTTGAACCTGGAGATTTGGGACCCATGGGGTGGGTACCACGCGGTATTACTTTAAACGGTCTGCGTTTGCTCACCCAACCTCACCAATCCTCTCAGCCCCAAGATTGTCCAGCCTTTTGTCTCATCCAGCTGTGGGTGTAGATATGGTCAATCCAGGTTGCATCAGAGCCTCCGAACGGATTTTGTAAGAATTTCTCTCTCTTTCACTGTCTTTGTTTTATGGCGTTCATTTTAAGTAATTTATTTTGATAATGGGGTTGAGCTGCTTTTCCCTGCTGTGTTTATGCCGCTTTACACCCTCTTGATTCAACTCCAGAGAGATATCAATACATAGGTTTTAAGATTCTTGCTAGTCAGATATATTCTTGTGCGGTGAATAGGGGGTGTTGAGTCCAGTTCACTGAGCAGGGAGGAGGTCTTGTCTGTTACATATTTGGCTTATGGAACGGTATGTGAGCTAATTTCAAACCCTTGTTTTATGCATCAGCCCACCTCACCTTTCCCGTTAAGCAGCCATAGTGTGTCTTCTAAATGTGTGACTCTGTTCTGTTTTGTAATTCAGTTCAAGTGTAGCGATTTCGACATGCCCTCTATAAGTGATATCTTAGGATAAGAGTCTTTTTCTGTGTGACTTATTTCACTTAGAATCCTCGTCCCTAAATCCACTCATCATGCTGCTACTAGCCTTATGACATTGATTTCATGGCTGAGTGATATTCCATTGTGCCTAAGTACCACAACTTCTTTATCCATTTTTCTCTTTCCTGGGATACTTAAGGTGTAGCTAAGTGGAGGTTCTTGTACACAGAGCAGCCCTAAACTTTGGGGTGCCTGTGTCTTGTTGATTTTTAGTTTTCCCAATTTATACGCCCATGAGTGGAAGTGCCCTATGCTCTGTAAGCTGTGTTTATTACATGTTTCAGGACACACCGTACACTTCTCCAGAGTGGCTGTTGGCAATTGACATCCTACCCCTCAGCCTAGCAAGGCTCCCATGTCTCCATGGCCTGTCCTGCATTTCTGGTGTTTACTCTTTTCGCAGCGTGGCCCTTTTGACCGATGGCAAGCGAGACTTCTTTGTAGTGCTGATTTGCACTTCCGGCTTGCTTGGTTGGCCAAAAAGGGCGTATGCGTTTTTTCCTGAATATATTCAGGAAAAAACGCATACGGCCTTTTTGGCCAAGGGCATCATTGTCAACGTTTTGCCGCTTTTCATGTGCTTTAAAGGCGAGTCGAATCTACCTCCTGAAATCTGTTTCCTGCAATTCTGCCTTGCTTTCAAATCCTCTTCGTTGCCTTCCCTCAATATATTTGTGGACGAGAGTTATCATTTATAACTCTGCAGGTTTGTGAATTGCAGTGGCCCTGAGCTCCATTTGTCAACTCGCTTTTTTGGGAGCTGGCCGCAAAAGCGCAGGATTGCTTCAGGCCCTATTCTGGTTCCGGGGGGCAGGCTGAGCCTGTGCTTCATTCTTCTTCCTGATGGGGAAATAGAGTGACCTGTGCCTGTCCCAACACCTAGAGCTAGTCTCTCGTTGGTTCCCCCTCTTCCCGTTCATCCTCAGGACAAATTGCAACCTGTACGAAAGAAACAGGAGCTTCAAGGTGCTGATTCTCCAAGTAGGGAGATTGTTAGTAAAGCGGCTGGAATGGCGAACCCGAGCACAAGGAGAGGAGAAATGAGGTGCGTTTTAGAAACCTTTCCCGATCACACGGTGTACCATCTTCTGGGTTTCCCAGGTATGTTTTCGATGTAGGAAGATGCCCTTGAACCTGGAGATTTGGGACCCATGGCGTGGGTACCACGCGGTATTACTTTAAACGGTCTGCGTTTGCTCACCCAACCTCACCAATCCTCTCAGCCCCAAGATTGTCCAGCCTTTTGTCTCATCCAGCTGTGGGTCTAGATATGGTCAGTCCAGGTTGCATCAGAGCCTCCGAACGGATTTTGTAAGAATTTCTCTCTCTTTCACTGTCTTTGTTTTATGGCGTTCATTTTAAGTAATTTATTTTGATAATGGGGTTGAGCTGCTTTTCCCTGCTGTGTTTATGCCGCTTTACACCCTCTTGATTCAACTCCAGAGAGATATCAATACATAGGTTTTAAGATTCTTGCTAGTCAGATATATTCTTGTGCGGTGAATAGGGGGTGTTGAGTCCAGTTCACTGAGCAGGGAGGAGGTCTTGTCTGTTACATATTTGGCTTATGGAACGGTATGTGAGCTAATTTCAAACCCTTGTTTTATGCATCAGCCCACCTCACCTTTCCCGTTAAGCAGCCATAGTGTGTCTTCTAAATGTGTGACTCTGTTCTGTTTTGTAATTCAGTTCAAGTGTAGCGATTTCGACATGCCCTCTATAAGTGATATCTTAGGATAAGAGTCTTTTTCTGTGTGACTTATTTCACTTAGAATCCTCGTCCCTAAATCCACTCATCATGCTGCTACTAGCCTTATGACATTGATTTCATGGCTGAGTGATATTCCATTGTGCCTAAGTACCACAACTTCTTTATCCATTTTTCTCTTTCCTGGGATACTTAAGGTGTAGCTAAGTGGAGGTTCTTGTACACAGAGCAGCCCTAAACTTTGGGGTGCCTGTGTCTTGTTGATTTTTAGTTTTCCCAATTTATACGCCCATGAGTGGAAGTGCCCTATGCTCTGTAAGCTGTGTTTATTACATGTTTCAGGACACACCGTACACTTCTCCAGAGTGGCTGTTGGCAATTGACATCCCACCCCTCAGCCTAGCAAGGCTCCCATGTCTCCATGGCCTGTCCTGCATTTCTGGTGTTTACTCTTTTCGCAGCGTGGCCCTTTTGACCGATGGCAAGCGAGACTTCTTTGTAGTGCTGATTTGCACTTCCGGCTTGCTTGGTTGGCCAAAAAGGGCGTATGCGTTTTTTCCTGAATATATTCAGCAAAAAACGCATACGCCCTTTTTGGCCAAGGGCATCATTGTCAACGTTTTGCCGCTTTTCATGTGCTTTAAAGGCGAGTCGAATCTACCTCCTGAAATCTGTTTCCGGCAATTCTGCCTTGCTTTCAAATCCTCTTCGTTGCCTTCCCTCAATATATTTGTGGACAAGAGTTATCATTTATAACTCTGCAGGTTTGTGAATTGCAGTGGCCCTGAGCTCCATTTGTCCACTCGCTTTTTTGGGAGCTGGCCGCAAAAGCGCAGGATTGCTTCAGGCCCTATTCTGGTTCCGGGAGGCAGGCTGAGCCTGTGCTTCATTCTTCTTCCTGATGGGGAAATAGAGTGACCTGTGCCTGTCCCAACACCTAGAGCTAGTCTCTCGTTGGTTCCCCGTCTTCCCGTTCATCCTCAGGACAAATTGCAACCTGTACGAAACAAACAGGAGTTTCCAGGTGCTGATTCTCCAAGTAGGGTGATTGTTAGTAAAGCGGCTGGAATGGCGAACCCGAGCACAAGGAGAGGAGAAATGAGGTGCGTTTTAGAAACCTTTCCCGATCACACGGTGTACCATCTTCTGGGTTTCCCAGGCATGTTTTCGATGTAGGAAGATGCCCTTGAACCTGGAGATTTGGGACGCATGGGGTGGGTACCACGCGGTATTACTTTAAACAGTCTGCGTTTGCTCACCCAACCTCACCAATCCTCTCAGCCCCAAGATTGTCCAGCCTTTTGTCTCATCCAGCTGTGGGTGTAGATATGGTCAATCCAGGTTGCATCAGAGCCTCCGAACGGATTTTGTAAGAATTTCTCTCTCTTTCACTGTCTTTGTTTTATGGCGTTCATTTTAAGTAATTTATTTTGATAATGGGGTTGAGCTGCTTTTCCCTGCTGTGTTTATGCCGCTTTACACCCTCTTGATTCAACTCCAGAGAGATATCAATACATAGGTTTTAAGATTCTTGCTAGTCAGATATATTCTTGTGCGGTGAATAGGGGGTGTTGAGTCCAGTTCACTGAGCAGGGAGGAGGTCTTGTCTGTTACATATTTGGCTTATGGAACGGTATGTGAGCTAATTTCAAACCCTTGTTTTATGCATCAGCCCACCTCACCTTTCCCGTTAAGCAGCCATAGTGTGTCTTCTAAATGTGTGACTCTGTTCTGTTTTGTAATTCAGTTCAAGTGTAGCGATTTCGACATGCCCTCTATAAGTGATATCTTAGGATAAGAGTCTTTTTCTGTGTGACTTATTTCACTTAGAATCCTCGTCCCTAAATCCACTCATCATGCTGCTACTAGCCTTATGACATTGATTTCATGGCTGAGTGATATTCCATTGTGCCTAAGTACCACAACTTCTTTATCCATTTTTCTCTTTCCTGGGATACTTAAGGTGTAGCTAAGTGGAGGTTCTTGTACACAGAGCAGCCCTAAACTTTGGGGTGCCTGTGTCTTGTTGATTTTTAGTTTTCCCAATTTATACGCCCATGAGTGGAAGTGCCCTATGCTCTGTAAGCTGTGTTTATTACATGTTTCAGGACACACCGTACACTTCTCCAGAGTGGCTGTTGGCAATTGACATCCCACCCCTCAGCCTAGCAAGGCTCCCATGTCTCCATGGCCTGTCCTGCATTTCTGGTGTTTACTCTTTTTGCAGCGTGGCCCTTTTGACTGATGGCAAGCGAGACTTCTTTGTAGTGCTGATTTGCACTTCCGGCTTGCTTGGTTGGCCAAAAAGGGCGTATGCGTTTTTTCCTGAATATATTCAGCAAAAAACGCATACGCCCTTTTTGGCCAAGGGCATCATTGTCAACGTTTTGCCGCTTTTCATGTGCTTTAAAGGCGAGTCGAATCTACCTCCTGAAATCTGTTTCCTGCAATTCTGCCTTGCTTTCAAATCCTCTTCGTTGCCTTCCCTCAATATATTTGTGGACAAGAGTTATCATTTATAACTCTGCAGGTTTGTGAATTGCAGTGGCCCTGAGCTCCATTTGTCAACTCGCTTTTTTGGGAGCTGGCCGCAAAAGCGCAGGATTGCTTCAGGCCCTATTCTGGTTCCGGGGGGCAGGCTGAGCCTGTGCTTCATTCTTCTTCCTGATGGGGAAATAGAGTGACCTGTGCCTGTCCCAACACCTAGAGCTAGTCTCTCGTTGGTTCCCCCTCTTCCCGTTCATCCTCAGGACAAATTGCAACCTGTACGAAAGAAACAGGAGCTTCAAGGTGCTGATTCTCCAAGTAGGGAGATTGTTAGTAAAGCGGCTGGAATGGCGAACCCGAGCACAAGGAGAGGAGAAATGAGGTGCGTTTTAGAAACCTTTCCCGATCACACGGTGTACCATCTTCTGGGTTTCCCAGGCATGTTTTCGATGTAGGAAGATGCCCTTGAACCTGGAGATTTGGGACCCATGGCGTGGGTACCACGCGGTATTACTTTAAACGGTCTGCGTTTGCTCACCCAACCTCACCAATCCTCTCAGCCCCAAGATTGTCCAGCGTTTTGTCTCATCCAGCTGTGGGTCTAGATATGGTCAATCCAGGTTGCATCAGAGCCTCCGAACGGATTTTGTAAGAATTTCTCTCTCTTTCACTGTCTTTGTTTTATGGCGTTCATTTTAAGTAATTTATTTTGATAATGGGGTTGAGCTGCTTTTCCCTGCTGTGTTTATGCCGCTTTACACCCTCTTGATTCAACTCCAGAGAGATATCAATACATAGGTTTTAAGATTCTTGCTAGTCAGATATATTCTTGTGCGGTGAATAGGGGGTGTTGAGTCCAGTTCACTGAACAGGGAGGAGGTCTTGTCTGTTACATATTTGGCTTATGGAACGGTATGTGAGCTAATTTCAAACCCTTGTTTTATGCATCAGCCCACCTCATCTTTCCCGTTAAGCAGCCATAGTGTGTCTTCTAAATGTGTGACTCTGTTCTGTTTTGTAATTCAGTTCAAGTGTAGCGATTTCGACATGCCCTCTATAAGTGATATCTTAGGATAAGAGTCTTTTTCTGTGTGACTTATTTCACTTAGAATCCTCGTCCCTAAATCCACTCATCATGCTGCTACTAGCCTTATGACATTGATTTCATGGCTGAGTGATATTCCATTGTGCCTAAGTACCACAACTTCTTTATCCATTTTTCTCTTTCCTGGGATACTTAAGGTGTAGCTAAGTGGAGGTTCTTGTACACAGAGCAGCCCTAAACTTTGGGGTGCCTGTGTCTTGTTGATTTTTAGTTTTCCCAATTTATACGCCCATGAGTGGAAGTGCCCTATGCTCTGTAAGCTGTGTTTATTACATGTTTCAGGACACACCGTACACTTCTCCAGAGTGGCTGTTGGCAATTGACATCCCACCCCTCAGCCTAGCAAGGCTCCCATGTCTCCATGGCCTGTCCTGCATTTCTGGTGTTTACTCTTTTCGCAGCGTGGCCCTTTTGACCGATGGCAAGCGAGACTTCTTTGTAGTGCTGATTTGCACTTCCGGCTTGCTTGGTTGGCCAAAAAGGGCGTATGCGTTTTTTCCTGAATATATTCAGCAAAAAACGCATACGCCCTTTTTGGCCAAGGGCATCATTGTCAACGTTTTGCCGCTTTTCATGTGCTTTAAAGGCGAGTCGAATCTACCTCCTGAAATCTGTTTCCGGCAATTCTGCCTTGCTTTCAAATCCTCTTCGTTGCCTTCCCTCAATATATTTGTGGACAAGAGTTATCATTTATAACTCTGCAGGTTTGTGAATTGCAGTGGCCCTGAGCTCCATTTGTCCACTCGCTTTTTTGGGAGCTGGCCGCAAAAGCGCAGGATTGCTTCAGGCCCTATTCTGGTTCCGGGGGGCAGGCTGAGCCTGTGCTTCATTTTTCTTCCTGATGGGGAAATAGAGTGACCTGTGCCTGTCCCAACACCTAGAGCTAGTCTCTCGTTGGTTCCCCCTCTTCCCGTTCATCCTCAGGACAAATTGCAACCTGTACGAAAGAAACAGGAGCTTCAAGGTGCTGATTCTCCAAGCAGGGAGATTGTTAGTAAAGCGGCTGGAATGGCGAACCCGAGCACAAGGAGAGGAGAAATGAGGTGCGTTTTAGAAACCTTTCCCGATCACACGCTGTACCATCTTCTGGGTTTCCCAGGCATGTTTTCGATGTAGGAAGATGCCCTTGAACCTGGAGATTTGGGACCCATGGGGTGGGTACCGCGCGGTATTACTTTAAAGCGTCTGCGTTTGCTCACCCAACCTCACCAATCCTCTCAGCCCCAAGAGTGTCCAGCCTTATGTCTCATCCAGCTGTGGGTCTAGATATGGTCAATCCAGGTTGCATCAGAGCCCCCGAACGGATTTTGTAAGATTTTCCCTCTCTTTCACTCTCTATGTTTTATGGGGTTCATTTTAAGTAATTTATTTTGATAATGGGGTTGAGCTGCTTTTCCCTGCTGTGTTTAGGCCGCTTTACACCCTCTTGATTCAACTCCAGAGAGATATCAATACATAGGTTTCAAGATTCTTGCTAGTCAGATATATTCTTGTGCGGTGAATAGGTGGTGTTGAGTCCAGTTCACTGAGCAGGGAGGAGGTCTTGTCTGTTACATATTTGGCTTATGGAACGGTATCTGAGCTAATTACAAACCATTGTTTTATGCATCACCCCACCTCACCTTTCCCGTTAAGCAGCCATAGTGTGTCTTCTAAATGTGTGACTCTGTTCTGTTTTGTAATTCAGTTCAAGTGTAGCGATTTCGACATGCCCTCTATAAGTGATATCTTAGGATAAGAGTCTTTTTCTGTGTGACTTATTTCACTTAGAATCCTCGTCCCTAAATCCACTCATCATGCTGCTACTAGCCTTATGACATTGATTTCATGGCTGAGTGATATTCCATTGTGCCTAAGTACCACAACTTCTTTATCCATTTTTCTCTTTCCTGGGATGTTTAAGGTGTACTGAAGTGGAGGTTCTTGTACACAGAGTAGCCCTAAACTTTGGGGCGCCTGTGTCTTGTTGATTTTTAGTTTTCCCAATTTATATGCCCATGAGTGGAAGTGCCCTATGCTCTGTAAGCTGTGTTTATTACATGTTTCAGGACACACCGTACACATCTCCAGAGTGGCTGTTGGCAATTGACATCCCGCCCATCAGCCTAGCAAGGCTCCCATGTCTCCACGGCCTGTCCTGCATTTCTGGTTTTTACATATTTTGCAGCATGGCCCTTATGACCGATCGCAAGCGAGACGTCTTTGTAGTGCTGATTTGCACTTCCGGCTTGCTTGGTTGGCCAAAAAGGGCGTATGCGTTTTTTCCTGAATATATTCAGGAAAAAACGCATACGCCCTTTTTGGCCAAGGGCATCATTGTCAACGTTTTGCCGCTTTTCATGTGCTTTAAAGGCGAGTCGAATCTACCTCCTGAAATCTGTTTCCTGCAATTCTGCCTTGCTTTCAAATCCTCTTCGTTGCCTTCCCTCAATATATTTGTGGACGAGAGTTATCATTTATAACTCTGCAGGTTTGTGAATTGCAGTGGCCCTGAGCTCCATTTGTCAACTCGCTTTTTTGGGAGCTGGCCGCAAAAGCGCAGGATTGCTTCAGGCCCTATTCTGGTTCCGGGGGGCAGGCTGAGCCTGTGCTTCATTCTTCTTCCTGATGGGGAAATAGAGTGACCGCTGCCTGTCCCAACACCTAGAGCTAGTCTCTCATTGGTTCCCCGTCTTCCCGTTCATCCTCAGGACAAATTGCAACCTGTACGAAACAAACAGGAGGTTCAAGGTGCTGATTCTCCAAGTAGGGATATTGTTAGTAATGCGGCTGGAATGGCGAACCCGAGCACAAGGAGAGGAGAAATGAGGTGCGTTTTAGAAACCTTTCCCGATCACACGGTGTACCATCTTCTGGGTTTCCCAGGCATGTTTTCGATGTAGGAAGATGCCCTTGAACCTGGAGATTTGGGACCCATGGGGTGGGTACCGCGCGGTATTACTTTAAAGCGTCTGCGTTTGCTCACCCAACCTCACCAATCCTCTCAGCCCCAAGAGTGTCCAGCCTTATGTCTCATCCAGCTGTGGGTCTAGATATGGTCAATCCAGGTTGCATCAGAGCCCCCGAACGGATTTTGTAAGAATTTCTCTCTCTTTCACTGTCTTTGTTTTATGGGGTTCATTTTAAGTAATTTATTTTGATAATGGGGTTGAGCTGCTTTTCCCTCCTGTGTTTATGCCGCTTTACACCCTCTTGATTCAACTCCAGAGAGATATCAATACATAGGTTTCAAGATTCTTGCTAGTCAGATATATTCTTGTGCGGTGAATAGGGGGTGTTGAGTCCAGTTCACTGAGCAGGGAGGAGGTCTTGTCTTTTACATATTTGGGTTATGGAACAGTATCTGAGCTAATTTCAAACCATTGTTTTATGCATCACCCCACCTCACCTTTCCCGTTAAGCAGCCATAGTGTGTCTTCTAAATGTGTGACTCTGTTCTGTTTTGTAATTCAGTTCAAGTGTAGCGATTTCGACATGCCCTCTATAAGTGATATCTTAGGATAATTGTCTTTTTCTGTGTGACTTATTTCACTTAGAATCCTCGTCCCTAAATCCACTCATCATGCTGCTACTAGCCTTATGACATTGATTTCATGGCTGAGTGATATTCCATTGTGCCTAAGTACCACAAATTCTTTATCCATTTTTCTCTTTCCTGGCATGTTTAAGGTGTACCTAAGTGGAGGTTCTTGTACACAGAGCAGCCGGAAACTTTGGGGTGCCTGTGTCTTGTTGCTTTTTAGTTTTCCCAATTTATACGCCCATGAGTGGAAGTGCCCTATGCTCTGTAAGCTGTGTTTATTACATGTTTCAGGACACACCGTACACTTCTCCAGAGTGGCTGTTGACAATTGGCATGCTGCCCATCAGCGTAGCAAGGCTCCCATGTCTCCATGGCCTGTCCTGAATTTCTGGTTTTTACACTTTTGGCAGCATGGCCATTTTGACCGATGGCAAGCGAGACTTCTTTGTAGTGCTGATTTGCACTTCCGGCTTGCTTGGTTGGCCAAAAAGGGCGTATGCGTTTTTTCCTGAATATATTCAGCAAAAAACGCATACGCCCTTTTTGGCCAAAGGCATCATTGTCAACGTTTTGCTGCTTTTCATGTGCTTTAAAGGCGAGTCGAATCTACCTCCTGAAATCTGTTTCCTGCAATTCTGCCTTGCTTTCAAATCTTCTTCATTGCCTTCCCTCAATATATTTGTGGACGAGAGTTATCATTTATAACTCTGCAGGTTTGTGAATTGCAGTGGCCCTGAGCTCCATTTGTCAACTCGCTTTTTTGGGAGCTGGCCGCAAAAGCGCAGGATTGCTTCAGGCCCTATTCTGGTTCCGGGGGGCAGGCTGAGCCTGTGCTTCATTCTTCTTCCTGATGGGGAAATAGAGTGACCTGTGCCTGTCCCAACACCTAGAGCTTGTCTCTCGTTGGTTCCCCGTCTTCCCGTTCATCCTCAGGACAAATTGCAACCTGTACGAAACAAACAGGAGGTTCCAGGTGCTGATTCTCCAAGTAGGGAGATTGTTAGTAAAGCGGCTGGAATGGCGAACCCGAGCACAAGGAGAGGAGAAATGAGGTGCGTTTTAGAAACCTTTCCCGATCACACGGTGTACCATCTTCTGGGTTTCCCAGGCATGTTTTCGATGTAGGAAGATGCCCTTGAACCTGGAGATTTGGGACCCATGGCGTGGGTACCACGCGGTATTACTTTAAACGGTCTGCGTTTGCTCACCCAACCTCACCAATCCTCTCAGCCCCAAGATTGTCCAGCCTTTTGTCTCATCCAGCTGTGGGTCTAGATATGGTCAATCCAGGTTGCATCAGAGCCTCCGAACGGATTTTGTAAGAATTTCTCTCTCTTTCACTGTCTTTGTTTTATGGCGTTCATTTTAAGTAATTTATTTTGATAATGGGGTTGAGCTGCTTTTCCCTGCTGTGTTTATGCCGCTTTACACCCTCTTGATTCAACTCCAGAGAGATATCAATACATAGGTTTTAAGATTCTTGCTAGTCAGATATATTCTTGTGCGGTGAATAGGGGGTGTTGAGTCCAGTTCACTGAGCAGGGAGGAGGTCTTGTCTGTTACATATTTGGCTTATGGAACGGTATGTGAGCTAATTTCAAACCCTTGTTTTATGCATCAGCCCACCTCACCTTTCCCGTTAAGCAGCCATAGTGTGTCTTCTAAATGTGTGACTCTGTTCTGTTTTGTAATTCAGTTCAAGTGTAGCGATTTCGACATGCCCTCTATAAGTGATATCTTAGGATAAGAGTCTTTTTCTGTGTGACTTATTTCACTTAGAATCCTCGTCCCTAAATCCACTCATCATGCTGCTACTAGCCTTATGACATTGATTTCATGGCTGAGTGATATTCCATTGTGCCTAAGTACCACAACTTCTTTATCCATTTTTCTCTTTCCTGGGATACTTAAGGTGTAGCTAAGTGGAGGTTCTTGTACACAGAGCAGCCCTAAACTTTGGGGTGCCTGTGTCATGTTGATTTTTAGTTTTCCCAATTTATACGCCCATGAGTGGAAGTGCCCTATGCTCTGTAAGCTGTGTTTATTACATGTTTCAGGACACACCGTACACTTCTCCAGAGTGGCTGTTGACAATTGGCATGCTGCCCATCAGCGTAGCAAGGCTCCCATGTCTCCATGGCCTGTCCTGAATTTCTGGTTTTTACATTTTTGGCAGCATGGCCTTTTTGACCGATGGCAAGCGAGACTTCTTGTAGTGCTGATTTGCACTTCCGGCTTGCTTGGTTGGCCAAAAAGGGCGTATGCGTTTTTTCCTGAATATATTCAGGAAAAAACGCATACGCCCTTTTTGGCCAAGGGCATCATTGTCAACGTTTTGCTGCTTTTCATGTGCTTTAAAGGCGAGTCGAATCTACCTCCTGAAATCTGATTCCGGCAATTCTGCCTTGCTTTCAAATCTTCTTCATTGCCTTCCCTCAATATATTTGTGGACGAGAGTTATCATTTATAACTCTGCAGGTTTGTGAATTGCAGTGGCCCTGAGCTCCATTTGTCAACTCGCTTTTTTGGGAGCTGGCCGCAAAAGCGCAGGATTGCTTCAGGCCCTATTCTGGTTCCGGGGGGCAGGCTGAGCCTGTGCTTCATTCTTCTTCCTGATGGGGAAATAGAGTGACCTGTGCCTGTCCCAACACCTAGAGCTAGTCTCTCATTGGTTCCCCGTCTTCCCGTTCATCCTCAGGACAAATTGCAACCTGTACGAAACAAACAGGAGGTTCCAGGTGCTGATTCTCCAAGTAGGGAGATTGTTAGTAAAGCGGCTGGAATGGCGAACCCGAGCACAAGGAGAGGAGAAATGAGGTGCGTTTTAGAAACCTTTCCCGATCACACGGTGTACCATCTTCTGGGTTTCCCAGGCATGTTTTCGATGTAGGAAGATGCCCTTGAACCTGGAGATTTGGGACCCATGGGGTGGGTACCACGCGGTATTACTTTAAACGGTCTGCGTTTGCTCACCCAACCTCACCAATCCTCTCAGCCCCAAGATTGTCCAGCCTTTTGTCTCATCCAGCTGTGGGTGTAGATATGGTCAATCCAGGTTGCATCAGAGCCTCCGAACGGATTTTGTAAGAATTTCTCTCTCTTTCACTGTCTTTGTTTTATGGCGTTCATTTTAAGTAATTTATTTTGATAATGGGGTTGAGCTGCTTTTCCCTGCTGTGTTTATGCCGCTTTACACCCTCTTGATTCAACTCCAGAGAGATATCAATACATAGGTTTTAAGATTCTTGCTAGTCAGATATATTCTTGTGCGGTGAATAGGGGGTGTTGAGTCCAGTTCACTGAGCAGGGAGGAGGTCTTGTCTGTTACATATTTGGCTTATGGAACGGTATGTGAGCTAATTTCAAACCCTTGTTTTATGCATCAGCCCACCTCACCTTTCCCGTTAAGCAGCCATAGTGTGTCTTCTAAATGTGTGACTCTGTTCTGTTTTGTAATTCAGTTCAAGTGTAGCGATTTCGACATGCCCTCTATAAGTGATATCTTAGGATAAGAGTCTTTTTCTGTGTGACTTATTTCACTTAGAATCCTCGTCCCTAAATCCACTCATCATGCTGCTACTAGCCTTATGACATTGATTTCATGGCTGAGTGATATTCCATTGTGCCTAAGTACCACAACTTCTTTATCCATTTTTCTCTTTCCTGGGATACTTAAGGTGTAGCTAAGTGGAGGTTCTTGTACACAGAGCAGCCCTAAACTTTGGGGTGCCTGTGTCTTGTTGATTTTTAGTTTTCCCAATTTATACGCCCATGAGTGGAAGTGCCCTATGCTCTGTAAGCTGTGTTTATTACATGTTTCAGGACACACCGTACACATCTCCAGAGTGGCTGTTGGCAATTGACATCCCGCCCATCAGCCTAGCAAGGCTCCCATGTCTCCACGGCCTGTCCTGCATTTCTGGTTTTTACATATTTTGCAGCATGGCCCTTATGACCGATCGCAAGCGAGACGTCTTTGTAGTGCTGATTTGCACTTCCGGCTTGCTTGGTTGGCCAAAAAGGGCGTATGCGTTTTTTCCTGAATATATTCAGGAAAAAACGCATACGCCCTTTTTGGCCAAGGGCATCATTGTCAACGTTTTGCCGCTTTTCATGTGCTTTAAAGGCGAGTCGAATCTACCTCCTGAAATCTGTTTCCTGCAATTCTGCCTTGCTTTCAAATCCTCTTCGTTGCCTTCCCTCAATATATTTGTGGACGAGAGTTATCATTTATAACTCTGCAGGTTTGTGAATTGCAGTGGCCCTGAGCTCCATTTGTCAACTCGCTTTTTTGGGAGCTGGCCGCAAAAGCGCAGGATTGCTTCAGGCCCTATTCTGGTTCCGGGGGGCAGGCTGAGCCTGTGCTTCATTCTTCTTCCTGATGGGGAAATAGAGTGACCGCTGCCTGTCCCAACACCTAGAGCTAGTCTCTCATTGGTTCCCCGTCTTCCCGTTCATCCTCAGGACAAATTGCAACCTGTACGAAACAAACAGGAGGTTCAAGGTGCTGATTCTCCAAGTAGGGATATTGTTAGTAATGCGGCTGGAATGGCGAACCCGAGCACAAGGAGAGGAGAAATGAGGTGCGTTTTAGAAACCTTTCCCGATCACACGCTGTACCATCTTCTGGGTTTCCCAGGCATGTTTTCGATGTAGGAAGATGCCCTTGAACCTGGAGATTTGGGACCCATGGGGTGGGTACCGCGCGGTATTACTTTAAAGCGTCTGCGTTTGCTCACCCAACCTCACCAATCCTCTCAGCCCCAAGAGTGTCCAGCCTTATGTCTCATCCAGCTGTGGGTCTAGATATGGTCAATCCAGGTTGCATCAGAGCCCCCGAACGGATTTTGTAAGAATTTCTCTCTCTTTCACTGTCTTTGTTTTATGGGGTTCATTTTAAGTAATTTATTTTGATAATGGGGTTGAGCTGCTTTTCCCTCCTGTGTTTATGCCGCTTTACACCCTCTTGATTCAACTCCAGAGAGATATCAATACATAGGTTTCAAGATTCTTGCTAGTCAGATATATTCTTGTGCGGTGAATAGGGGGTGTTGAGTCCAGTTCACTGAGCAGGGAGGAGGTCTTGTCTTTTACATATTTGGGTTATGGAACAGTATCTGAGCTAATTTCAAACCATTGTTTTATGCATCACCCCACCTCACCTTTCCCGTTAAGCAGCCATAGTGTGTCTTCTAAATGTGTGACTCTGTTCTGTTTTGTAATTCAGTTCAAGTGTAGCGATTTCGACATGCCCTCTATAAGTGATATCTTAGGATAATTGTCTTTTTCTGTGTGACTTATTTCACTTAGAATCCTCGTCCCTAAATCCACTCATCATGCTGCTACTAGCCTTATGACATTGATTTCATGGCTGAGTGATATTCCATTGTGCCTAAGTACCACAACTTCTTTATCCATTTTTCTCTTTCCTGGGATGTTTAAGGTGTACCTAAGTGGAGGTTCTTGTACACAGAGCAGCCGGAAACTTTGGGGTGCCTGTGTCTTGTTGCTTTTTAGTTTTCCCAATTTATACGCCCATGAGTGGAAGTGCCCTATGCTCTGTAAGCTGTGTTTATTACATGTTTCAGGACACACCGTACACTTCTCCAGAGTGGCTGTTGACAATTGGCATGCTGCCCATCAGCGTAGCAAGGCTCCCATGTCTCCATGGCCTGTCCTGAATTTCTGGTTTTTACACTTTTGGCAGCATGGCCATTTTGACCGATGGCAAGCGAGACTTCTTTGTAGTGCTGATTTGCACTTCCGGCTTGCTTGGTTGGCCAAAAAGGGCGTATGCGTTTTTTCTTGAATATATTCAGCAAAAAACGCATACGCCCTTTTTGGCCAAGGGCATCATTGTCAACGTTTTGCTGCTTTTCATGTGCTTTAAAGGCGAGTCGAATCTACCTCCTGAAATCTGTTTCCTGCAATTCTGCCTTGCTTTCAAATCTTCTTCATTGCCTTCCCTCAATATATTTGTGGACGAGAGTTATCATTTATAACTCTGCAGGTTTGTGAATTGCAGTGGCCCTGAGCTCCATTTGTCAACTCGCTTTTTTGGGAGCTGGCCGCAAAAGCGCAGGATTGCTTCAGGCCCTATTCTGGTTCCGGGGGGCAGGCTGAGCCTGTGCTTCATTCTTCTTCCTGATGGGGAAATAGAGTGACCTGTGCCTGTCCCAACACCTAGAGCTTGTCTCTCGTTGGTTCCCCGTCTTCCCGTTCATCCTCAGGACAAATTGCAACCTGTACGAAACAAACAGGAGGTTCCAGGTGCTGATTCTCCAAGTAGGGAGATTGTTAGTAAAGCGGCTGGAATGGCGAACCCGAGCACAAGGAGAGGAGAAATGAGGTGCGTTTTAGAAACCTTTCCCGATCACACGGTGTACCATCTTCTGGGTTTCCCAGGCATGTTTTCGATGTAGGAAGATGCCCTTGAACCTGGAGATTTGGGACCCATGGCGTGGGTACCACGCGGTATTACTTTAAACGGTCTGCGTTTGCTCACCCAACCTCACCAATCCTCTCAGCCCCAAGATTGTCCAGCCTTTTGTCTCATCCAGCTGTGGGTCTAGATATGGTCAATCCAGGTTGCATCAGAGCCTCCGAACGGATTTTGTAAGAATTTCTCTCTCTTTCACTGTCTTTGTTTTATGGCGTTCATTTTAAGTAATTTATTTTGATAATGGGGTTGAGCTGCTTTTCCCTGCTGTGTTTATGCCGCTTTACACCCTCTTGATTCAACTCCAGAGAGATATCAATACATAGGTTTTAAGATTCTTGCTAGTCAGATATATTCTTGTGCGGTGAATAGGGGGTGTTGAGTCCAGTTCACTGAGCAGGGAGGAGGTCTTGTCTGTTACATATTTGGCTTATGGAACGGTATGTGAGCTAATTTCAAACCCTTGTTTTATGCATCAGCCCACCTCACCTTTCCCGTTAAGCAGCCATAGTGTGTCTTCTAAATGTGTGACTCTGTTCTGTTTTGTAATTCAGTTCAAGTGTAGCGATTTCGACATGCCCTCTATAAGTGATATCTTAGGATAAGAGTCTTTTTCTGTGTGACTTATTTCACTTAGAATCCTCGTCCCTAAATCCACTCATCATGCTGCTACTAGCCTTATGACATTGATTTCATGGCTGAGTGATATTCCATTGTGCCTAAGTACCACAACTTCTTTATCCATTTTTCTCTTTCCTGGGATACTTAAGGTGTAGCTAAGTGGAGGTTCTTGTACACAGAGCAGCCCTAAACTTTGGGGTGCCTGTGTCTTGTTGATTTTTAGTTTTCCCAATTTATACGCCCATGAGTGGAAGTGCCCTATGCTCTGTAAGCTGTGTTTATTACATGTTTCAGGACACACCGTACACTTCTCCAGAGTGGCTGTTGACAATTGGCATGCTGCCCATCAGCGTAGCAAGGCTCCCATGTCTCCATGGCCTGTCCTGAATTTCTGGTTTTTACATTTTTGGCAGCATGGCCTTTTTGACCGATGGCAAGCGAGACTTCTTGTAGTGCTGATTTGCACTTCCGGCTTGCTTGGTTGGCCAAAAAGGGCGTATGCGTTTTTTCCTGAATATATTCACGAAAAAACGCATACGCCCTTTTTGGCCAAGGGCATCATTGTCAACGTTTTGCTGCTTTTCATGTGCTTTAAAGGCGAGTCGAATCTACCTCCTGAAATCTGTTTCCGGCAATTCTGCCTTGCTTTCAAATCTTCTTCATTGCCTTCCCTCAATATATTTGTGGACGAGAGTTATCATTTATAACTCTGCAGGTTTGTGAATTGCAGTGGCCCTGAGCTCCATTTGTCAACTCGCTTTTTTGGGAGCTGGCCGCAAAAGCGCAGGATTGCTTCAGGCCCTATTCTGGTTCCGGGGGGCAGGCTGAGCCTGTGCTTCATTCTTCTTCCTGATGGGGAAATAGAGTGACCTGTGCCTGTCCCAACACCTAGAGCTAGTCTCTCATTGGTTCCCCGTCTTCCCGTTCATCCTCAGGACAAATTGCAACCTGTACGAAACAAACAGGAGGTTCCAGGTGCTGATTCTCCAAGTAGGGAGATTGTTAGTAAAGCGGCTGGAATGGCGAACCCGAGCACAAGGAGAGGAGAAATGAGGTGCGTTTTAGAAACCTTTCCCGATCACACGGTGTACCATCTTCTGGGTTTCCCAGGCATGTTTTCGATGTAGGAAGATGCCCTTGAACCTGGAGATTTGGGACCCATGGGGTGGGTACCACGCGGTATTACTTTAAACGGTCTGCGTTTGCTCACCCAACCTCACCAATCCTCTCAGCCCCAAGATTGTCCAGCCTTTTGTCTCATCCAGCTGTGGGTGTAGATATGGTCAATCCAGGTTGCATCAGAGCCTCCGAACGGATTTTGTAAGAATTTCTCTCTCTTTCACTGTCTTTGTTTTATGGCGTTCATTTTAAGTAATTTATTTTGATAATGGGGTTGAGCTGCTTTTCCCTGCTGTGTTTATGCCGCTTTACACCCTCTTGATTCAACTCCAGAGAGATATCAATACATAGGTTTTAAGATTCTTGCTAGTCAGATATATTCTTGTGCGGTGAATAGGGGGTGTTGAGTCCAGTTCACTGAGCAGGGAGGAGGTCTTGTCTGTTACATATTTGGCTTATGGAACGGTATGTGAGCTAATTTCAAACCCTTGTTTTATGCATCAGCCCACCTCACCTTTCCCGTTAAGCAGCCATAGTGTGTCTTCTAAATGTGTGACTCTGTTCTGTTTTGTAATTCAGTTCAAGTGTAGCGATTTCGACATGCCCTCTATAAGTGATATCTTAGGATAAGAGTCTTTTTCTGTGTGACTTATTTCACTTAGAATCCTCGTCCCTAAATCCACTCATCATGCTGCTACTAGCCTTATGACATTGATTTCATGGCTGAGTGATATTCCATTGTGCCTAAGTACCACAACTTCTTTATCCATTTTTCTCTTTCCTGGGATACTTAAGGTGTAGCTAAGTGGAGGTTCTTGTACACAGAGCAGCCCTAAACTTTGGGGTGCCTGTGTCTTGTTGATTTTTAGTTTTCCCAATTTATACGCCCATGAGTGGAAGTGCCCTATGCTCTGTAAGCTGTGTTTATTACATGTTTCAGGACACACCGTACACTTCTCCAGAGTGGCTGTTGGCAATTGACATCCCACCCCTCAGCCTAGCAAGGCTCCCATGTCTCCATGGCCTGTCCTGCATTTCTGGTGTTTACTCTTTTCGCAGCGTGGCCCTTTTGACCGATGGCAAGCGAGACTTCTTTGTAGTGCTGATTTGCACTTCCGGCTTGCTTGGTTGGCCAAAAAGGGCGTATGCGTTTTTTCCTGAATATATTAAGGAAAAAACGCATACGCCCTTTTTGGCCAAGGGCATCATTGTCAACGTTTTGCCGCTTTTCATGTGCTTTAAAGGCGAGTCGAATCTACCTCCTGAAATCTGTTTCCTGCAATTCTGCCTTGCTTTCAAATCCTCTTCGTTGCCTTCCCTCAATATATTTGTGGACGAGAGTTATCATTTATAACTCTGCAGGTTTGTGAATTGCAGTGGCCCTGAGCTCCATTTGTCAACTCGCTTTTTTGGGAGCTGGCCGCAAAAGCGCAGGATTGCTTCAGGCCCTATTCTGGTTCCGGGGGGCAGGCTGAGCCTGTGCTTCATTCTTCTTCCTGATGGGGAAATAGAGTGACCTGTGCCTGTCCCAACACCTAGAGCTAGTCTCTCGTTGGTTCCCCCTCTTCCCGTTCATCCTCAGGACAAATTGCAACCTGTACGAAAGAAACAGGAGCTTCAAGGTGCTGATTCTCCAAGTAGGGAGATTGTTAGTAAAGCGGCTGGAATGGCGAACCCGAGCACAAGGAGAGGAGAAATGAGGTGCGTTTTAGAAACCTTTCCCGATCACACGGTGTACCATCTTCTGGGTTTCCCAGGTATGTTTTCGATGTAGGAAGATGCCCTTGAACCTGGAGATTTGGGACCCATGGCGTGGGTACCACGCGGTATTACTTTAAACGGTCTGCGTTTGCTCACCCAACCTCACCAATCCTCTCAGCCCCAAGATTGTCCAGCCTTTTGTCTCATCCAGCTGTGGGTCTAGATATGGTCAATCCAGGTTGCATCAGAGCCTCCGAACGGATTTTGTAAGAATTTCTCTCTCTTTCACTGTCTTTGTTTTATGGCGTTCATTTTAAGTAATTTATTTTGATAATGGGGTTGAGCTGCTTTTCCCTGCTGTGTTTATGCCGCTTTACACCCTCTTGATTCAACTCCAGAGAGATATCAATACATAGGTTTTAAGATTCTTGCTAGTCAGATATATTCTTGTGCGGTGAATAGGGGGTGTTGAGTCCAGTTCACTGAGCAGGGAGGAGGTCTTGTCTGTTACATATTTGGCTTATGGAACGGTATGTGAGCTAATTTCAAACCCTTGTTTTATGCATCAGCCCACCTCACCTTTCTCGTTAAGCAGCCATAGTGTGTCTTCTAAATGTGTGACTCTGTTCTGTTTTGTAATTCAGTTCAAGTGTAGCGATTTTGACATGCCCTCTATAAGTGATATCTTAGGATAAGAGTCTTTTTCTGTGTGACTTATTTCACTTAGAATCCTCGTCCCTAAATCCACTCATCATGCTGCTACTAGCCTTATGACATTGATTTCATGGCTGAGTGATATTCCATTGTGCCTAAGTACCACAACTTCTTTATCCATTTTTCTCTTTCCTGGGATACTTAAGGTGTAGCTAAGTGGAGGTTCTTGTACACAGAGCAGCCCTAAACTTTGGGGTGCCTGTGTCTTGTTGATTTTTAGTTTTCCCAATTTATACGCCCATGAGTGGAAGTGCCCTATGCTCTGTAAGCTGTGTTTATTACATGTTTCAGGACACACCGTACACTTCTCCAGAGTGGCTGTTGGCAATTGACATCCCACCCCTCAGCCTAGCAAGGCTCCCATGTCTCCATGGCCTGTCCTGCATTTCTGGTGTTTACTCTTTTCGCAGCGTGGCCCTTTTGACCGATGGCAAGCGAGACTTCTTTGTAGTGCTGATTTGCACTTCCGGCTTGCTTGGTTGGCCAAAAAGGGCGTATGCGTTTTTTCCTGAATATATTCAGCAAAAAACGCATACGCCCTTTTTGGCCAAGGGCATCATTGTCAACGTTTTGCCGCTTTTCATGTGCTTTAAAGGCGAGTCGAATCTACCTCCTGAAATCTGTTTCCTGCAATTCTGCCTTGCTTTCAAATCCTCTTCGTTGCCTTCCCTCAATATATTTGTGGACGAGAGTTATCATTTATAACTCTGCAGGTTTGTGAATTGCAGTGGCCCTGAGCTCCATTTGTCAACTCGCTTTTTTGGGAGCTGGCCGCAAAAGCGCAGGATTGCTTCAGGCCCTATTCTGGTTCCGGGGGGCAGGCTGAGCCTGTGCTTCATTCTTCTTCCTGATGGGGAAATAGAGTGACCTGTGCCTGTCCCAACACCTAGAGCTAGTCTCTCGTTGGTTCCCCCTCTTCCCGTTCATCCTCAGGACAAATTGCAACCTGTACGAAAGAAACAGGAGCTTCAAGGTGCTGATTCTCCAAGTAGGGAGATTGTTAGTAAAGCGGCTGGAATGGCGAACCCGAGCACAAGGAGAGGAGAAATGAGGTGCGTTTTAGAAACCTTTCCCGATCACACGGTGTACCATCTTCTGGGTTTCCCAGGCATGTTTTCGATGTAGGAAGATGCCCTTGAACCTGGAGATTTGGGACCCATGGGGTGGGTACCACGCGGTATTACTTTAAACGGTCTGCGTTTGCTCACCCAACCTCACCAATCCTCTCAGCCCCAAGATTGTCCAGCCTTTTGTCTCATCCAGCTGTGGGTGTAGATATGGTCAATCCAAGTTGCATCAGAGCCTCCGAACGGATTTTGTAAGAATTTCTCTCTCTTTCACTGTCTTTGTTTTATGGCGTTCATTTTAAGTAATTTATTTTGATAATGGGGTTGAGCTGCTTTTCCCTGCTGTGTTTATGCCGCTTTACACCCTCTTGATTCAACTCCAGAGAGATATCAATACATAGGTTTTAAGATTCTTGCTAGTCAGATATATTCTTGTGCGGTGAATAGGGGGTGTTGAGTCCAGTTCACTGAGCAGGGAGGAGGTCTTGTCTGTTACATATTTGGCTTATGGAACGGTATGTGAGCTAATTTCAAACCCTTGTTTTATGCATCAGCCCACCTCACCTTTCCCGTTAAGCAGCCATAGTGTGTCTTCTAAATGTGTGACTCTGTTCTGTTTTGTAATTCAGTTCAAGTGTAGCGATTTCGACATGCCCTCTATAAGTGATATCTTAGGATAAGAGTCTTTTTCTGTGTGACTTATTTCACTTAGAATCCTCGTCCCTAAATCCACTCATCATGCTGCTACTAGCCTTATGACATTGATTTCATGGCTGAGTGATATTCCATTGTGCCTAAGTACCACAACTTCTTTATCCATTTTTCTCTTTCCTGGGATACTTAAGGTGTAGCTAAGTGGAGGTTCTTGTACACAGAGCAGCCCTAAACTTTGGGGTGCCTGTGTCTTGTTGATTTTTAGTTTTCCCAATTTATACGCCCATGAGTGGAAGTGCCCTATGCTCTGTAAGCTGTGTTTATTACATGTTTCAGGACACACCGTACACTTCTCCAGAGTGGCTGTTGGCAATTGACATCCCACCCCTCAGCCTAGCAAGGCTCCCATGTCTCCATGGCCTGTCCTGCATTTCTGGTGTTTACTCTTTTCGCAGCGTGGCCCTTTTGACCGATGGCAAGCGAGACTTCTTTGTAGTGCTGATTTGCACTTCCGGCTTGCTTGGTTGGCCAAAAAGGGCGTATGCGTTTTTTCCTGAATATATTCAGGAAAAAACGCATACGCCCTTTTTGGCCAAGGGCATCATTGTCAACGTTTTGCTGCTTTTCATGTGCTTTAAAGGCTAGTCGAATCTACCTCCTGAAATCTGTTTCCTGCAATTCTGACTTGCTTTCAAATCCTCTTCATTGCCTTCCCTCAATATATTTGTGGACGAGAGTTATCATTTATAACTCTGCAGGTTTGTGAATTGCAGTGGCCCTGAGCTCCATTTGTCAACTCGCATTTTTGGGAGCTGGCCGCAAAAGCGCAGGATTGCTTCAGGCCCTATTCTGGTTCCGGGAGGCAGGCTGAGCCTGTGCTTCATTCTTCTTCCTGATGGGGAAATAGAGTGACCTGTGCCTGTCCCAACACCTAGAGCTAGTCTCTCGTTGGTTCCCCGTCTTCCCGTTCATCCTCAGGACAAATTGCAACCTGTACGAAACAAACAGGAGTTTCCAGGTGCTGATTCTCCAAGTAGGGTGATTGTTAGTAAAGCGGCTGGAATGGCGAACCCGAGCACAAGGAGAGGAGAAATGAGGTGCGTTTTAGAAACCTTTCCCGATCACACGGTGTACCATCTTCTGGGTTTCCCAGGCATGTTTTCGATGTAGGAAGATGCCTCGAACCTGGAGATTTGGGACCCATGGGGTGGGTACCACGCGGTATTACTTTAAACAGTCTGCGTTTGCTCACCCAACCTCACCAATCCTCTCAGCCCCAAGATTGTCCAGCCTTTTGTCTCATCCAGCTGTGGGTCTAGATATGGTCAATCCAGGTTGCATCAGAGCCTCCGAACGGATTTTGTAAGAATTTCTCTCTCTTTCACTGTCTTTGTTTTATGGCGTTCATTTTAAGTAATTTATTTTGATAATGGGGTTGAGCTGCTTTTCCCTGCTGTGTTTATGCCGCTTTACACCCTCTTGATTCAACTCCAGAGAGATATCAATACATAGGTTTTAAGATTCTTGCTAGTCAGATATATTCTTGTGCGGTGAATAGGGGGTGTTGAGTCCAGTTCACTGAGCAGGGAGGAGGTCTTGTCTGTTACATATTTGGCTTATGGAACGGTATGTGAGCTAATTTCAAACCCTTGTTTTATGCATCAGCCCACCTCACCTTTCCCGTTAAGCAGCCATAGTGTGTCTTCTAAATGTGTGACTCTGTTCTGTTTTGTAATTCAGTTCAAGTGTAGCGATTTTGACATGCCCTCTATAAGTGATATCTTAGGATAAGAGTCTTTTTCTGTGTGACTTATTTCACTTAGAATCCTCGTCCCTAAATCCACTCATCATGCTGCTACTAGCCTTATGACATTGATTTCATGGCTGAGTGATATTCCATTGTGCCTAAGTACCACAACTTCTTTATCCATTTTTCTCTTTCCTGGGATACTTAAGGTGTACCTAAGTGGAGGTTCTTGTACACAGAGCAGCCCTAAACTTTGGGGTGCCTGTGTCTTGTTGATTTTTAGTTTTCCCAATTTATACGCCCATGAGTGGAAGTGCCCTATGCTCTGTAAGCTGTGTTTATTACATGTTTCAGGACACACCGTACACTTCTCCAGAGTGGCTGTTGGCAATTGACATCCCACCCCTCAGCCTAGCAAGGCTCCCATGTCTCCATGGCCTGTCCTGCATTTCTGGTGTTTACTCTTTTTGCAGCGTGGCCCTTTTGACTGATGGCAAGCGAGACTTCTTTGTAGTGCTGATTTGCACTTCCGGCTTAATTGGTTGGCCAAAAAGGGCGTATGCGTTTTTTCCTGAATATATTCAGCAAAAAACGCATACGCCCTTTTTGGCCAAGGGCATCATTGTCAACGTTTTGCCGCTTTTCATGTGCTTTAAAGGCGAGTCGAATCTACCTCCTGAAATCTGTTTCCTGCAATTCTGCCTTGCTTTCAAATCCTCTTCGTTGCCTTCCCTCAATATATTTGTGGACAAGAGTTATCATTTATAACTCTGCAGGTTTGTGAATTGCAGTGGCCCTGAGCTCCATTTGTCAACTCGCTTTTTTGGGAGCTGGCCGCAAAAGCGCAGGATTGCTTCAGGCCCTATTCTGGTTCCGGGGGGCAGGCTGAGCCTGTGCTTCATTCTTCTTCCTGATGGGGAAATAGAGTGACCTGTGCCTGTCCCAACACCTAGAGCTAGTCTCTCGTTGGTTCCCCCTCTTCCCGTTCATCCTCAGGACAAATTGCAACCTGTACGAAAGAAACAGGAGCTTCAAGGTGCTGATTCTCCAAGTAGGGAGATTGTTAGTAAAGCGGCTGGAATGGCGAACCCGAGCACAAGGAGAGGAGAAATGAGGTGCGTTTTAGAAACCTTTCCCGATCACACGCTGTACCATCTTCTGGGTTTCCCATGCACGTTTTCAATGTAGGAAGATGCCCTTGAACCTGGAGATTTGGGACCCATGGGGTGGGTACCCCGCGGTATTACTTTAAAGGGTCTGCGTTTCCTCACCCAACCTCACCAAACCTCTCAGCCCCAAGAGTGTCCAGCCTTATGTCTCATCCAGCTGTGGGTCTAGATATGGTCAATCCAGGTTGCATCAGAGCCTCCGAACGGATTTTGTAAGAATTTCTCTCTCTTTCACTGTCTTTGTTTTATGGCGTTCATTTTAAGTAATTTATTTTGATAATGGGGTTGAGCTGCTTTTCCCTGCTGTGTTTATGCCGCTTTACACCCTCTTGATTCAACTCCAGAGAGATATCAATACATAGGTTTTAAGATTCTTGCTAGTCAGATATATTCTTGTGCGGTGAATAGGGGGTGTTGAGTCCAGTTCACTGAGCAGGGAGGAGGTCTTGTCTGTTACATATTTGGCTTATGGAACGGTATGTGAGCTAATTTCAAACCCTTGTTTTATGCATCACCCCACCTCACCTTTCCCGTTAAGCAGCCATAGTGTGTCTTCTAAATATGTGACTCTGTTCTGTTTTGTAATTCACTTCAAGTGTAGCGATTTTCACATGCCCTCTATAAGTGATATCTTAGGATAACTGTCTTTTTCTGTGTGACTTATTTCACTTAGAATCCTCGTCCCTAAATCCACTCATCATGCTGCTACTAGCCTTATGACATTGATTTCATGGCTGAGTGATATTCCATTGTGCCTAAGTACCACAACTTCTTTATCCATTTTTCTCTTTCCTGGCATGTTTAAGGTGTACCTAAGTGGAGGTTCTTGTACACAGAGCAGCCCTAAACTTTGGGGTGCCTGTGTCTTGTTGATTTTTAGTTTTCCCAATTTATACGCCCATGAGTGGAAGTGCCCTATGCTCTGTAAGCTGTGTTTATTACATGATTCAGGACACACCGTACACTTCTCCAGAGTGGCTGTTGACAATTGGCATGCTGCCCATCAGCGTAGCAAGGCTCCCATGTCTCCATGGCCTGTCCTGAATTTCTGGTTTTTACACTTTTGGCAGCATGGCCCTTTTGACCGATGGCAAGCGAGACTTCTTTGTAGTGCTGATTTGCACTTCCGGCTTGCTTGGTTGGCCAAAAAGGGCGTATGCGTTTTTTCCTGAATATATTCAGGAAAAAACGCATACGCCCTTTTTGGCCAAGGGCATCATTGTCAACGTTTTGCTGCTTTTCATGTGCTTTAAAGGCGAGTCGAATCTACCTCCTGAAATCTGTTTCCTGCAATTCTGCCTTGCTTTCAAATCTTCTTCATTGCCTTCCCTCAATATATTTGTGGACGAGAGTTATCATTTATAACTCTGCAGGTTTGTGAATTGCAGTGGCCCTGAGCTCCATTTGTCAACTCGCTTTTTTGGGAGCTGGCCGCAAAAGCGCAGGATTGCTTCAGGCCCTATTCTGGTTCCGGGAGGCAGGCTGAGCCTGTGCTTCATTCTTCTTCCTGATGGGGAAATAGAGTGACCTGTGCCTGTCCCAACACCTAGAGCTAGACTCTCGTTGGTTCCCCGTCTTCCCGTTCATCCTCAGGACAAATTGCAACCTGTACGAAACAAACAGGAGGTTCCAGGTGCTGATTCTCCAAGTAGGGAGATTGTTAGTAAAGCGGCTGGAATGGCGAACCCGAGCACAAGGAGAGGAGAAATGAGGTGCGTTTTAGAAACCTTTCCCGATCACACGGTGTACCATCTTCTGGGTTTCCCAGGCATGTTTTCGATGTAGGAAGATGCCCTTGAACCTGGAGATTTGGGACGCATGGGGTGGGTACCACGCGGTATTACTTTAAACAGTCTGCGTTTGCTCACCCAACCTCACCAATCCTCTCAGCCCCAAGATTGTCCAGCCTTTTGTCTCATCCAGCTGTGGGTCTAGATATGGTCAATCCAGGTTGCATCAGAGCCTCCGAACGGATTTTGTAAGAATTTCTCTCTCTTTCACTGTCTTTGTTTTATGGCGTTCATTTTAAGTAATTTATTTTGATAATGGGGTTGAGCTGCTTTTCCCTGCTGTGTTTATGCCGCTTTACACCCTCTTGATTCAACTCCAGAGAGATATCAATACATAGGTTTTAAGATTCTTGCTAGTCAGATATATTCTTGTGCGGTGAATAGGGGGTGTTGAGTCCAGTTCACTGAGCAGGGAGGAGGTCTTGTCTGTTACATATTTGGCTTATGGAACGGTATGTGAGCTAATTTCAAACCCTTGTTTTATGCATCAGCCCACCTCACCTTTCCCGTTAAGCAGCCATAGTGTGTCTTCTAAATGTGTGACTCTGTTCTGTTTTGTAATTCAGTTCAAGTGTAGCGATTTCGACATGCCCTCTATAAGTGATATCTTAGGATAAGAGTCTTTTTCTGTGTGACTTATTTCACTTAGAATCCTCGTCCCTAAATCCACTCATCATGCTGCTACTAGCCTTATGACATTGATTTCATGGCTGAGTGATATTCCATTGTGCCTAAGTACCACAACTTCTTTATCCATTTTTCTCTTTCCTGGGATACTTAAGGTGTAGCTAAGTGGAGGTTCTTGTACACAGAGCAGCCCTAAACTTTGGGGTGCCTGTGTCTTGTTGATTTTTAGTTTTCCCAATTTATACGCCCATGAGTGGAAGTGCCCTATGCTCTGTAAGCTGTGTTTATTACATGTTTCAGGACACACCGTACACTTCTCCAGAGTGGCTGTTGGCAATTGACATCCCACCCCTCAGCCTAGCAAGGCTCCCATGTCTCCATGGCCTGTCCTGCATTTCTGGTGTTTACTCTTTTTGCAGCGTGGCCCTTTTGACTGATGGCAAGCGAGACTTCTTTGTAGTGCTGATTTGCACTTCCGGCTTAATTGGTTGGCCAAAAAGGGCGTATGCGTTTTTTCCTGAATATATTCAGCAAAAAACGCATACGCCCTTTTTGGCCAAGGGCATCATTGTCAACGTTTTGCCGCTTTTCATGTGCTTTAAAGGCGAGTCGAATCTACCTCCTGAAATCTGTTTCCTGCAATTCTGCCTTGCTTTCAAATCCTCTTCGTTGCCTTCCCTCAATATATTTGTGGACAAGAGTTATCATTTATAACTCTGCAGGTTTGTGAATTGCAGTGGCCCTGAGCTCCATTTGTCAACTCGCTTTTTTGGGAGCTGGCCGCAAAAGCGCAGGATTGCTTCAGGCCCTATTCTGGTTCCGGGGGGCAGGCTGAGCCTGTGCTTCATTCTTCTTCCTGATGGGGAAATAGAGTGACCTGTGCCTGTCCCAACACCTAGAGCTAGTCTCTCGTTGGTTCCCCCTCTTCCCGTTCATCCTCAGGACAAATTGCAACCTGTACGAAAGAAACAGGAGCTTCAAGGTGCTGATTCTCCAAGTAGGGAGATTGTTAGTAAAGCGGCTGGAATGGCGAACCCGAGCACAAGGAGAGGAGAAATGAGGTGCGTTTTAGAAACCTTTCCCGATCACACGCTGTACCATCTTCTGGGTTTCCCATGCACGTTTTCAATGTAGGAAGATGCCCTTGAACCTGGAGATTTGGGACCCATGGGGTGGGTACCCCGCGGTATTACTTTAAAGGGTCTGCGTTTCCTCACCCAACCTCACCAAACCTCTCAGCCCCAAGAGTGTCCAGCCTTATGTCTCATCCAGCTGTGGGTCTAGATATGGTCAATCCAGGTTGCATCAGAGCCTCCGAACGGATTTTGTAAGAATTTCTCTCTCTTTCACTGTCTTTGTTTTATGGCGTTCATTTTAAGTAATTTATTTTGATAATGGGGTTGAGCTGCTTTTCCCTGCTGTGTTTATGCCGCTTTACACCCTCTTGATTCAACTCCAGAGAGATATCAATACATAGGTTTTAAGATTCTTGCTAGTCAGATATATTCTTGTGCGGTGAATAGGGGGTGTTGAGTCCAGTTCACTGAGCAGGGAGGAGGTCTTGTCTGTTACATATTTGGCTTATGGAACGGTATGTGAGCTAATTTCAAACCCTTGTTTTATGCATCAGCCCACCTCACCTTTCCCGTTAAGCAGCCATAGTGTGTCTTCTAAATGTGTGACTCTGTTCTGTTTTGTAATTCACTTCAAGTGTAGCGATTTTCACATGCCCTCTATAAGTGATATGTTAGGATAACTGTCTTTTTCTGTGTGACTTATTTCACTTAGAATGCTCGTCCCTAAATCCACTCATCATGCTGCTACTAGCCTTATGACATTGATTTCATGGCTGAGTGATATTCCATTGTGCCTAAGTACCACAACTTCTTTATCCATTTTTCTCTTTCCTGGCATGTTTAAGGTGTACCTAAGTGGAGGTTCTTGTACACAGAGCAGCCGGAAACTTTGGGGTGCCTGTGTCTTGTTGATTTTTAGTTTTCCCAATTTATACGCCCATGAGTGGAAGTGCCCTATGCTCTGTAAGCTGTGTTTATTACATGATTCAGGACACACCGTACACTTCTCCAGAGTGGCTGTTGACAATTGGCATGCTGCCCATCAGCGTAGCAAGGCTCCCATGTCTCCATGGCCTGTCCTGAATTTCTGGTTTTTACACTTTTGGCAGCATGGCCCTTTTGACCGATGGCAAGCGAGACTTCTTTGTAGTGCTGATTTGCACTTCCGGCTTGCTTGGTTGGCCAAAAAGGGCGTATGCGTTTTTTCCTGAATATATTCAGGAAAAAACGCATACGCCCTTTTTGGCCAAGGGCATCATTGTCAACGTTTTGCTGCTTTTCATGTGCTTTAAAGGCGAGTCGAATCTACCTCCTGAAATCTGTTTCCTGCAATTCTGCCTTGCTTTCAAATCTTCTTCATTGCCTTCCCTCAATATATTTGTGGACGAGAGTTATCATTTATAACTCTGCAGGTTTGTGAATTGCAGTGGCCCTGAGCTCCATTTGTCAACTCGCTTTTTTGGGAGCTGGCCGCAAAAGCGCAGGATTGCTTCAGGCCCTATTCTGGTTCCGGGAGGCAGGCTGAGCCTGTGCTTCATTCTTCTTCCTGATGGGGAAATAGAGTGACCTGTGCCTGTCCCAACACCTAGAGCTAGTCTCTCGTTGGTTCCCCGTCTTCCCGTTCATCCTCAGGACAAATTGCAACCTGTACGAAACAAACAGGAGGTTCCAGGTGCTGATTCTCCAAGTAGGGAGATTGTTAGTAAAGCGGCTGGAATGGCGAACCCGAGCACAAGGAGAGGAGAAATGAGGTGCGTTTTAGAAACCTTTCCCGATCACACGGTGTACCATCTTCTGGGTTTCCCAGGCATGTTTTCGATGTAGGAAGATGCCCTTGAACCTGGAGATTTGGGACCCATGGGGTGGGTACCACGCGGTATTACTTTAAACAGTCTGCGTTTGCTCACCCAACCTCACCAATCCTCTCAGCCCCAAGATTGTCCAGCCTTTTGTCTCATCCAGCTGTGGGTCTAGATATGGTCAATCCAGGTTGCATCAGAGCCTCCGAACGGATTTTGTAAGAATTTCTCTCTCTTTCACTGTCTTTGTTTTATGGCGTTCATTTTAAGTAATTTATTTTGATAATGGGGTTGAGCTGCTTTTCCCTGCTGTGTTTATGCCGCTTTACACCCTCTTGATTCAACTCCAGAGAGATATCAATACATAGGTTTTAAGATTCTTGCTAGTCAGATATATTCTTGTGCGGTGAATAGGGGGTGTTGAGTCCAGTTCACTGAGCAGGGAGGAGGTCTTGTCTGTTACATATTTGGCTTATGGAACGGTATGTGAGCTAATTTCAAACCCTTGTTTTATGCATCAGCCCACCTCACCTTTCCCGTTAAGCAGCCATAGTGTGTCTTCTAAATGTGTGACTCTGTTCTGTTTTGTAATTCAGTTCAAGTGTAGCGATTTCGACATGCCCTCTATAAGTGATATCTTAGGATAAGAGTCTTTTTCTGTGTGACTTATTTCACTTAGAATCCTCGTCCCTAAATCCACTCATCATGCTGCTACTAGCCTTATGACATTGATTTCATGGCTGAGTGATATTCCATTGTGCCTAAGTACCACAACTTCTTTATCCATTTTTCTCTTTCCTGGGATACTTAAGGTGTAGCTAAGTGGAGGTTCTTGTACACAGAGCAGCCCTAAACTTTGGGGTGCCTGTGTCTTGTTGATTTTTAGTTTTCCCAATTTATACGCCCATGAGTGGAAGTGCCCTATGCTCTGTAAGCTGTGTTTATTACATGTTTCAGGACACACCGTACACTTCTCCAGAGTGGCTGTTGGCAATTGACATCCCACCCCTCAGCCTAGCAAGGCTCCCATGTCTCCATGGCCTGTCCTGCATTTCTGGTGTTTACTCTTTTTGCAGCGTGGCCCTTTTGACCGATGGCAAGCGAGACTTCTTTGTAGTGCTGATTTGCACTTCCGGCTTGCTTGGTTGGCCAAAAAGGGCGTATGCGTTTTTTCCTGAATATATTCAGCAAAAAACGCATACGCCCTTTTTGGCCAAGGGCATCATTGTCAACGTTTTGCCGCTTTTCATGTGCTTTAAAGGCGAGTCGAATCTACCTCCTGAAATCTGTTTCCTGCAATTCTGCCTTGCTTTCAAATCCTCTTCGTTGCCTTCCCTCAATATATTTGTGGACGAGAGTTATCATTTATAACTCTGCAGGTTTGTGAATTTCAGTGGCCCTGAGCTCCATTTGTCAACTCGCTTTTTTGGGAGCTGGCCGCAAAAGCGCAGGATTGCTTCAGGCCCTATTCTGGTTCCGGGGGGCAGGCTGAGCCTGTGCTTCATTCTTCTTCCTGATGGGGAAATAGAGTGACCTGTGCCTGTCCCAACACCTAGAGCTAGTCTCTCGTTGGTTCCCCCTCTTCCCGTTCATCCTCAGGACAAATTGCAACCTGTACGAAAGAAACAGGAGCTTCAAGGTGCTGATTCTCCAAGTAGGGAGATTGTTAGTAAAGCGGCTGGAATGGCGAACCCGAGCACAAGGAGAGGAGAAATGAGGTGCGTTTTAGAAACCTTTCCCGATCACACGCTGTACCATCTTCTGGGTTTCCCATGCACGTTTTCAATGTAGGAAGATGCCCTTGAACCTGGAGATTTGGGACCCATGGGGTGGGTACCCCGCGGTATTACTTTAAAGGGTCTGCGTTTCCTCACCCAACCTCACCAAACCTCTCAGCCCCAAGAGTGTCCAGCCTTATGTCTCATCCAGCTGTGGGTCTAGATATGGTCAATCCAGGTTGCATCAGAGCCTCCGAACGGATTTTGTAAGAATTTCTCTCTCTTTCACTGTCTTTGTTTTATGGCGTTCATTTTAAGTAATTTATTTTGATAATGGGGTTGAGCTGCTTTTCCCTGCTGTGTTTATGCCGCTTTACACCCTCTTGATTCAACTCCAGAGAGATATCAATACATAGGTTTTAAGATTCTTGCTAGTCAGATATATTCTTGTGCGGTGAATAGGGGGTGTTGAGTCCAGTTCACTGAGCAGGGAGGAGGTCTTGTCTGTTACATATTTGGCTTATGGAACGGTATGTGAGCTAATTTCAAACCCTTGCTTTATGCATCACCCCACCTTACCTTTCCCGTTAAGCAGCCATAGTGTGTCTTCTAAATATGTGACTCTGTTCTGTTTTGTAATTCACTTCAAGTGTAGCGATTTTCACATGCCCTCTATAAGTGATATGTTAGGATAACTGTCTTTTTCTGTGTGACTTATTTCACTTAGAATCCTCGTCCCTAAATCCACTCATCATGCTGCTACTAGCCTTATGACATTGATTTCATGGCTGAGTGATATTCCATTGTGCCTAAGTACCACAACTTCTTTATCCATTTTTCTCTTTCCTGGGATACTTAAGGTGTAGCTAAGTGGAGGTTCTTGTACACAGAGCAGCCCTAAACTTTGGGGTGCCTGTGTCTTGTTGATTTTTAGTTTTCCCAATTTATACGCCCATGAGTGGAAGTGCCCTATGCTCTGTAAGCTGTGTTTATTACATGTTTCAGGACACACCGTACACTTCTCCAGAGTGGCTGTTGGCAATTGACATCCCACCCCTCAGCCTAGCAAGGCTCCCATGTCTCCATGGCCTGTCCTGCATTTCTGGTGTTTACTCTTTTCGCAGCGTGGCCCTTTTGACCGATGGCAAGCGAGACTTCTTTGTAGTGCTGATTTGCACTTCCGGCTTGCTTGGTTGGCCAAAAAGGGCGTATGCGTTTTTTCCTGAATATATTCAGGAAAAAACGCATACGCCCTTTTTGGCCAAGGGCATCATTGTCAACGTTTTGCTGCTTTTCATGTGCTTTAAAGGCGAGTCGAATCTACCTCCTGAAATCTGTTTCCTGCAATTCTGCCTTGCTTTCAAATCCTCTTCATTGCCTTCCCTCAATATATTTGTGGACGAGAGTTATCATTTATAACTCTGCAGGTTTGTGAATTGCAGTGGCCCTGAGCTCCATTTGTCAACTCGCATTTTTGGGAGCTGGCCGCAAAAGCGCAGGATTGCTTCAGGCCCTATTCTGGTTCCGGGAGGCAGGCTGAGCCTGTGCTTCATTCTTCTTCCTGATGGGGAAATAGAGTGACCTGTGCCTGTCCCAACACCTAGAGCTAGTCTCTCGTTGGTTCCCCGTCTTCCCGTTCATCCTCAGGACAAATTGCAACCTGTACGAAACAAACAGGAGGTTCCAGGTGCTGATTCTCCAAGTAGGGAGATTGTTAGTAAAGCGGCTGGAATGGCGAACCCGAGCACAAGGAGAGGAGAAATGAGGTGCGTTTTAGAAACCTTTCCCGATCACACGGTGTACCATCTTCTGGGTTTCCCAGGCATGTTTTCGATGTAGGAAGATGCCCTTGAACCTGGAGATTTGGGACCCATGGGGTGGGTACCACGCGGTATTACTTTAAACAGTCTGCGTTTGCTCACCCAACCTCACCAATCCTCTCAGCCCCAAGATTGTCCAGCCTTTTGTCTCATCCAGCTGTGGGTCTAGATATGGTCAATCCAGGTTGCATCAGAGCCTCCGAACGGATTTTGTAAGAATTTCTCTCTCTTTCACTGTCTTTGTTTTATGGCGTTCATTTTAAGTAATTTATTTTGATAATGGGGTTGAGCTGCTTTTCCCTGCTGTGTTTATGCCGCTTTACACCCTCTTGATTCAACTCCAGAGAGATATCAATACATAGGTTTTAAGATTCTTGCTAGTCAGATATATTCTTGTGCGGTGAATAGGGGGTGTTGAGTCCAGTTCACTGAGCAGGGAGGAGGTCTTGTCTGTTACATATTTGGCTTATGGAACGGTATGTGAGCTAATTTCAAACCCTTGTTTTATGCATCAGCCCACCTCACCTTTCCCGTTAAGCAGCCATAGTGTGTCTTCTAAATGTGTGACTCTGTTCTGTTTTGTAATTCAGTTCAAGTGTAGCGATTTCGACATGCCCTCTATAAGTGATATCTTAGGATAAGAGTCTTTTTCTGTGTGACTTATTTCACTTAGAATCCTCGTCCCTAAATCCACTCATCATGCTGCTACTAGCCTTATGACATTGATTTCATGGCTGAGTGATATTCCATTGTGCCTAAGTACCACAACTTCTTTATCCATTTTTCTCTTTCCTGGGATACTTAAGGTGTAGCTAAGTGGAGGTTATTGTACACAGAGCAGCCCTAAACTTTGGGGTGCCTGTGTCTTGTTGATTTTTAGTTTTCCCAATTTATACGCCCATGAGTGGAAGTGCCCTATGCTCTGTAAGCTGTGTTTATTACATGTTTCAGGACACACCGTACACTTCTCCAGAGTGGCTGTTGGCAATTGACATCCCACCCCTCAGCCTAGCAAGGCTCCCATGTCTCCATGGCCTGTCCTGCATTTCTGGTGTTTACTCTTTTCGCAGCGTGGCCCTTTTGACCGATGGCAAGCAAGACTTCTTTGTAGTGCTGATTTGCACTTCCGGCTTGCTTGGTTGGCCAAAAAGGGCGTATGCGTTTTTTCCTGAATATATTCAGCAAAAAACGCATACGCCCTTTTTGGCCAAGGGCATCATTGTCAACGTTTTGCCGCTTTTCATGTGCTTTAAAGGCGAGTCGAATCTACCTCCTGAAATCTGTTTCCTGCAATTCTGCCTTGCTTTCAAATCCTCTTCGTTGCCTTCCCTCAATATATTTGTGGACGAGAGTTATCATTTATAACTCTGCAGGTTTGTGAATTGCAGTGGCCCTGAGCTCCATTTGTCAACTCGCTTTTTTGGGAGCTGGCCGCAAAAGCGCAGGATTGCTTCAGGCCCTATTCTGGTTCCGGGGGGCAGGCTGAGCCTGTGCTTCATTCTTCTTCCTGATGGGGAAATAGAGTGACCTGTGCCTGTCCCAACACCTAGAGCTAGTCTCTCGTTGGTTCCCCCTCTTCCCGTTCATCCTCAGGACAAATTGCAACCTGTACGAAACAAACAGGAGCTTCAAGGTGCTGATTCTCCAAGTAGGGAGATTGTTAGTAAAGCGGCTGGAATGGCGAACCCGAGCACAAGGAGAGGAGAAATGAGGTGCGTTTTAGAAACCTTTCCCGATCACACGCTGTACCATCTTCTGGGTTTCCCATGCACGTTTTCAATGTAGGAAGATGCCCTTGAACCTGGAGATTTGGGACCCATGGGGTGGGTACCCCGCGGTATTACTTTAAAGGGTCTGCGTTTCCTCACCCAACCTCACCAAAACTCTCAGCCCCAAGAGTGTCCAGCCTTATGTCTCATCCAGCTGTGGGTCTAGATATGGTCAATCCAGGTTGCATCAGAGCCTCCGAACGGATTTGTAAGAATTTCTCTCTCTTTCACTGTCTTTGTTTTATGGCGTTCATTTTAAGTAATTTATTTTGATAATGGGGTTGAGCTGCTTTTCCCTGCTGTGTTTATGCCGCTTTACACCCTCTTGATTCAACTCCAGAGAGATATCAATACATAGGTTTTAAGATTCTTGCTAGTCAGATATATTCTTGTGCGGTGAATAGGGGGTGTTGAGTCCAGTTCACTGAGCAGGGAGGAGGTCTTGTCTGTTACATATTTGGCTTATGGAACGGTATGGGAGCTAATTTGAAACCCTTGTTTTATGCATCACCCCACCTCACCTTTCCCGTTACGCAGCCATAGTGTGTCTTCTAAATGTGTGACTCTGTTCTGTTTTGTAATTCAGTTCAAGTGTAGCGATTTTGACATGCCCTCTATAAGTGATATCTTAGGATAAGTGTCTTTTTCTGTGTGACTTATTTCACTTAGAATCCTCGTCCCTAAATCCACTCATCATGCTGCTACTAGCCTTATGACATTGATTTCATGGCTGAGTGATATTCCATTGTGCCTAAGTACCACAACTTCTTTATCCATTTTTCTCTTTCCTGGGATACTTAAGGTGTAGCTAAGTGGAGGTTCTTGTACACAGAGCAGCCCTAAACTTTGGGGTGCCTGTGTCTTGTTGATTTTTAGTTTTCCCAATTTATACGCCCATGAGTGGAAGTGCCCTATGCTCTGTAAGCTGTGTTTATTACATGTTTCAGGACACACCGTACACTTCTCCAGAGTGGCTGTTGGCAATTGACATCCCACCCCTCAGCCTAGCAAGGCTCCCATGTCTCCATGGCCTGTCCTGCATTTCTGGTGTTTACTCTTTTCGCAGCGTGGCCCTTTTGACCGATGGCAAGCGAGACTTCTTTGTAGTGCTGATTTGCACTTCCGGCTTGCTTGGTTGGCCAAAAAGGGCGTATGCGTTTTTTCCTGAATATATTCAGGAAAAAACGCATACGCCCTTTTTGGCCAAGGGCATCATTGTCAACGTTTTGCTGCTTTTCATGTGCTTTAAAGGCGAGTCGAATCTACCTCCTGAAATCTGTTTCCTGCAATTCTGCCTTGCTTTCAAATCCTCTTCGTTGCCTTCCCTCAATATATTTGTGGACGAGAGTTATCATTTATAACTCTGCAGGTTTGTGAATTGCAGTGGCCCTGAGCTCCATTTGTCAACTCGCATTTTTGGGAGCTGGCCGCAAAAGCGCAGGATTGCTTCAGGCCCTATTCTGGTTCCGGGAGGCAGGCTGAGCCTGTGCTTCATTCTTCTTCCTGATGGGGAAATAGAGTGACCTGTGCCTGTCCCAACACCTAGAGCTAGTCTCTCGTTGGTTCCCCGTCTTCCCGTTCATCCTCAGGACAAATTGCAACCTGTACGAAACAAACAGGAGGTTCCAGGTGCTGATTCTCCAAGTAGGGAGATTGTTAGTAAAGCGGCTGGAATGGCGAACCCGAGCACAAGGAGAGGAGAAATGAGGTGCGTTTTAGAAACCTTTCCCGATCACACGGTGTACCATCTTCTGGGTTTCCCAGGCATGTTTTCGATGTAGGAAGATGCCCTTGAACCTGGAGATTTGGGACCCATGGGGTGGGTACCACGCGGTATTACTTTAAACAGTCTGCGTTTGCTCACCCAACCTCACCAATCCTCTCAGCCCCAAGATTGTCCAGCCTTTTGTCTCATCCAGCTGTGGGTCTAGATATGGTCAATCCAGGTTGCATCAGAGCCTCCGAACGGATTTTGTAAGAATTTCTCTCTCTTTCACTGTCTTTGTTTTATGGCGTTCATTTTAAGTAATTTATTTTGATAATGGGGTTGAGCTGCTTTTCCCTGCTGTGTTTATGCCGCTTTACACCCTCTTGATTCAACTCCAGAGAGATATCAATACATAGGTTTTAAGATTCTTGCTAGTCAGATATATTCTTGTGCGGTGAATAGGGGGTGTTGAGTCCAGTTCACTGAGCAGGGAGGAGGTCTTGTCTGTTACATATTTGGCTTATGGAACGGTATGTGAGCTAATTTCAAACCCTTGTTTTATGCATCAGCCCACCTCACCTTTCCCGTTAAGCAGCCATAGTGTGTCTTCTAAATGTGTGACTCTGTTCTGTTTTGTAATTCAGTTCAAGTGTAGCGATTTCGACATGCCCTCTATAAGTGATATCTTAGGATAAGAGTCTTTTTCTGTGTGACTTATTTCACTTAGAATCCTCGTCCCTAAATCCACTCATCATGCTGCTACTAGCCTTATGACATTGATTTCATGGCTGAGTGATATTCCATTGTGCCTAAGTACCACAACTTCTTTATCCATTTTTCTCTTTCCTGGGATACTTAAGGTGTAGCTAAGTGGAGGTTATTGTACACAGAGCAGCCCTAAACTTTGGGGTGCCTGTGTCTTGTTGATTTTTAGTTTTCCCAA